>NW_024412418.1:16836734-17021734 GCF_014898765.1 Herpailurus yagouaroundi | reverse complement strand
GTAAGCTTCCCAAAATGTATGAAGGTAAATAAAAATGGAAAATGCATCACAAAGGTCAGGGAAGTTCCTAGGAAACTTAATCAAGTTTCAGAAAAAGAAAACTATTTAGTTCACTTATATGCGAAATCTAAAAACCAAACGAACACGCAAACAGAAACGGACTTGTAAATACAGAGAACAAATTGATGGTTGCCAGAGGGGAGAAGGATGGGGGATGGGTGGGGATGGGTGAAACAGGTGAAGGGGAATTAAGAGGTACAAACTTCCGGTTCTAAAATAAGTAAGTCATGGTGATGGAAAGTATGATATAGGGTATGGTACAGGGAATACAACTAACATTGGAGTAACGTTGAAAGGTGACAGATGTCATGGTGAGCGCTGAGTAATGTGTAGACTTCTTGAATCACTATGTTGTACACCTAAAACTAATGTGACATTGTATGCCATCTACATTTCAATAATAAAAAAAGAGAATTATTTCAGAAAATGTTTAATAAAACCCCATACTAACCAACAGAAATCAGTTCTGCTCATAGTTCTTACTGTTCTCCTGCCTTTTTTCTTTGCTACCCCACAGCTCCGCCTGGAGAAGATTGTACATCGGTCACACACCTGCCCAATGCCTTTGAAGGACCAATTACCATAAGTACGTACCTCTTCGAACCTTCATTGAGTTTCTCCATTCTTGGGAAAGGGGTCAGGTGCATTTTCTGTGTTTCACATTTGAGCAGAATAGTTGTTTCCCTTGGCCAGGGTCACTGGCTGTGATTCACTGGCCCTTCCCCTTCTCCTGCAGTGGCTTGAGACTACAACTTGGTTGACCCCAACACATTGTTCCTCAAACTGCAGTCATTCGAAAACCACTTTCTTTTTGACGCCTCTGTGTACACAGAACAATCATTCCCTTGATATTTTGCGTTTAATCGGTCCATTCTTTTCTACTTAAACTATGTTCGTTTAAAAAAAAAAAAAATACCTGAAGATGGAAAACCCAATTCTTGATCGTAAGTAGAAGGTATCCTTAAACATATACTTAAAATGCGGGACAAATTAGGTCGCGTTCTTAAATTCTAGCTGCTGAGGCTTCTGAGTCTGAGCTGTGTTCTTTCTCATAGAAGAGGATTAGTAAGTCTCAGGGGGAGAGGCATTCCAGCCCCCTAAATTTTGTTTAATGGTAGTATGAAAGATAATTACAAAGGGCATAGATTTCCTGGTAGGGGTTTCAACATTATTTATACCACACCCACCTAAACTCATCTCGATTACCCCAAGAAGGAGGCGTCTGGCACTGTACGAGAACAGAAAATCTCAACCAAAATTTTCAGAGCGGTCAACTTATTAACCCCGACCTTCTGGCCTCTGAACCTCATTTTTTGGGGGAAGCGTCATAAGGTTGAGGAGGCCTGGTTTCTGCCTCCTAAGGACCAGACCCCTCAGTGTACAAGGGAACAGTGGTGGCAGTGGCAGAGGGCTGAGAATTCTTCCTGGCCGCGCCCATCCAGCCCCGCACTGTTATATAGAAAATTGTCCCTGACCTGTGCCTCAGGGAAGGAAAGGGAGGCCTGCACAGTGAGATGTGCTGTCTCAGTCAGGCTTGGTCTAGTTCCTTACCACCTGGGTGATCTTAAAGGAAGGACTTACTGTCTCTGAGCCTCAGTCTTCTCATCTGGATAATGGAACAACAGGTGAGATTTGAAAAGAAAGTGAAGAAAGGTAATATGTCTAATGTGTGCTTGGCCCATAGTCACGTTCAATAAACGTCCCACTTCCTTGGTGCTCACCAATGCCTTTCAAAGTCCAGACCTATCCGAGTTGCGTCATATTTTCTGATCAAATCTTCATTTGCAGAGATTATCGGGCTGTTCGAGACTTTGGAATATTTTTTAATTTATGTTTTACTGATAGTTCCACTTGGGCAAGCCAGATAGGTGGACAAAAGGAATATATAGTCCAGGGCAATATAGCAGAAAATAATTTCAGCTAAATGCACACTTGTGCGGTGAGTGGGCCAGACTTGACAAAGGCAGCCAGTCTTTTTCAGGGGAACAATGAAGGAAATCATTCTTGCATGTTCTCCTCCTGTCTATTCTAGGCATTGCCTTGTTGAAATCAAAGATTTTGAGCTTCAAATTTTTTTTTTTTCCTCAACGTTTATTTATTTTTGGGACACAGAGAGACAGAGCATGAACGGGGGAGGGGCAGAGAGAGAGGGAGACACAGAATCGGAAACAGGCTCCAGGCTCCGAGCCATTAGCCCAGAGCCCGACGCGGGGCTCGAACTCACGGACCGCGAGATCGTGACCTGGCTGAAGTCGGACGCCCAACCGACTGCGCCACCCAGGCGCCCCAGATTTTGAGCTTTATATGCCTCTGTGCTTCTCAAATTCAAGTTTGAATGTCACAGAGGACGGGCAAGGGCTCTGTCACTGTTGAGGCATGCTGATGTCTTAACCAGAGTAGGGGCTCATGAAGACTGACAACATTCGCCCCTTAGAAAGAAGGGGGCATTGATTCTTCATGGATTTGCAAATATATATTCCCTGTTGGGACTACTAACCTCTTTGCTCCGGCTTCCAATCCTTTCTAGAAACCGTTGGAATCAATAGCAACAAATTTTACATGTCCTTGAGAAGGGAGAATAGGGACCAGTGGGGAAATTTTCATTTTTTTTGAGACCAGCTAAATTTTGGATACTATGCTAAGCACTTTACATACAGTGCATCATATAGTGCTCATAACAGAAGGTAGTACTTTTCCCATTTTACAAATGACAGAAGTGAAATGAAGCCCGGTACCAGCTTTGTCGAGAGGCACACAAAGCTGGGATTCAAACGTGGACGCGTCCAAACACACCCTCTTTCTCCCGCCCCATTTCTAAGAGGCGGGGGTAGGCACGGGAGGGTACACTTTCTTAGTGCATCACCTACTCCCCCCACCCATCTAGCGAGGTAGTTAAGTATTGTTTTGCTTCATCACAAAGAAAAATAGCTTTGAAGTCACTGTCTTACATGATAATCCACAGTCTTGCTTAAACACAGAAAATGTCGGCTGTCAAGTTCTGAGAGTGCCTTCTCTTTCTCCCAGCCATTGTTAACCGTGATGGCACCCGCTATACCCAGACGGGTGAATACAGAACCAACCCTGAAGACATCTACCCCAGCAACCCCACTGACGATGACGTGAGCAGTGGATCGTCCAGTGAAAGAAGCACTTCGGGAGGCTACAGCATTTTCCACACCCACCTTCCAACTGCCTACCCGACCCAGGACCAAGACAGTCCCGGGGCGTCCGACAACCCAGAGAATCCCCCCATTACCAGTAAGGAGAATGAATCACTGTGCTTTCCGATGGCGATTTGTTTGCAGAAACGTCTCTGGTCTTCCTGAGTGACGGGCACTCACTTGTGTGTCGATTGTCTCCTGTCTCTAGAAGTTGGTGACCTCATGTGGGGAGGTGGACTATTAACGGTTGTCAGTGCCCTGTATGCATTGGCTGCTACCGCCTATAATTTTTGTCCATCTGCTTCTCTGTTTTGCTTACCTTGGGAGAAGTAGTGCCATTTTGGAAGTCTTTTTAGAAGAGTTTTTCTTGTTCTCTTGTCTCAGGGACGTGGTGACAACTCAAGCATGACACGGAAGCTGTTTTTATTTTTACATGTTTCTTTCTTGTTCTTATCCACCTTTGGATAAGATTGTTTTCATACAGCTGGGATCGTAATGCATGCATACCAGTCCATCCGCTTTTCTCAACCAAACCTTACATTTTTGTGTTTTAACTTGATTTATGCTGTTTTATTGATGGCGTGAGATTCAGTCACCTTCATCACCCGTGATTTACTAAACAGTCCCTTTGTTTTGGGTTTAAGGAAGCATATCTGAAGAAGTTATCTGATCAAATTAAATCTGCTTAAAAGTTGTATATCCCAGCCTGTAGAGGAAGGCTGTTAATACTTGCTTGAATATGTGGGTAATTCATCACGTTAGGACTGCGAGAGTGGAAATATGTAAACATTGTGTTCGATCTCATTGAGGGTTTTTTTTTTTGGTTTTTTTTTTGCCCTTTGTGCCCACTTTCACTGGAAAGTGTTTGCATCGCCCTCTCATCTCCTTCTTTGCTTTTTCCCTATGGTTTGTTTTAAAACAGGTTTTCAGATTGGCCGCGTTCCTTCTGTGGAGGATTACTCAAACTGAAACAGGGTCTCTGCCTCTTGGGCAGCTTTCCCAGTATGGTGTGGATTTTTCTTTCTTCCTGTCTATGGCTCTGGAGGGCTGGAACTCCGGTCTCCAAAGAGTGTGCCAGAAGTTCACTGCTTTGCCAATGCTCAAGATAGGGCCCTTTACGGTGCCTCGTCCCCCCAGAAGGCAGGGCAACCTTCAGAGCACGGTGACTTCATGTAAGGTTACTTGCTCAACAGTGTTTTAAATTCCTGTGAGCAGCTGGCTGAGGGTGCGTAACAAATAGGCGTGAGGTCGGCTTGTTCTTTGCAGATCCTTTGCAGCCTTTCAGGAAGCGGACGTTTTCAACCTGCCCGTGCTTTCCCAGATTACTGGCTCTCTGAGGATTGTGTCTCCTCGTTGTCTATCATCCCATGGATGACCCTTCTTGGGAGGGGCTTCGGCAAACCAAGCAGGCAGTGCTATTGGCTGCTTGCTACTTCTTGAACGCCCTGCCTTGGTAAAGTAACCCTGCTGAAGGTGCCTATCATCCGGGCACACGATTTTGTCAGACGTCGGCGAACATAACAATTAGTGGTCTCAGCAGGAGGCAAATCAAGTCTACTCTAAGGTACTATTTCCCACCGAAGAAGAAAATCATGACAAAATGTATCTTTTAGGAACTAGGCGAAATTCACACTCAAGCCATTATTAGCCTATGCAAAATAGTGAGTATTTCACGTGTGCTTTGGAAAGGCAACGGGGTCATTTTATGGACAGTCACAGCACATCTTTAAATTTTTATTTTTTTACCGTTTATTTATTTTTGAGAGAGAGAGAGAGAGAAAGGGAGCGCACAACCAGGGGAGGGGCAGAGAGAAGGAGAGAGAGGACCCCAAGCAGGCTCTACACTGACAGTGTGGAGCCTGATGCGGAGCTCAAACCCACAAACCGGGAGATCACGACCTGAGCGGAAGTCGGATGCTCAATCGACCGAGCCACCCAGGCGGCCCGCACACTGTTTAAAGGATTGCACATTTCCTGCTCAGGTTAGTTAGTCAGAAAACATATTTTGAGGACCTACTATGTACCAAGTCTGTGCTAATGCTTGGGATCCAGTGGTGAATACCATTAGAAAGTGATACTGAAGGGAGATAAGGATTAGTAAGCTAGTAACCAATATTTACTAAGTATTAAGCAATATTTGAAGTCTTCTCTGTGCCAAATGCTGCTCCAGTTACTCGGAACCCAGAGCTGGACTGACTTCCTTGGAGCCCCGCTACTGTTCAGAAATCAAGGAGAAGGAATGCTTTGAGACTTAACGAAAACATAGGATTTGGGTTGAGAAAAGAAGTGTTCTTCCCTCTTTTCAGAGCACTTAGCTAAGTTTTTCTTAGTAGTTCAGTAAGAGAAAGATTCCTTTATCCAACAGAATGACTCTCAGGTTAGAGTCACTGAAGTGCTACAGCATCCAAAAAGGCCAGTGGAAGCTCCAGATAAATCCATCTGTGCAAAGAAGGGTATCCAAGAAAACAATTAGGTAAAAACTTGAAAGCAGTCCCTGTTAGAAAAAGTTACCAGTGGTAAGTTCTTGGATAGACCCCATTATCTGAGGCCAGTGAGGAGATTCCCAAAGCTTCATGACTGTTGGACCAAAAAGGTAGAGCTTGGTGGGAGGGAGTGACAGCAAGTCCTCTGTAATGGGTACAGGAGGACCGATGTCCAGAGGAGGTTGGGCTGAGGACAGAGAAGCACGCCTTTAGCTTGGCTGGCTCATTCCTTCCTTAAGGGTCCTTAGTGGGTGGCTGCAGGGAAAGCCAACCAGAACAACCATCTGGAGAGGTTTTGATTCCCATCGGGCTTTTTATTACAAATGTGATTTTTGGAAGAGCCTTCCTGGAGGCATGTTGTCAGCCTCTTTTCTATTGGCGGTCTGGCATTCTCTGGAATCCAGAAACCTAAACCAACTCAGGAAGCAGCCTCTTACCTTGGAACACTCGATTTCCTTGTCTTCTGGGTGGCAAAGAAATACATACATACATATATATGTAAAAAAAAAATTTTTTTTTTTTGGTCTGGCATGGCCTACTTGGGTTGGGAAAATTGGAAACTCTGATGCTTCTGACTCCTTTCAGGAAATTAGAAGGAATCCTATTGCTATCTTGCTCTTGTATGTTTGCTTCCCATTGGTCTCTTCTTGGTCTTCTATACGGTGAAAGTGGCAGAAGGTCTCCATATTTAAAAAGGTTTCTGAGGGCAGAATGAGGTGCCTGAGAATTTTTCAGGGGGATGCTCAGGTTTATCTAGTGAAATTGGCTCCTACTCTCTCTACTCTGTGCCAACGTGTCTTTTGCAGCACAGAGCATATTGCACAGGTTGTTGACGTTTTCTGAATACAGAGTCAAAGTTTTTTACCTGGAATTAATGGACTTCCCATAGGTTCAGTGATGGGTCATAAGGTGTCCAGGAGCTACCTGAAATAATACGCAAAATTTTGAGAATGTGTATCTGTTGGATCACTTTTTTGAGGACAGGAGTCATAACTTATATCAGATTTTCAAAAGGGTATATAACTTGAAATGGCTTTTAAAGATCTCGAGTGGTTTAGCTGTTTATCCTGATGATCTTTGCTGTTCTTCTTCTACAGGGAAACATTCTCTTTTTTTATGTGTATTTATTTTTGAAAGAGAGACAGAGTGTGAGCTGGGGAGGGGCAGAGAGAGGGAGACAGCATCTGAAGCAGGCTCCAGGCTCTGAGCTGTCTGCACAGAGCCCGACGCGGGGCTCCAACTCAAACCATGAGATCATGACCTGAGCCGAAATTAAGAGATGCTCAACCAACTGAGCCACCCAGGTGCCCCTGCAGGGAAACATTCTAGACTCAAGCCCCACTTGAGAGTCAAATGGGAGATTTCAAATTGCACAATATTACTGATCGTCCTTTCTCTAATTTGAATAGAGTCCAGAATTTCTCGAACTTGGGCAGTCTCGTTTCTTTTCTGGAAACACATTCTGAATTAGAACTAAAAGTGACAGGAAGTGATAAATGGACACTCAACAAAGCTTCATCTGATTTCAACATTTTGAACACACACCCTTTGCAAAGCTTCTGCTCAAGCATAAAGCTTGACTTGAAGTTAATGAGTGTGGGCGGAACTTTGAAATGGCAGTTGTCATCAGAAGCTACCTGCATAAAGTGATAGACCCAAGAGATTACAAACAAGCATCTCTAAAGACACTCCAAAAATAAATGAACGAAAGCAACTTTATGAAATGCTGCATGGAAGATCTTCAGTTCATGGCTGGGTCGCCCCATCAAGTAAAATAACATCTCTTTTCCTTCACCGGTTATTAAGTTCCTACTTGGTTTTGCTCTGAGCTTGTGTTCAGAGGGTTCCATTTGAGAAATGAGTACCACTGAATTGATACCCGTGCAGAATTTGCATTTCTGGGGGCTCCTGGGTGGCTCAGTCGGTTAAGCGTCCGACTTCGGCTCAGCTCATGATCTCACGGTTCGTGGGTCCGAGCCCCGCGTCGGGCTCTGTGCTGACAGCTCGGAGCCTGGAGCCTGCTTCGGATTCTGTGTCTCCCCCTCTCTCTGCCCCTCCCCTGCTTGCACTTGTCTCTCTCTCTCTCTCTCTGTCTCTCAAAACTAAATAAACGTTAAAAAATTTTTTTTTAAAAAAAGAACTTGTATTTCTGATGTTGCTCTAAGATTCTAAGAGACGTTAGAAGACTGGAGAGATAAAAACAGGCCTTAATCTTCCTTTGGTAATCTCCGCTCTGTAATAGATACCGACTTTCTATGTATGTAGAACTGGGAGTAAAGGTTTTGTGGAAAGATCTCACTAAATGGTATTTTCATAATTGATCCAGTTACTTCAACTGTGCACTCAAACAGCCACGCAGCAGTTCAGGAGCAAACTAATTGGATGTGGTCCTGGTTGGGTAACTCACAGCCTAAGACTCAGGATCACACAGCAGCTGTGACAACAGGTAAACCGTTATGTCTTCTGTTTCTCCGTTGCCCTCAATGCCAAGTTTTTCCAGGTCGAGGAGAAGGACACCCATTATCCTGGAGAAATTTCCCACCGATGTTCCATCTCCTCCTTAGGGAGAACAGGATCTGGTACAGATCAGAGGGCCTGTGAATCTGGGGATACAAGTGGACACTCTTCTATGTTCTATTTGTTTTCCTTTTGGCCACATGCACATCGAATCAGAATTATTTTTCCTTCAGAAGCTTCAGTTAGGAGATTCATTCAGAATGTATCCTCTTGAAAAGAAGTCTCTTCCAGAGTGCACACTCCTACCTTCTGCCGATCTAATCATCACGGCCAGTGATAACAGAGGGAAATGCTGATTTATGGGTGCAAACTGTCACCCCTGTGCACTGGGGTGCACATCTAAATCCTCAGCTGTAAAGTGGAGGAAGTAACCTGTTGCTTTCTGTCGGAATCTAGGCCTCTAACCAGTTCCCTGGACGTTTGACTAAGTCTAAATCCTTGCAAAGTATTCTGAATTGAGAGCCTGTGTGGGAAGAGATTCCAAGTCTATAACAATGGGAGATTACAAGCATATCTTCCTTTATTAACTTTTGCTGATGGATGATATGAACCGTATTTCAAAATCACTGGGCATTCTTTCTGCAGAAGGAGGGCAGTAAAAATTGTCCTCTACCCTTGCTTGGCTTATAACACATAGAATAAACCGTATTTTTTATCTTGACAAATACTTCTGTAAGGAAAATAGTGTTGATGTTATGTTGTGATTACATGTCATAGTGGTTAAGGTAATGCTGGAGGGGGTGTGCAGAATAAAGCATATGCTGTTCTTAAATGTTGGCAATGTTTATCTTCATAGAACAAACATTGTGAAGGAAAAGGTCTTCCTTGTCAGTTCTTCATCTTGGGCCATTTCTGGGCTTTCTTAATAGCTGAAAAAAAAAAGATATCTAATCACCTTGCTTTTGTATTTGGGGATTTAATGATGGTTTCAGCCTCTCTGCCTGAGCTGTTTTTCAGCTTTTTATCTGAAGAATATGAAATATTCTTCCGGTGGACATTATGGTGGCAGAAATAGCAGTCTTGGGAAGTTTCAAACCAGGACTCTTATTTCTGATTTTGTTAGTGAGACCATTGGTTCACTTTGTGTCTGTCTTTCCTGACTGATTACCTTCCTTTCACAAATGGACTCAAAATGTCACGTTCTGCTTCGCAAAAATACGATGGTGGCGTAAAAAGTGGCCATGGGCAAAATCGCTAGCAGATCTGGGCACTAAATGGAAAAAGATGGAAAGGCATCTTTTTGCATTTTCCCCTTCATGTGGTATCCTTCTGTGCGTTGGGGATTGCTGGGGTTACGTGTCTAGGATTGCTGGTAGAAATATCATACCCTAAATTCATGGAGAATGATATTGGTTGGCCAAGATAGAGTGTGTGGAAGATTATGGGCTCAGACTCTGGAGAGCTTGGTTTCAGAATCATAGACTCTCAGATTTGGAGAGGATCTTCAACAGTTTCACTCAATCAACACTTCTAATCATTTGATCTGCACAATTTTCATGCTAAGCGATCTTTCTGACCGTGGGGAACACGATACTTTATGAAGAAGTTCATCGTTGGATAGTTCAGATTGTAACCTTTTTAAATCCAACATTTGGAAGAAAAGTCGTCCCCTGCAATTCTTGCCACAGGTCCTCGTTTGGCCTTTTGGGACCACAGACAAAAATTTAACCCCTCTGTGATGTTATAGTTTTTCAAAATTCAGAGACCGCTGTCACGCTCTTTTTGAGACCTCTCATTTGGCCTTTCTGACACCACACAAGGCAAGGTCTGTCCAGCACAGTTTTTTCCTCTTTAAGATGAGGATCATTAACCGGATGATATTTAAGGTCTTTCCATTTCTGACATTCTATGACCTGCAGTATGGGCCTCTAAAATAAGTGGAAATTCTGTGCTTTTTCTGTTTCTTGCCGCCATGTATATTACGTATAGATGACTCTCTTGAGTAGTGAAAGACTAAAAGTGTATTCAGGGCTACTTCTTAGGAACTGATAATTAACCTTTCAACCATCAATTCAATTATGGTTACAACAGCTTTGATGAGTTCTAGTGGCACAGCTTCCAAAACAGCAACCAAGAGGCGAGAAGCCCAGGATTGGCTTTCATGGTGGTTTCAGCCCTCAGACTCCGAGAACCATCTTCACACAACAACGATAATGGCCGGTAATGAGTTGTTATGATCTCATTTCATAAGATCTCTTGACAGTTCTTGAAAGACAGACCTCTTTCTCTGAGACAGATCTCATTTCATAACTATCTCTTGATAGTTCATTGACCTCAGGGATGCTAAGTCTAAAGTCCATTCTGGCTTCACAAATGTTTTGGATGACTTTTGAAGGATCATGAGCTCTGAGATCCGTGTTTGATTTTATAGCATTCATAAGCAGATTTCTTCTTTCTACTCTATAGAATTAACACAGCCCCGGAGGAGGCTAATAAGAGCACGGTGAAAGGGGATCAGGTCTCTCTTGATGACAGAACTGAATGTTGGCCCTGAAAGATATTCTAAAATAACAAAAGTCATTAAAACTTCTTGACTTTCCATGGGAAAATAAAATAGTGTAGCTAGAACTAGAAAAATATAGAAAATATCCATCAGTGGAACTATGCTTGGGGTAGACACTGATTGTAAGAAAACACAAATGTTTGCTCCAAAAGATAGCATGAATCTCATTCAAAATAGGGGCGCCTGGGTGGCGCAGTCGGTTAAGCGTCCGACTTCAGCCAGGTCACGATCTCGCGGTCCGTGAGTTCGAGCCCCGCGTCAGGCTCTGGGCTGATGGCTCAGAGCCTGGAGCCTGTTTCTGATTCTGAGTCTCCCTCTCTCTCTGCCCCTCCCCCGTTCATGCTCTGTCTCTCTCTGTCCCAAAAATAAATAAACGTTGAAGAAAAAAAAAAAACTTCAAAATATACGAAGCCCTTTTTCAGTAAAGAGACATCTTCTACAGCAACCAGTAAGAGGAGGCAGAGGGTTTGGTTTCCATCTTCTTTCCTGTGATGCATCCCAAAGGGAAAACATGAGAATTTCTCAAAATCTTGGCTCCAGTCCATTTTAGTCAACCCTTTTGGTTGACTATAATAATTGCCAGTCATGATCTCTCTGTTAATTGATTCACTTTTTTTTTCTTTTTTTATGTATGCCGCAGTGTTGTTGGGAATGGTAGTTCAGCTTTCCTTTGCATTCAGAGCTAGGGTGATGTGATGCTCTACAAGGTCAAAAATGAATTAACAAATCGTGAATACAACTATGGGATTGTAAAAATGATTGACAAGTGTTTAGATTCCAAAATTCTTCTGCAGGTGGCTGGACAGAAGAAAGAGGCACATGTGAAACCTTTCCATTCTATTCTTGACACCCTAGTTTTGATGGCACATGCTTGATTAATAAGTTAACAATCTGAAAGCAGGGAGGGGGGAGTGTTTACTGGCCTTTTTTTCTTTTGTGTCTTTGGTGGGATTATGTCCATATGTGTTCTCTTAACTTCCTTAAAGAGATCATTCAGTTGTAAAGGTCATAGCTGGTCGTTTTTAAACCTATGCATTAGCTTCAGAGACCAGGATGCAAGAATTTGGGGATACACACGTTAGATGTCTCACTCTGCTCTTACAATGTTGGGAATTCCATTATACATTCTGTGCCTGATTTTCTTCCTCTGTCAAATGGGTTGTTTGGCATCCAGTCCAGCCACTAACATAAGTCACCACAACAGGTACGGATTCAAATATCATCTCAGCAGGCTGGGAACCAACTGAAGAAAACGAAGATGAAAGAGACAAACACCCCAGTTATTCTGGATCAGGCATTGATGATGATGAAGATTTTATCTCCAGTACCAGTAAGGATAATCAATTACGGTAGAACCATTTATGCGAGGCTTACTGATTAACCTGAGTGGTGCCCAAGAGGGTCCATCTTGGAAAATAGTTAATGTGGAAAATGAGCATAAACCCATGACTGATCACACTTTAGTTATACCTTGATAAGATTATGAAGGAAGAAAAATGATTTCTTCTAATGGAAGCCCAAACATATTTGGAAGAGCAATGGGGCAAATAACTTTTCTAAAATTCCTAATGCCTTGGGTTCTTTCTGTTTTGGTTTATCTATTTAGAATTAGAATTGATTCAATTCTAAATTGAAGACTTAGACGGCCCTAGAAAGGCTTAAACGTTGGGAACCGGCATTCAAGAATGGTAATCAAAACTTGGTTGAAATCAAGGGAGCACATCTGGTTTTAACAAATGAATAGGGCACGAATAGGAGAGAAAGACATTGAAGGGAAGGACAAGTGTCAGCTGAGCTTTAACAAAGCGACGCCCAACTGTTAAAAACCATTGTGTTTCAGTAGTGAAACCGCTGCATAATAGTATCCACATTTGTGACAGTTGTAAAACTTTTTGAGACCAGAGATGGCAATTGAGCTGAAAAGCATCCTTAGAAAAAACAGGTAACGATCAGTCTAATATTCCACCAGGTGACGGGGTTTCCTCGACATATCTGTAATGATCTAAGATATTGCTGAACAGAGATGAGAATTCTGAACCTGTCCTTAGAGAAGGTGTACCTTTGCCATGAACTCTCCCAGGTCACTGAAGTTCTGTCTGTCCTATTGAAACCCGAGAGTACTATCCCCAAGTGGATAGCACCCAGAAAGGGAGGGACCCAAACAATGGCTTGGGCCCTGAGGCATCTGAGTATATGTATGGCATTGAAAGCCACAAATACTCAAGAGAAATAGAGAATACTCAAGAGAACGAGATGCTTGTAAGTGGTGTATTCTTTAGCCCGGACACCTCTGCAGAGCTTGGTCTATAAAACAAGGCAACTCTTTTTAATGACTTCAGAAAGAAAAGCAAATAACCAAGACCACAAGAACTTTATTTACTATTACACTGTATTCTGGGTTCAGGAAGTGGGCCCATCTTCCAGGTGGGGCCGTCAGTAAAGATATGGACTTGATACTTCAGAAACTCAGCTTTCTTGGGTGGTAACCCAAACCGATCAACCAGAAAAATAAACTGTGTGATCAAGCTCCTGGGGAAAACTTGCCTGGGTATTTTTCATCTCTGTGGCGTATTTTCCAATTTCAGTTCCCCTTTCTACTTGGCACCTGTGCATACAATTCTGCAGGCTGCCTTCTTTCTACTGTAGGGGTGTGTCAGCTGCCGCTTGTTTCATGCTTCTTGGGAATGTGGATAATGATTCGAAACCTGACGTGCTTAACTTGCGAAGTAAGGGCTGATAGCATTACAGTTCTGAAAAGAATTTTGTATCAGTGGAGTATCGAAATTAAGTTTGAAAGAGTTCGGGTGGATTTGCAAGTCGTATTTTCACAAAAGCAAACGATCCCGATTTTGTCATGATCCTTCTGTCAGGTGCCGTCTCCTATCCCAGCTCTATCGTCTTGGGTGACAGTATGAGGCTGCTGGTGGAAGTTTGCCTTTTTTTTTTTCTTTTTCCGGGGAGCTGCTGTGATGGTGGTTGGTTACCTACGGTGCTTTTGTACTGAATGTGCGAATCTCGTTTTTCCTTCATTGGCTGGGAATGGCTTGCTCATGAAATGCTTTGCCTGTGATGAGAATACCGTAGGTGTTTGTAACTATTCAGAAATGGGTAGCTAAATCCTTTGCTTGCTACAGGGAGACGTTCTTTCTTAGAATCGTCTGTAGGAAATCCGTGGCTGCTTACGGTGTTCCTTTCCCCACCAGAACTACTAATGAAATAAAGTGATCATCGTGGTATAATTTTCAGGTATCTCCCTCTTCAGCCTGAGGCTCTACATGTAATGCACTTGCCAGTGATACCAATTCCTTGGGCTTTCAAGTGCACAGGGCCGTTACGGACTGCATGGATGGG
This sequence comes from Herpailurus yagouaroundi, assembly GCF_014898765.1. Lineage (NCBI taxonomy): Eukaryota > Metazoa > Chordata > Mammalia > Carnivora > Felidae > Herpailurus > Herpailurus yagouaroundi. The sequence continues at coordinate 17,007,659 of NW_024412418.1, read as the reverse complement.
CAAAGCTCTGACGTTTTTGGGTCTCCTCGGTGGAGGGCTGGTGTTTGCAAAACTGTTCTTTCTTCTGCTGCAGCTTCTTTGGCTGCTTTCTCTGGAAAATCTCATGTTCTGACCCAAGCGTATTCTATGACAGAATGCAGAGGACACTGAGCTGCTTAACAGGGTGGCTGAATCAAGCTGAAGTGACTGTCTGCTTTCCCTCCGTTTCCACTCAACCATCTATGCAACCTGCTATAGATGATTCACTGCATAGACTAAAGAAGGGAGACATGTACAGAACAAGTGGTGGAGGCTCGAGAAATAACATTTTCCTAATTGCTTCAATCATCATTATCACAGTTTCAACCACACCACGGCTTTTTAACCACCCAAAACAGAACCAGGATCGGACCCAATGGAGCCCAGGCGAATCGAATCCAGGAGTGTTACTTCAGACAACTTCGAGGATGACTGGTAATGGGTTATGCATACTTAATTAAGGACTTTTTTCTCCCTCAAAGTCCGTGATGCTGCAAAGGTCAATCATCAGGACACAGTGGGAAATGTAGTTAATATCTCATCACAAATTCTTAACTTTGGCGAGGATACTCAGTTCGACCTAGGAGCCACTTACCAATCATACCATCTGGGCTCGAGATGCTTTATTATACAAATGAACCCATTAAAATGGTTTATGACGCTGCCCTTGACAAAGTGGTTAGAGTAGAATAACAGGTAATCATTAAGAAATTTCATGCCCATCGATTTTCTCTTGGGAGAGATTGGTGGAGCCGCTCGACGGTATTGAGCATAGATGCTCAGAGATACTGTTGAGGCAGGGCGCTATTAGATATGCATTTTAATGGAAGAACAGAACATCAAAGGTTGCTTGATAAAAAGTCACAGTGTATGTAACCATCGTCACGGCAGATGTGGACAGAAGCAGCACCATTGCTAATGGAGAAAGCTGGACCCGCGAACCACACTCTCCTCTCATTCACCATGAGCGTCATGATGAAGAGGAGACCCAGCATTCTGCGAGCCCAAGTAAGGAGGATGGTGGTCAGCAGTCCTGATTTAGATGAGTTTGCGAAGTCATTTCGCGGAATAGGGAAGACTCTTTTGTTAGACATTAGCCACATCTTCTGTTTCCATGCAGTAATTGCTTTTAGCCACAGAGCATGAAAAGCTGTCAAATCTATACACAAGTTTTAGAAACTGGAAGAAAAATACTGACTTGTCAGGTTGCCCGAAAGGCCAAAATGTTGAAAAAGTTAAAAATGGTTTTGAAATGTGCGTAACGTACCTGAGATAGGTTGTGTGTGTGTGTGTGTGTGTGTGTGTGTGTGTTAGAGATTCCTAAACGTTCCGTTTGGTGATTTGTGTGTGTTAATGGAAATGTGTGATGAACAGTGTATCTTTCCGTGCTGGGCAGAGGGGTCTATAAAGAAAGCTTGACAAGTGCAGCGGTCTTTGGAATCCTTATCATCTGTGAAGATCTTTGATGAATCTGGTTTCTTTCTTTTTTTTTTACATTTTGTTCCTCACTCCACTGTAGAAAGGCATCCCTTGTACCCTTGGAGGGAAGGTCAGTAGCTCATACAGACTGTATTTGAATGTCTGTGACTGCTCTTTTTCTGTTTTTAAGCCCAGAGTATCTTGGGGGGAAGCTTTGACGCTGTTACTTGTATTTATGTGCAAACGTCTCAGGTTTTCCAAAACAATCTCAAGTACCACTACTGGTCTGGGAGGATAAGACAAAAAAAAAGTAAGAAGTATATCCTCTTCTTTTGTCTCTCTGTCTTGGAGTCATGCCTATCATGTTTGGAACAAAAGAAGCTTTAATTCAGGATAACAGCTTGTAGCATCTTGAAAACTGCGGTTCAAGTGTCATTCTCTTAGCCTTGGATAGTCCGAACACAAAAATGTAAGAAACAGCCGCTTAGAACCCAAAGGGCAAAGCTATAGTTTGAGGGATGTCTCCAGACAACACAAGAAACATTTCAGACACCCACTAGGACATAGGTTTTAAGTCCTGGCCATTGTACTGAATATGCCCAACAAGCCTGCCTCTCATTACTTTTCCCAGCGGATTTTATTTTCGTGTGAGGATTACGAGCCGAGTTAACAAGAGTCTTCTGATAGAAGAAGGAAATGAGAAGCAGACGTCTCTTCAGAATGGGATTCCATTCCAATCCCCTTTTGGAAGCGAAGAGTATATCTTAGAATTGAAGGCAGTTTGTACTTAAAAAGCAGAAAGCTACTTAAGAGGTTTGGAATTAATGAGACCATTGTCGAAAGGTGGCGATGGGGGGCCAAGGGAAGAGGGGACATCATGACTGGCGCGTAGTTGAAAAACCAGATGGAACAGAACCTAACGGAGGGAAAGGGAAAGCAGTAACCATGCTAGCAGTTCTCTTATCAGTACTTACAAAACACAAAGAGATTCTGCCTGGTGACCTCGGGGCTTTATCAAAGAACATTACAACTTCTAGAAGAGAGTCAACCTTTGTATTTTATGATGGAAATCCTATGCTCTGCTAATCCGTATGTTGAAAACAGCAGGGGTTACTGGGTATTTAAAGGATCATTATGTTTATAAAGACAGTGCTAGAGTAATGTGTGTGTGTGTGTGTGTGTGTGTGTGTGTGCGTGCGTGCGTGTCCGTATGTGTGCACACAGGCGTACATTTTGCTTTTTCTTTCTTTTCTAAAGCATTTTCAGTGGGCGGTTTGTGTTTGGGTCGATGTTCCCATTTTTTGTAATTACGCTCCATGGTTTTCCTAACTTCATTATTTGTCAGGAGGTAGTGATTTAGTCAGTGGGAGGTAAAACCGAAGACTTGGGGCGTCTTTTTTCCTCCCTCAGGATAACGAGTTAACCCCAGGAATGTTTTGGCCAACGCAGAGGTAAAATGAGGACACAAGTTTTAGTTTTTTAAAGGGTTTTCTTATTATCAAATCATACATATCATTTTCTAAAATTATGAAATACAACCAGTCTTGCCGGTTGCCAAATATACTTTGCCTTGGCGAGCTTATAGACTCTCATTTTCTTGAGGAGTGAAACATTTGCTATTCGTTGCTATACATGAAAATGACAGTGGCTTTGGCACCCTGAGACGTTTTATTCCATTCATTTTATTCTTTTTAAGACGGAACAATTACAACACTGAGAGGTTGGCATTTTTACCCTGTCACACATTGTTTATATAATGCCAAACACTGGCTAGAATAGCTTTCTTTCATTGACTTACTTTTGGTAAAAAGCAATTTTGGCAAATCTTAGATGCCACGTAGACATAACGTCGTAACGTGCCGGTGCAGCAGCACCCGGTCATTGTCAACATCTTTTGTGCTGGCAGATCCGCTCCTGGTGCATTTCCAGGGCATGTGATAGTGAGTTATGTGACCACCATTTGAGAAGCCCTCCCCCTAGGCTGATCTTGTCATCAGCTGGTATATAATCTATCCCTCCTTCCAAAATCACTGCAGCAAAGAGGTTAATTCTTTGAACACACGGTTCTCTCCAAGGATATGTGAGGCTGTGGACAACAGTAAATTAAGAATCATACTGGGAATTCATGGACTGTGGTCTAGTCCTGACCTGGTGCAAATCTGGCTACAGGGTTTTGAGCAAGGCTACTTTGGGTCTTAGTTTTCCTATCTGAAAAATTGAAGGATTGCACCGTTGATTTCTTTCTTTTTTTTTTTTTAATATAATTTATCGTCAAATTGGCTTCCATACAACACCCAGTGCTCATTGATTCAATACCCCTTTCAGAATATGAGCGCTCTCACTCCTTGCTGCTTCCCTTTTCTATCTTTTCTCCCATGTGTATGTGGCCTGAAAGTAGAAAGCTGTGTGTTGGTAAGGAAACTGAACAATAAAGGCTCACAACTGACATCTTCTCACAGCCCAGGAAATCCCTAGTCGTACAATGGAAGAAACAGCTACCCAGAAAAACAGCTACCCAGAGAGCGGATGGCATGGGGCATATCCCCAATCATCCAAAAGAAGACTCTCATTCAACAACAGGGACAGCTGGTAATGGCTTGTTTAATAAGCAAACTTGGGTGGAAGTTTCCTTGTGGGTTAAATGCTGAGCGCTGAGGACACGGAACAGAAAGACATTGAAGGAATTGTCACAAGATGTTAAGATTCTTTAATAAATTATGATGTGGTCAACACAGAGCCAATCCTTAGATGCTCATAACAAATCACCGAAGGAGTGGATATAGCGTACAAAGGAGACATAGAGAATGTGCCCTTTTTGTATATCACTTTCAGAACCAGTTTTGGCCATCCCCTGGTGAGATAGGAGCAGAGACTCTGATCTTATCAAATGCTCCCTTTTGTTTTGTAAAGGAATCTACAACGTGGCTTTTTGAAACACTGGGCATGTCAGAAAGCCCTTGGTCGGTCCGAACCCCAGTGTCGGAAGAAATGGAGCCAGATGATTTGAGGAAAATACCTGTCTGATGTCATTTAGCACTTTTGTCATGTCTATCTGGAGCTTTCTCTTTGAATTTGCAGTGCTTTTTTCTGAGCTTTACCAAAAACGCACCTTCTCTAGTCCAGAATTGTGGGATCGTGGAGATCGGGCTCGAGTCGTGTCGTCATCTCTAAGTGATGCCAGATAACTTGACTCCGCAGGCTCCTATGCACGATTCTTGGTGTGGCAGAAACATGGAATGCCAGTGTGTGAAAGCCTCTGAGTGCATACCTCGCTGAGCCGTGGATTCAGTGACTGGCTATGGCATGTGGCTGTTGCTGAGGGGCCACTGTTGTACTCTTCTCTACCCATATATGTCCGCTGGCTCAGCATGAAGCAGTGGCATGTGCTGAATTCTTATGTGTCGCTTGTGCTGTGGATCCCATTGTTAGAAGGTAACGCTTCTAACGGGTTCCATTCATGCTTTTGAGATGAATGGCATTTACTTTCATGTTTATCTTGTGGGTGGCTGTTACCTGATTCCTTCTCTAAATCCCTACCAGCCTAATGTGCATTTCACCGGGATGTGGTTGTCTTGGAATGACATCATGTGCTTAGACTTCCTCCTTTAGGGGATGGGGGCAACAGGGCATGTGGTTCAAGAACTACTTCTTCGTCTTTGCTTGACGTCTGTAAGTCATCCTGTATTCCCTGCAGGAGTCATTAATGATTTTGCGCCGTCTAGTTCACCTGCTGACTGCTGAGTACATGAACATGAACAAACCCATACCTGCCAAAACATTCTGTGCTTACACAACTTCTTTGCCCTCTATACCAGGAAGATGAGTTCATTGTCTTGTCTAGAGACTAAAGTCTTTTTAAAATTATCAGTGTATCCCTGGCCCAATGTCAACTAACACTTTGACAATTGCTTGAACTACATGGTCACAGCAGCCCCGGCCCATGACAGCCATCCAGACCAAAGAATGACAACGCAGAGTCAAGAGGACAGCTCCTGGACTTACTTCTTCGACCCAATCTCACATCCAATGGGACGAGGTCATCAAACAGAAAGATGGATGGGTAATAGCCTCTGAGCTTTTTTATATATATTTTATGTTTTTGAAAGCCACCAAATGGCTATTTAACTAGAAATGTGCCCTTGATTTTAAAACAGTCTACTTCCTAAGGAACTTGAAGTTGCTTCAAAAGTTAGGTGTCTATGTGGGAGTGATATGCACATTCATCTGAATGGGAATTCCTGGGCTGAGACTGAAGAATTCAGACAGAGGGGGTCAAAGATCCTAAGAGGGTGAGAGTGGAGGTTATTTTCTCTGAAGAAGGAGCAGTCTCAACATTTGTTTTCCATTTCCTTTTAAGTGCAGTGTTCTAAAAAGAGTGAAGTGATTGAATTCAGTGACTATTTTCCTTGTAGACCCAAAGATGTAACTTGTCTTTGGCAGAGAAATCTTAGAGGTCAAAAATTGGTGAGTACTCATTTCAAAAAAGTAACTAAAAAGTTCAGAAAACTTTCTTATTCCTTCTTGCCACATTTAGAGAGAAATACGGTACCCAGTGACTTAGGCTTTAGACCACTCTTGGCTCTCAATAAATGTTTACAAATTTAATAAGTAGGCAACTTTTAGACAGGCTGGAATCCTGTAGGTAAATAAAAAAATACCATTTTTTATTTACCTATACGTGGTTAAAAACAGAAATGAGAGAGAGAGAGAGAGTAAAAAAGATACGAATTGCAGTTCTGCAAGAATGGAAGACTATGATTTTATTTGACCAATTTTTACCTTCAAAAAGAATTCTTTCTTTATCAGAACAGATGACAGCTTTCCTGAGAGAATCACTTGGCTGCAGGTGGTATCCCTTTTTTCTCAGTCATTACTAAGCTGAATATTCCATGTTCCTTACCGTACCCATGAGTTGAGCTACTCAATTTTTTAAAAATTATTCAGTAAGATATCTTGATCCCAGGGATGTAACATTCCAAAAAGAGAGAGAGACAGGAAGACTCAATAAAGGAATGTGAATTTTTGGTCATAGCATGGAATATATTATCTGGATCCAAACTGCCAAAGGCATACATAACACAAACTATTGAAACGGGGACTAAGAACATGACGATGATGTCTCTTGATATTGAGTTGAACAAAATTATCTCTAAAATGAATTCCACAGTCTCCGTGGCTTCATTTCTTTAAAACATCCTATACTGTACCCAAATATTAACAATCAGATATCCCTTAAGCTATAATTGTATTACATTTCTACAGATGTGCAATGCAATATAGACACCCAGTGATGCCTGGGTCCGTGCTCTTAAAGAACTTAAAATTTAGCTAGGGAAGGAAAACATTTGTCACCAAAATATATCTAACAATACTAGACAATAAGCAAATAGATGCCAAATGAATGTTGCCAACAATAAACACAAAAATCCAGAGGACCCTCTAGAGAGTGTCAGAGAAATGTAGATCAGACTTAGTTTTTCAAAGATGGAAAGACATGGATAGGCAGAGAAAGGAAGTCAGGGAAAGTTGTTTTGTTTTGCATTGTTTTATTTTTTTAGGAAGGATACTCATGTAAGGAGAAACGTAAAGAAAGGGAAACCAAGGAATGAGTTTCTCAGAGTTACTGGGTCCATTTGTCATAAAGGAAGATGAGTTTGAATGACTAGGTTGTGGCCGTTGGGTTGAGTGGGTCAAGGCTACATGCAAACCCAGCACACATATTTATGCACGTGGCAGCTGGAGGCTCTGGTCTATCCACGGTGGGAACCAAGCCAGTAAAGCAGCTTCAGAATCAATTATCCACTGATGAATAGAAAGAAAGTCCATTGAGTTAGACATGCAAAGGGCAATACAATTGGCTTCAACCATAGAACAGTGCGATACATCTTGAACAATGCTACTGTAGAAGGGGAAGACGATGAACAAGTGTGTCTAGAGACTTTCAACAGACAGGACTCTTTCTGGGAAAATATCCATTTGGGATTTCAATTTGGGTTAGCTTGTCTTTCCTCTTTTTGGAGACCTGGGATAGTACAGTTAGCCACGTCTTGTCCTACAAAGATCTTGATTCTCTTTTCTTGTAGTAAACGCCGCAGGGTGAATGTGAAGGCCCAGTATTCCAGTGTTTCCCACTGGAGTCATCTGGACCTGGTCAAATCTCTCCAGATGCAGCGGTGTGGGGGTACTTTGAGCCGGAGAGCCAGCAACAGTGATGGTGCTTGTGGGTCGATTGGTGACTCTTTCACTTAGGACTTACCATTTCAGCAGCACTTTGCAGCGATTACTAGAAACGGGATATATCAATATGTCGGTGACATTTCTGTACCACTCAACGTTGTACATGTTAAGTGCCAAGGACACCTCATACTTGTGTTTACGGGGAGAATGATTCACTGACATGTGCTTCTTTTTTCTTGCCCCTGAATACCTCCTGTGGCCTTCATGGAGGTAGTATTGGATGATAATTTTACGTGTTATATGCCCATTCACTTTGTGGCGCAAAAGAGGGCCAAAAGAGGGAAGAGGGCTGTAAGAAAAAAACAAAACAACAACACCAAGCTTTTGACCCAAGTGAGGGAGATGTGATAAAATGGTGTCGGAACCAGTGCGTTTTGTCTTTTCTCTACAATCCAGATCACGTGGATCTATAAGGAAGACAATGTGTAGGGAACGAGACAAGTCACACGTGGGCTATGTTTCTGCCTTTTTGCGAGGCTTGGGAGGCACGTCGTGTTCTCATTTAGAGCCCTGCCAGACCCAGCAAAAGCAAACAAAAATTGTACCTTTCATACACTCAGTCTTTAAGTGAAAGCCACCTGCTTCTTACGATTCTCTTTTGAAGAAGCAATCGTTTGTCCCAGTTCTGCAGGCATCAATCAGTATGAACGTTTTTTCCTTCTTGTCCGGGTTTGAATATAAAAATAGTTTGTCTGTAGACCCTAAACCACCCTCAGGAGGTGGGTTAGTAAATCAGGCAATAACACCGATTTAATTCCCTCAGATATGGACTCCAGCCATAGTACAACACTTCAACCTTCTGCAGATCCAAACACACATTCGGTGGAAGAGTTGGACAGGACAGGACCTCTTTCCGTGACGACTCGTAAGGACATAACAGCCCCTTTATTGGCCTGTGATCCTGCTTCAGCTCTGGCCCACACTGGCCTGGATACAGAGCTTGGTGATACAATGATGCAGTTAGTGCTATGTGGCTTGGCTCAGCCCAGACGATAAAAGGGTCTCCATTGCCGATATTTTCCTGGCGGGTTCTTTAAATCTGATTTTTCCTTCATTCTTGGTGATTTCCCTACTCAACGGCCTTATCTTAAGGAAAATAAAAAGGTTGGGGGATTCCGCTCAAGTTGATTTTCTTTCTCTAAATGGTTATGCCAGTGACACCCAAGACCACGGCTAGGACGGTGGTTTCTCTGTGTTTCAACCATGTCCTTTGGTTCCCATCTTTCCTCCAGTCAAGGCAGGAGAGGGGTAGGGTTGCTTTCATAGCTGCGAAAAGATCATTTGGGCCTAGCTAATCAGAGAGAGTAGGGAAATCACCACAGCCCACAGAAGAGGGGCAAGGCCTGTTGTTGACAATTAACAAAGGTGACAGGGCCTGGGAACAGAAGAGGAATGTTTGCCAGGACCTCTTCCTACTGCTAAACATCCGGTAGAAGCAATGCTAAACTCCTCAGGAGCCTTAATTTCCACTATATGGACAAGGCTATCTTAGAGATCAGCCTGAAATCATTCGCAATTTCTTCACAGAATATGAAAGAAATCCAGAATTAAGAAACTCATTTCACTGCTTGCTACACATAATGGACAGAGTCCCTTTAGGCAAAGGAAAACATCAGCAAGCGTGTGCTGATCACCAAGAACGTATGTAGCACAGTGTTACGTATCAGAGGAGATAGAGATAAACCTAAGAATGGGCCCCTCCAACGGAGGGTCTTGTATTTCCACTTTATGGCCCCGATGTCTTGTATTCCGATACTGGGATTGGGATTTGGGTGAATGTCTTTCTCCTGGTTGTGATGTGTGCTTGGTGGTGGACGTGGCTTATGGATGTGGTTTATGGAATGCCTGCACCTGTAACTCAGAGGTCAGTACCTTTCCTAGAAGGACCCGAAAGAAATCAACTCAAAACAGTCCCAAGTGATTTCAGATATGGGCAATGGTTCAACCTCAAATTGATATATGTCAGTGAAGGTCCTGTGTTTGCCCAGGCAAGCGTTTCCTGGCATTTTAGTGCAGTGATGAGAATCCTCATTCACGGGCGAGATCAAAAACCTAATAATAGATGAAAAATGGTAACTTTAATTTAATATTCTTGAGAAGGTACTGAAGTATTTCTTTGTGTAAATTTGATCCGAGTTACTCGAGCAGGTTATTCTAGATTCTAGAACTTCTTCCTTTTTTTGTCATTAGGGGTAGACTACCTGCCGCTGTCGTATTTATCTCCCTACAGTTGTGCTTCTTGACCTGCAGCTAGGTACTCTTGATCATTTATAGGAGCACTGGAATTCAACCATTCCTTTTCCCCTGTCTCTATGTTCTCTGGTTTTCCCGAGTGACTTGGGCCAGGATGTTCCAGGGTGGACAAAGTCTTGGTTCAGGCTTCACCTTGTCACTTTGCCTTTGTTGATGACACTGAAAAAGAAGTTCTTAGGAGCCAGTTAAGGGACAAAATAGAATTCCGTTACACATTCCTGTCAATCAGAAGAGAGTGGCGTGCACAAACTACAGTATTCCTATGCACCTACCCATCGGACACTGCGATAGTTAGACCCCTCCTGTCAGCAGATAACAGAGGATGTGTTTCACGGCTCCAAATTAATGCTGGATTCATCCCTCCTTGAAACAGAGCAGAGTAATACTCAGAGCTTCTCTACATCACATGGAGACTGGGAAGAAGATAAAGACCATCCAGTGACTTCTACTCCAACATCTAGCAGCAAGGATGGTAAAGCCCAGTTGGCTCCAGCTCTTGATAAAAATCGATAAATTATGGATGTCTTTGCAGTGTCTTTGGTGGAGGCACATCAGTTGACTGCTGCTATGCTGTCACTTCTGATCAGAAGGTGTGGCTGGTGATGGCTCTTGATTTTTCTGCTTTGTAGACCTCTTAGAAGCTACTGTCTGTACATTGAGTGCAAACCGTATTTCTTTCTTAGTCTTAAAGGTCAGGCTTCTTAAGCTGTGGAATTAGTGGTGTGGTCTTAAAATAACATATTGCTTATATATGGTTTGCAATCTGTGTAAAGGTCTGAATGCTGTCACTTTCTGTTTCCCTTTCGTTGATAACATTATTTTGCCGTTCATCATCTGGACATAAATCCATGGTGCTGGCGACTGAGGAGCAGTGCCCTTATGGCAAAGGAAAGAATAATCAAAGCGTCGGGTCTTTGAAACCTTGCATTTGCTACTCCATTTGCGGGCAGCATGATTTTACTTTTCAGTTCAGTGATGTGTTTTTTCCACTTCACCCGTGATGGGTCTAATTGAGTAAGAGCTCAAGATTATCTAGTGCCTGAATTGACTTGAAGGGCCACAGTTAGTTGAAGTGGCATAAACCTAACTTCGATCATCCGGGCAGGTGTTGCAACAAATGCCCCTTCTGGGTATGGGGATCACCGAAATCTCTTCCATAGATGTCCAGGTGATGCCAACTGCAAAATATTGCTTCCCTTCTATAATATAAGGAAGTACGCGGTCTTTTGCTCCGTACTCGTGAATAACGAATGGAAAGCTTTTGTAGCATCTGACCATTCTGAAGACAGGCATCTGCTGGGTGGCGGCCTCACAAATGTGGGTTTACCATTGATTCCGCCTCCACACAGATAGGACTGATGGCAAAGGTGGAAGAAGAAGTGGACATTTTCCTGAAGACTCAGCTACTTCAGTGGAAGGTTATACTTCTCGGTCCCCAGCCACAAAGGAACCCAGGACCCTCATCCCAGTGACCCCTGCTAAGACGGGGGTCCCTGAAGTTACTGAAGTTAATATTGCTGGAGATTCCGACTCTAATGTTGATCGTTTCTTTTCAGGTAACTTGGCCATTTGTTATCTGGTTTGATTTTTCTACAGAGAGAAACAACGCGTGCTTGAATACTGCGGGGGACATTTTCTGTGTAGGATGTGATTAGGCTGATTTGTGACATGGGAATGGCTTTTATTACAGGTCATGATTCTAATGCAAATAAAGTCAGATTTAGGTTAGATAAATAATGCTTTTATTTGTCAGAGTAACCTCCATTTATTTTTGTGACTTGGTTGTTATGGTAGAATTTCTTTCTTTGCTCCTAATCTCGTGATATACTAATTTGAACCATACAAAATCAATGTTGTTGTAGGTCCAAGTCGTTAAATATTAGCAATTTCATTTGATTCAACTAAGATATGCTACCTGTTTAGTAAGGGTTTACCCAACATGTGAATAATGTCCATATGCTAATGTCTTTGCTCTGAAATTATTATCTTTACTGGTGATGGATCGGCAAATTTTGCTTTCGGTGACGGGCTTGTAGCCAAACCTACTTATGATTCACACCTCAAACTTCATGAGTTAATCTACTAATTATGAATAGGCACGATTTCTCTTGTTGTAATGGCAAAGAGAGGACTAAAGATGACTTATTCAATTAAGTTGGACCCAGACCCGAAAGGAGCGTGAGACTTCTTTTCTCAAATAACAGTCTCCCCTGCTTCTCCCTCGCTTTGTTCCCCCATTTGCATTAATAAACTTACACTGAAGAAAAGAGAACTAGAAATACCACCTCTGGTTAACAGACGAGAATTGGAATTGTTCCTCCTTGTGCCCTTCCCACTCAACCATTGAATTATACTAAATATTTGTGATTGAAAAAACATATATATATATATATGTATATATAGATACATATACACACACAAATAAATATATAAATTTATTTATTTATAGCAAGATCTTTCTCTCCTTCCCCTCAAAAAGAATAAAGCTTATGAGAACCCAATATAGGAAACAGATGGCATCTGTGAGGCTCTGACTGATATGGGGACAGAAGACTCAGAATACCACCTGCTTGGATTCTTTCCTCTGGGCTGCTCACCATAGAGGTTCTGGAAAAACAAAAAACACAACAGTTTTTAAAAATACTGACTTTGGGGATATTGGTATGACAAAGCTCCTTACACCCTTTGGTTCTTTTTTTCACCATGGTTCTGCGCTCAGTTATGAAAACAATCCAAGCAGCACTGTCGGTTTTCTTCCAGAGAAATGAATCTCAGAGCGCTGCCTGGTTTCTCCCGGCAAAATAAGGCCTGTTGGGCAATTGAATGCATTTAAATTTAACATGGCAGTTTTAACGGCAATGGTATCATAGAAGGGCTATAAATAAAACAAAATTTATTTTATTTATGGGTAAATAAAACTCTTTCTGCAAAATGGATATTCACATACGCTGAGTCCTTCTGTATTCCGTGGTCAAACAGAGTTTTCACAGTTCTCCATGGATTAAATGATTAGTAAGTGATCTGTCATCCTTGGTTTTCTTCCAAACCACTCAGATACAGCTTATTTCTTCCCATACATTTTTCTCAGTCTTTATGCTTAATATTAAGAACTAAAACATTTGCACTTGCGGTAGTGGTGGCAGTGGTGATGGCGGAGATGATGATGGTGGTGGCATTGGGGCTGCTCGTATTGGCGTTTCAGCGAATGCTATTTTCAGGTATTCTAACCAAGAAACAAAGCAAACTGATTTCTCCGTACAATTATACAAGAGATTACAGGTCGCCTATTTCTGCCTTCTCAAATCAAAGACATGGTGATGATCAGATTACCTTAATCTTCATAATGGGTGACTACAGCCACTTTATGAAACCATTGTCCCTTTTGTTATTGCTGTTTGTCTTCTTTTTGCTTTGTTGTTGCTTTGCTTTTTTTTTTTTTTTTTTTAAGATTCCAGTGTAGTGTTGGAAATGTGTGGGGAGTTCCCATATGCTGAATCCAAGATTTCACCTGTGGATCCAGATTGTAGCAACTCAAAATCTTGTTTCAATCTAAAACCTTTTGCTGATGGATGATTGAGGGGATAGAATTATATTAACTCTTGGTGTTGAAAACTACAGATTTCATTTTTGAAAAATATTGGGTTTTTTTGAAACATACTCTAATAACCAGGTCCATATTTTTCACAGGTTAGCTATCTCCTTATTCCTTTTTCATTTGTCTTCTGACTTTTTTCTCTAAATAAGCAGTTGAGCTTTCCCTCTGAATCTTTACATAATTCAACACCAAGATCCTTTACTCACCAAAACCATTGTCTATTTCCTGCCTCAGAGAAAGCTCTTTAAATGGCTCATGTTCTGAGCCAGAGAGTACATCCACACCCAGTGATCACGTTTGTGTAATTCAAAGCGTATCATCTTCATTTCAAAAACACAGTATCAGGTTCCAACCTCAGACCTGAGAAGACATCATAATATTTTTGTTAGAGTATTATGGTTATTAGATTTCTATCAAAACCGCACTTCCCGTGGTCATCCTGGATGGTCTGTGCTGTCCCAGTTTCTTTACTGTTGATCAAAGCTCTAGCCTCCTCACCAGGGGGTCAAGCGATGAGCAGTAATTAGTACCAATGAAGCCATTCAAGGCTCCTTTGCCATTGCTTTTTGGGGACTCTTAAAAGCCTGAACTTGGTGAGGGGCTGTCCGACAACGCAAAAGTGAGGAAGGGCAGATTCCCTGGTTCCTGGAACGTATGCCCTGTTACTGGAACAGATTCCCTGTAACGGGAACACCCAGTAACGACCCTTTTCTAATTGCTCCTTACAGAAGACCAAGACTCGCCAGTTCACCCCAGTGGGAGGTCCCATACAACTCATGGATCAGAATCAGCTGGTGAGTTTGAGCTGCTTGAGTAATTTACTGTTATCATCATTTGAGCCTGCTGACGATTAATAAAGTATGAGTCAGTGTCTCAAGAAGAGAGGTTCTCAGACTTCTTTATGCATCACTATCACAGAGGGTGCTTATTAAATCACACTGCTGATGAAAATATTATGGTGTTAGCTACAGTACCCTGTGCGGAGGGTTACGCCGAATGCTTTCCACAGGTTTCATCATTTAGTCTTGAAAACAATGCCCTGCGACAATTGTGGTTATCCCAGTTTTAATCGTTATGAAATTGAGTCTCAAATCCCTTAAGCGGCATCCTCAGTATATGGAGAAGCTGGGATCAAGCCCAGACCCCAGACCGTTCTTCCTCCAAAACCCACGCTCTTATTAATCTGGTGTAGTGCAATGTTAAATTGAGACCCTACTTGCATTCTTCCTGATCCTTCCACACAGAAGACTCTCCTCCGGCGCCATAGTTCTCAAAGTGCAGTCCCCATCCCTGCGGCATCAGCATCACCAGGGAACTTACTAGAAAGACAAATGCTCAGGCTCTACCTCAGACCTGCTGCATCGGAAACCTTAAGGATGCGTAAAGCAGTTAGCGTAACCCCCAGAACAGGGTACCTAGCATTTACTGAGAACGTACTATGTGCTAGGGACATTGTTCTAAACACTTCACATGTGCTAGGTTGGACCATAGGAAACTGCCCTTTTTTTAGGCCAACAGCCAAAGAGCCACAGATTCGTGTGGTTCATCTAATATTACCATTTTTCATCATCCTACAAACCCGGTGACTTATGTAAGTACTGTTATCATCCCGTGTTACAGACAAGGACACTAAGACCCAGAGAGGGCAAGTACCGTGGCTGGGTTGACATGACTGGTGAGTTGAGCGGTGGAGCCAGCTTTCAAGCCCTGGGGGTCTCATAATGCCTCTATAAGCCCGTTCTGAAGAAAGCACTCCGTAATGACCATAATTACGGCCAGGCGTGTATGATTAAGTGGATACACATTTGCCGTGACTCAGATCCCACCCATGGAAATATTACTCCAGGCAACAGAAGTCTGACATGAGGCAGGTTTACCTGTGACCGAAAATGGTGGGGCCACTGAGAGGTTGTGTGTCCCTGATATCGTCAGTCCATGTGATCCATGAAAACCAGGTAAATCCATATGAACCACGGTCTGTCCTTCACGCCTAAGTCAGGGCCACGGTTGCCTCCAGGCCTAAAGGTTCACACACTTAAAGCAGATATGAAGGTGGGTATTTACATGGTGCCTTGGTAATAAGCTTTTATGTAAGAGCACAGGATATAGGGGTTCATTAGAAATGTTTCTAAAATAAAGACAGAAGTCGCAAGGTCTCTAGGTTCCGTGGTTGGGGCATTTAGCAAATTAGCCTTTTTACGTTTCCTTTAAGTTTCCTTCTTAGTAAAAAGGGGACCAGGATACCCGCCTCAGTTACCTCCCAGAGTTCTCGTGAAGAACGTGAGGTATCAGGAAAGTGACAAAATCTTGGAAATGATAGGGAGTTATTATTAAAACACATGCTCTCTAAAATTAAGAGGCCCCAGTTACTCCAAGTGTGGTCCTTGGACCAGCCACTGGGACATCAACCTAGGAGCTGGCTGGAAATGCAGAATCCCCAGCCATCCCAGGCCTGCTGCGTCAAGATCTGCGTTTTAACCAGACCTCCCCCCATACTGGGTGTGCACTGAAGTTTGAGAAGCTCTGTCCTGGACTTGTTCTTCTCACAGTTGAGGCCAGTTGAATGATCTCTGTGCACACGTCTCAGGTTAGCTCTCATCTCCAAATTACAGTGTCAAGTGTCCCTCTTTGCAGAACTGGCTTTCCTAGCTAGCCCTACCCCGGCTGGGTTTGCAGACCTCTAGGGTGCAAGGTGAGGCCTGCTGCATCTCGTCCATCTTCTTTGGCTTTTGCTTCAAGTGAGAATCAGGTGGGCGGGAGCGATCTCTTTTGTTTGATTCCTGCGCTGGTGTCTATTGTTCAAGTAGGAGGTTTCATCTTGTTGCACACACACCCCGATCTTTCCTTGCTGGGAGCGCTTTTTTTGAAAACCGAAATCAAGAGAGTAAGATCCATTAGTGGCCTCCTTTTCAAATATCAAAGGCTGCTGTGAGTCCGAGAAAGACCATTGAGAGCGTCTGCACCACTTAGATAGATGGTTTTCAAGCCCAAAGATCTCCAGGGTGCATGGCCCACATCCAGTCGCCTGCACAGGTGAAAACCTGCCAGTGACCAAGGACTCTGGGAGGCGGCCGGAAAAAGCACCTTGGACTCCTTCTCAAGTTTGTAAAGTAAGAGGCCACTCTCAAAGTGACATGAGGTATGTTGAATGGCCAGAAGTCTAGTCAGAATTTGTTTTGTTCCATTTCAAGGTTAACAAAAACAGGAGATTGTATAAACAGGAGTCGGCTGCTCTAAAATAACCACCAACATCGAGATTTCACTGTCCACTCTGCACAGTCTAAAGTTTGACTGTCCTTGGAAATCTTCATGTACTTCAAGCCTGGCCATCTTCATGCATTGCTTAGCCAAACAGACTGTCCTGATTACTTTTTTGTCTTCCCTCGGTGGACTTTTAGAATTTTGCAATGGGTTCCCCGTTGGTAGGGAGAAATAGTTCATTTTTGTGGGATGTTTTCAAATTTTGTTCTGAAGCAGTGGAGGAGGCATAAAAAACACAAGCAAAAAAAAAAACCAAAACAAAACAAAACAAAAAAACCAAAGCATTAACTCAGGTGAGTCTCTTCACAGATGTCTTAGAAGTTTCCTTTAAAACATGATGACTCCCTCATTTTGATGAGCCTCCCGTTCGGACTTGTGGATGCTTTGTCTTGCAACACTCCCTTCCAGTTTGAGCTGTTTTGTTTGTTTCCTTGTCGTGTTTTGTAGTGGTAGAAAATATTCATTCTTCTGAAAAGGCATGTTCCAATAACATAATAGCGGGGACTCTACTAGGGTGATTTTTTTCTAGACAGAAAGGGTCACTATCCCCTAAACCCTTATTTTTTAATATTTATGCTTTTGTCCAGGAAGACACTCACTGCAATTGTTAGATATGCTTCGGAGTTTCTGGAGCATATGAATCCTCTAGGGATCTTGTTAAGATGAAGATTCTAGTTCAGTAGGGGTGAGGCCTGCGATTCTGTATTCCTAGCAAGCTCCCACATGGGACACCTCCGCAGCTGGTCCAGGGACCCCACTTTGAGTAGCAAGGTCCTGAATCAGAGCGAGCTGCTTCACACAATTCCCATCTTTGCGTCCTTCTTTAAACCTCTGTAAATGACGGTGAAGTGGATTTTATTCTCATCCCCATTCTCCGAATGAGAAAACTGAGACTTGGAGAGGGTAGCTTGACTCAGCAGACGTTGCTGGCAAGAGGTGGAGGCAGGACTCGAACCCAGGACTGCCCTGCCCTGGAGCCCAAGCTCTGAAACACTGTGCCGCACCACTGGTGAGAATTCTCCTGTTCTTGGTGAAAATAACGCTTCCAGACCTCAGCCTTAACCAAACCAACTTTTCTGGGGACATGTCTTTCGTGTAACACTTTATAAATGTCTATGGCTTGAATCTATAAATAGCTGCACAGTGAGCAGATCGTAGAGAGGTCGGCCCTGTGTACTGCTCTGTAAGGAGCTCGTGGTCACGCATTCCAAACTTGGGTTGAGAGGTGTTGTTTCTTCCTCTCAGGACACACAAGTGGAAGTCAAGAAGGTGGGGCGAACACGACCTCCGGTCCTACGCGGAAACCTCAAATTCCAGGTAAGTTTCAATCTGTGAAGCCAAAAAAAAAAAAAGGGGGGGGGGGGGAGGGACTAAAACACATTCTTGGGGCACCTGGGTGGCGCAGTCAGCCGAGCGTCCACCTCTAGATTTCTGCTAGGTCATGATCCCAGGGTCGTAGGATCGAGCCCCGAGGGCTCCACGCTCAGCATAAGCCTAAGGTTCTCTCTTCTCTCTCTCCCTCTGACCTTCCCTCACTCACATGTGCACTCTCTCTCTCTAAAAAAAAAAAAAAAAGCATATTCTTTGCAAGCTAAAGGGTGAACGAGAGCACTTGGTAGGAAAGAATGAAACTCTCTTTTCTCTGGGACCCGTAGATTGAATGAGCTAACATTCAGACCTGTTCCTGGCCTATCCCAAAGAAGTGACACGTTAGTTACTAATGCTTCCTTCCCAAATGACTGACTCTATGGACTTTATGCCGTATCCAGGTCCTTCCTATCCCCGCCCAGTTTCCCCTTAATTTCTGGGTTTGGGGTGAAGCGTGCGACTTTCCTCTCACACTGCAGACGGTGAGGAGATGTAAAGGCCGTGTGTGTGGAGTGGAGTGAAAACATTCTTCCGATCCCCAAACTGCTTTTTCTCGAGGGACAGCCTTTACTGATCCAGACAGAGGAAAGTGTCTAAATGAGTCACATTGCGGGGTGAGGAGGCTGGGACCCCTGGCTCTCCTGACCATCAAGATTTAAGGCACTTGAGGCAAATTCTCGATCTGATTGACTTGGGCTCAAAACCGAGCATTTGGTGGGGTGGGGATGGGGGGATTACAAAGAAGGAACAGTTTTCCTAGGGTTGTAAATTCTCTTTTTAACCTTCCCCTCTTCAGAGGCCTCCAAGCTGAGCCTCCCTCGGGGGAAGGGGAGAATGTAGGAATCACTTCATCCCCCTGCCTCGGCTTGCCAGAGCCCTCTCTCTGAGCTGGGAGAGGAGCAAATGGAGAGACGCGGCGGGCTGCTGGGGATGTGGGGGTGGCGGACGTGCAATTTGCAATATTCTCCCCTGCTCTAACGAGGGTGAATGTGAGGCATCTCAGAGGAAAGACCAGAGAAAAGAACAGAAATGGTATCTCCTGTTGGCCTCCCCGCCTCCTGACTCCACCTCCCTCCCCAAAGTCACCTAACCAGGTGTAGGTCCGGCAGAGGCAGTCCTGCCCTGGACATGGGAGGAAAACCAAGACTCTCAAAGACGAATGGATGACCTATGACTTCGCACTCTTCTTGGTGCTTGAGCTCTAGCTCATTGCACAGACACGCAACCCACTTGGCAAGGGAATTGATTCAAGTTGTCAAGTCATGTTTTTATCCCATTAAAGCTTGATTTTAAGACCTGTATATAACACGTTAGTGGTCCACAAGTAATACATGGTTACTGGAGACATTTTAGAAAATTCACACCAAAGGACAAAAATATAAATCATTTCTTATCTACCTCACCACCCAGAAATATGGTTACCATTTTCATAGACGTCCCTCCCATCATTTAAAAATGTAATTTCTATACAAAAATGTAATTACATCATGCATGCTGTGTAGTAAGTCACCACTCCCAACTGGTTGCTCGTTACGTTTCCAACGTCATTAAATATCCTTCTCCTGTTATCAGAGCCCATACTATAGTGAGTATACCCTAATTTAGGTAACTGATCCCTTACTATTATTTTAGGTCGTTTTCAACTTTCACTAGTATAAATAACACAGCAGTGAACATCTTCATAACTAATTCTGAGGCGCTGTAAATTCCCGGAAGTGTAACTGTTGGCTCGAAAGTATGCACATTTGGAAGGATGAGTTTTACCTAATGACCACCACCCCGCCCCGTTGAATGTGCATAAGTTCAGACCTCTGCAGGAGTGTCCTTTATCTATCCACTAAGTACATGGTCCCCTTTTGTGTTTCTTCATAAAACGTAAGGTTCTTATATAGGAGAAGAATGTTCCTTTCAAGGGAAACATAAATGTCCTTTAGTCCGCTTAATAATATTGCACCAAAAGCTTTTACAAGTTTCTGCAGGTGATTCTCTGATTTTTCTGGAGACACGCCTCTTCTGGAGGAACTTGAAAATTCTGACTGGTGATAAGAGTTTAAAACAAGAGGCCTGTTGGGCAGACGCCTATAGCAGAATTGTTCTAGTATTATCTGCCAGTTGGCGAGGCCGTTTGGCCAGACTCAACCTGTGGTGCTGAGTGTAGTTCTTGTTTGGACCAGGTCAATTTATAAAGTGCATTTTTGTTTTTATAAAGTGTCTTTCCCAAGCTCACAGGTGTCTTTTGGTTCACTCTCACCAGAATGGCTCATCATCTTGGCCTCCCTCCTGGCCTTGGCTTTGATTCTTGCCGTCTGCATTGCTGTCAATAGTCGAAGAAGGTAAGGGGATGCACCTTGGGGCCTTTGCTTTGAAAGGACGTCACTTAAATGTGGGCTTTACGTGCTTGCTATTCAGAGTGTAGCCCCTGGAACCAGTGGCCTCGACACTCTGGGATCTTGCTAGAAATGCAGAATCTGGGGCCCCACCCAGATGTCTTGTGTCAGAATCTGTGTCTTGACAAGATTCCAGGGATTTGGGTGCAGTTCAAGAAGCCCTGCTTTTGCACATTCTTTAGATAAAACAGACACTGTGATTATTTGGAACATCACTTTTAAACAGTGTGGAATCTTTGGAGGTTCTTAATTTTTCAGGGTTGAACCCTTGGAGATTCCATCTGATGAAAGTTATAAAATATCTCACTGGGAAGGCATAGGAGTATGTACTCATTCATTGATTAATTAAACAATATTTAGTAAATGCATCCATATTGCAGAAATTGGGGTATAAAGATCTAGGAATTGGTCATCTTCTTTAGTCTGTCCGAAGCCCACAGAACCTTCTAGAACCCTTACCTAAAATAGGCATCGGATTTCTATGGGTTTCTTACTGTCTTCATTCGTTGTTGTTGTTTGTAACGATACCGTTTTCTCTTTTCTGGGAACTGTAGTTGAAAGGATTTGGGTTATTGCTTAGGAAGAGCTCCCCAACAGTCTATGAAATGATGAAGAATTTTCCTTAAAAAAAGTCTGAATTTCACCTAAAGTGAAATGAATGAAAATAGTCATTCTGGCAACAGAGGACATGAATTTTGACAGGGTACATAGTATTCTATAAGTATAAGTCTAAATTTCCTGCTCAAAATGCTCTAAAGATGCATTATTTTCCCCTGAGCATATGTAGAGGAACATTAAACCTTCTGTAGATGTCCCTTGAGATTGCTTCTTATACGGTATAAGAATCTTATTTCCAAGTAGGGCTACCTTTATTGTGTCACTAGATCATCTAACAGGCCAGAAAATGCCCCTAGCTTGGGGAGAAGATCTGGAGAAAATGCTAGAATGTTTCTTGTTGGCTTTTGTAAAGCAACAAACAGCTAATTCTATTGCCATGTGCAGCCCATGCAGTATCTCTCTCTGAGGAAATCAAATAATGTCACTTTACCCTGGTACGAGTTCATAAAAGTGCTGTATTAAAGTCGATAACTGTTGCTCTCTGTACCTTGGAGAGAATAATAAAAAAATTACTCATGATAGCCAATTGTATAAGGAACAAACACTAGGAAAAGAAATCCGAAAGACCTCCTAGAAGCCTCTCCTGACTAAATGGAAAGAGATTTTGTTTGCTGAATTTGAATAATGTGACTTGAGGGAGCCCTTACAAAGAGTCTTTATACTCTCCCTCAGCCTTCTTGTTTTCTCTTAGATTACTTTTGCTCAATTAAAGATGAATTTCCCATTGTTGAAAATGAGTCCTTTTGTTCCAGGGCCTAGACTGTACCCCTTCTGCTCACATATACACATATACAGCTTTGCGCACGTCGCCATAGAAACGCTGGCCCCAGATGCCGTCCATGTGGGAAATTCTTCAGAGAAACATCTCAGCTGTCTCTGAGAGCAGCTGGAGTCCGTACAGAGGGGCTGGTTAGCTCATACGTCACTCCCCATCATGTCAGCTGCAAAAAGGGGCCTCACGGCTGCCCTCCCCCTTGTCCCAAGACCAGTAGTCACCCTAGCAACAGGCAAACAGGGACACGCGGGATCCGGCACAGCGAGTATCTCACCGGGAAAGTAGCTGCTTGGACGCCGTAAATTACTATGTCCTGATTAGATAATCTAAACCAGATTTGCCACGCAGCTAAGAGGGTGGTTAACGGCTGCACGGGCCCCTTAATGTGCACTGCGTTTCTAAAGCCGCAAGCCCATTCCTAATCCTCTTAAAAGGCTGGGGCCTTTCTGCTTTGAACGTTACATTTGAGAGAGATCCAGAATCCTATTTTCATCAAAGAAAGTTCGGTGGAAAGTAAAGACCTGTGACAGGCTTCCATGTATTTAGCAGACATCTTTCGAGTAGCTCCTCTGACTCCGTGCTGGCGAGGAAGAAGAGAAGACTAAAAGTGGAAAGGGTGCCGTCTGGTCCCAGAGAACCTTAAGGTTTAGCGGCAGTGTTGACTTATTGGATCTGAGTCAGCTGATTGAGAACATACTGTGTGCCAGGCACTGGTGTATGAATCTTGGTTAAAAGACGGAAGCGGAAAAGCAGTTCGTGACGTTGGCCTGCCAGGGTTGACCGCGGGCCTCCACGACGAAGCGATCTGTGAGTCACGCCTGCTAAAGATGCCGATTTAGGGGTCCTATTATTTCAAGCTTTTCCCACCTCCACGTCCTCTTTCCTTGCTGTTGCTCATGTAACCAGACTCCTTGAATTTCAGCTTTCCAATGGAAATCCTACTTCATTCCATTTCCTTAAGAGCAAACGGTTGTGTTAGGAGTCAGTTGGGTTGGTAGATAGCGGATGGGGCCCAACAGAAGTTAGGTGTCTTTCCCCCAAAGAATTGATTTGTCGTGTATAAAGAGGAGAAAAAAAAAAATGAGAGGACCTTATGAGACAAGGTCTCACAAAACAGAAATGATTCAAGGATGTTTGTCTACTGACTGTGCAGAAAAGGCCTTCACCAGCTGTCTGCGTCAGGGGAATAATCATCTTTTGTGTAAACAGCCATCTGCCCTCTGCTTAGTAGGTCCCCTCTAGAAAGCTCCATGGTTTAGAAACGCCTTCCTTCTCTCAAGCTACGGGCAAGCTCATTGCAGTGTGTGTCCATCCAGTCTCATCCTGTCCTCTGTAACAAAGCTGTGCACTAGAACTTCAGTAGTGATGGAAATGTTCTACATCTGCCCTAACTCACGACCACCAACCACTTGTGGCTCCTACGCCCTCGACGTGTGGCTAGTTTGACTGAAGAGATGAATTTTTAACTTTGTTTACTCTTAATTGGTTTTGCATTTCAATAGCCGCGTGTGGCTAGTGGCCACCATACCGAATGGCACAGCTCTAACACAATGCAAAACAAATCTCTAAATATCTTTAAGGTTTCTCAGGTGGAAGAGAGCTAAGAGCAGGTGTGAAGCTACTCCCCTGTAATCTTTCAGGATACATTCCTCCATGCCCTAAATGTGTGCTACCTGGTTTCCCACCCCACCCTCTCCTGGTAAGGCCCCAGTATGTCCACCCTCTCCTGGTAAGGCCCCAGTATGGCTCCTTCCGTATCTCGTGGTCACTGTTTGCTCAGCGGATCGATGCCTGAGATTTAAGGAGAAAGAAGATGAAGAGGGATGCGATTCTGTAGAGATCTCTGACCTTTGGAGTCAGAAAATCTAAGTTGCAGATACTCCGTTTCCTGCCGTAACTAGTCGTGTAGCCTCGGACGGTACCCTTGACTTCTTGGACTCCGTCTCTGGTTTTACATAATGAAGAGGTTGGGCCGGGTGACCTCTGAAGTCTCCTCAGCTCTAGTGTTCTTTCTGAAATGAAGAAGAATGAAAAAATTAGAGCTTGTCTTTTTAAAGTACTTATTAATGCTTCTGAGTTGGTGAACCGTGAAGATTTTGAGAGCATGGTGCTCTCAGAGAGGCATAGACTCTCCCGCCCTTTCCCCATACCTCGTCCTGTGCACCTCTCTCATTGGCCGCTTCTGAGTTCTATCCTCTTGTGATAAACTGGTGATGTAGTAAGTTTTAAAAAAAGGACTTATTGATGCCTAGAGCCCCAGGTATTGGACTAGTTATTTATGAGAAGCATCCTGTCCTCCTGGAAGAACCCAGATAACAGAGACACATAAATCCAAAGGGAAATGGGGGGCAGGACAGACCCAAGCACAATATTTCTGCGCCCTACAGGTCCAGTGTTAACCACTTTTAAAATCAGCTTTGTTTAGTGGCGCCTGGGTGGCTCAGTCGGTTGAGCATCCGACTTCAGCTCAAGTCATGATCTCACAGTTTATGAGTTTGAGTCCCACGTCAGGCTCTGTTCTGCCAGTAGAAAGCCTGCTTTGGAGTCTATGTCCCCTGCTCTGCCCCTCCCCAGTTCATTCTCACTCTCTCTCTCTCTCTCTCATACACACACACACACACACACACACACACACAAATAAACATAAAAAATAAATAAAATCAGCTTTGTTTAGACTACATAATATGAATCCCAAACTCCTGCCTGTGCGCCATTTTTTACAATTATTAATCACTTTCCTACAATATTTCATTCAACTTCGAAATCACCCATTAGGTCAGCAAATGGGATTTGGTTTAATGAGACACCTTCCCTCCAAAGAACACCTGAGGTACCATTTGAGAATTTAAAATAATGCAAGCAGAGTCCCACCTTCAGCCTTCTGGGCCGTCTTCACAGTAAATATAGTGACCAGGTGGAGGCAGCCAGAAGAAACAAGCAAGACCCAAATTCATGTGGCTCTGGTTATATGAACAGCGACAGCCCGTGCTTCTCGAAAATTTCCTGTGTTCCAGATACTGTCCTAAGTGCTTATCCGAGGCCTTGGCTTTGTCACCCCATTTAGTAAGAGCAACAAATAATAGCAATAATGGACTCATGTGTCAGTGCTGGGCTTTGTTTCAAGGGCCTTCCACAATCCTATGAGATTGGTACTCTTAATAGCCCGATGTTACTGTTAAGAAAACTGAGGCTCAGAGAGCTTAAATGAGCTGTCCCAGGTCACACAGCAATCAGGTCTCAAAATCAAGTCCCTACCCTTGTCTATGTGGACCGCACAAGGCGCAGCCCCACAGATTTGCTCCAAAGTCCAAGCAACCCTCCCTCCGCCCCTCATCAAGCACGCATCGTGCCAGAGGAGACAGGATCTACCTCCTGTTGAGGAGGTATAATTTCTATTTCCCCAAATAAGAGATTAAAGTTTATGGCCTTGGCAGTTCTAGAGGGAATGGCCCATGGTCATGAATAATAGACGCTTTGTCTCTACAACTCCAAACATCCAGCGGCAAAGTGAACAATTCCGACTTCATACTGTTTCCAAATCTCCAGATGGTTGGCAGCATGAATAGAGCTGGGCAGAGCCCAGGCTTCTGGTCATAAAGGCGTAGATTTGAATATTGACTCTGTCTGACTAGCTATGTGACCTCAGGCTAGTTATTAAACGTCCCTGGACCTCAGTTTCCACTGCTGTGTGACTAGAATAACAGCTGCATTGCGGGATTGTGCTGAGGATTTCATGAAATTACATGTAAACCGCCTGGCATTCAGGAGGTGTCCAATAAATGCTAGCCCGTTTCGCCTCTTGCCGGCCCCACTTTGTAGTTGTGAGGCTCTGCAACTTGGCTTCTGTCAAGCAATCTGACTTCTAGATGTGCGGCAGGGATCCTGTTACAGGAAAGAGGAAGTATGGCATCAGGCTGGGCGGGGGAGGCAATGCTACAACGCCACGACCCGGGGACACGATCAAGGTCATGCTCTTCCATAGAAGACCTCCTTGCATTCGAATCTTAAGTAATGTTACCGAGAACCCTGACAGCAACGGTGAACAGCTTGCCTTATATAGTTAAACCTGTGTCCAGGGTTATGGGAAGTTACCCAGTGTTAACCAGTGAAAATCAATACGGCCTTCCCCTTGTAGAAAAATGTTGCATTTTTCTCAGTCTGTGCAGTAAGAACCCTGGTAAGCAGCGTTGCCGGGGAGAGGAAGTAATGGACTTGGTTGAATACCCAAATCAGAATGATGTGTAGTCATCATGTTTGTGGTGCATCGAAGTCTGCAGAAGTTGCTGAAGTGCCTAAAAAAAGGCAAATGTTGCCGTCGCGTAGGAGGGGGAAGGAGAATTAGAACTCAGGAGTCAGACACAGAAGGGCCGGAATCGCGATTCTTCTATGGCGGAATAACTGGGGCAAGTTAGTGCATTTTCTGAGCCTAAGGAGCTCTTCACTTGCAGTAGGGGAACAATGCAAGCACTTGCTTCCCAGAGCTGTGACCGCGGATTCTCAAACTCAGGGGTGCATCAGACCCCCTGGCGGGCTTATTAAACCACAGACGTTAAACCCACTCCTGGAGTTCTCTGATTCAGTGCATCAGGGGGGTCGGGATGAGCATTTGCATTTCTAACAAGCTCCCAGGGGACGCTTTTGCTGCTGGTTTGGGGACGGGACGGTTAAGAGTCAGTAAGACGAAACCTACTGTGACCGTCGAAAATTGTCGTGATGGTGATAGTGGTGACAACAACGATGGTGGTGTTGTGTCATAGCACCTTCTCACGTGATTTTTTAAATTACTAGGTGTGGGCAGAAGAAAAAGCTGGTAATCAACAACGGTAATGGAGCGGTGGAGGAGAGAAAGGCAAGTGGACTCAACGGAGAGGCCAGCAAGTCTCAGGAGATGGTGCACCTGGTGAACAAGGAGTCCTCAGTGACCTGCGATCAGTATATGACAGCCGATGAGACGCGGAACCTGCAGAATGTGGACATGAAGATTGGGGTGTAGCGCCTACACCGTGGTGACCTGGGAAAGAAATGGCCGTTGGAGACACAACCAATTCGAGGAGCTGGGACACTTCACAGATGCAATGTGCTACTGATTGTTTCATTGGGGGATATGTTTTTTTAGTATAAAATTTTCTACTCCTTTTTGTTTTTGTGTGGTTTTTTTTTTTTTAAGTCAGGTCCAATTTATAAAAACAGCATTGCTCTCTGAAATGAGGGCCAAATTAATAAGCCACCAAAATTTAACTGTTCCAGTTCCCACCTAGAAGCCTCCATCCCCTAGGATATGCTATGCATGGCTTCTAACAAAAGCCACCGATACATCTTTCTGATCCCCAGCCTTCCCTCCACTCCCCCGCCTAGGCAACAGCCACCTGCCAGGGACATCCCACAGGACTAAGAGGGATTTGTCCCTGGGAGGAAATTTGGATGGGCCCTTATCCCCTCTCCTGCAGCCCGTTCCCTGGGAATTCCTTTCCAGCGGGGTAGGGGGTCAGAATGTACTGGTTACACATCCCCTCCTACAGACCTGGAAATTTTTCAGATGCTTCTGGGGAAATACCCAAAAGGCGAAGCTATTTATCTGCAGGAAGCTATTTATCTGTGTTTTTGAAATATTAAACCCTGGAGGTCCTTTGATCAGTATGATTCTTTTTTTGGTTACTTTGTCAGAGGCATAAAGGGTTTAAGCTGTTCATAATAAACATCTGTACTTCCTCCACCATAACCCTTTGTGCTGTGATCCTTCGGTTTTTTTAACCAGCAAGATCTGGTTCCCAAAAACTCATCAGGAAGATGCGAGAAGGTCCTCCTTGAAAGTCTTCATCTCAGAGCCACTAAGCCCCCATTCAGGTTCACTCAACCCAATCTCAACGAACATCAAGGAAGAGAGCGCTATTTTATTTCTGAGGCTTCAAAGACTTTCTCCTGTCCTAGCATTAGAAGTAGGAAAGGAGAAGCTTCAGCTGCCTTTATGTGTCAATGGCCATTGTTTTTCTGCCCTGAAAAGGCTGTGAAAAGTGACCTTATGGTGCATGACCTACCATTCTTGGCACCCCATTTCATAGACACCCAAGTGATGTCCAAAACCAGTATGGAAGTACCTTTTGATCTCTTGTAGTTAAAAGAGAAGTCAATGGATATGAAAGAGAGTCCAACAGAGTAGCCAGCTGATTGGCACAGGTTGGGGAAGAGGGGAGAGAGCTGTGTAGATCCTGTTTGAGTATTTTTATGGCTGTATTTGTTGATACTCTAACAAGCCAGTTGTCTTCCCCTGATGCAGTTGCTACTCAGGGTAAGTCAAGTGCCTGGGAAGTTGCTCAGAAGGTTACAGGTCTTCCTACCATTGGAATCTTAGCACTAGATAGGCAGGTGTCTGACCAAATAAGAGAATAATGGCTTTATCCCTCGCTTGGTGGTCTTTATTCATAAGTTCAGAAGGTCCCATTGGTCCTGGAACTTCCAAAGGTGACTTGTAATAGAAGCAATTGAATCTATAAAGAACTCCTATAAAATGGGACCTCTTACCTTATGCTTCCGTAGAAAGTCATCTGTTGCCTAAACTGATGTTTAACTGGCAATGTTTCTAAGACAGAAAGGGAGAGAGAGAGAGAAAAGAAGAAGAAGAAGAAGAAGAAGAAGAAGAAGAAGAAGAAGAAAAGAAGAGGAAGAAGAGGAGGAGGAAGGAGGAGGAAGAGGGAGAGGAAGGAGAAGAAAATACCTCCCACATAAGTCAGGGCTGGACTTCTACGTGGAGTGATTATGAAGTATCTAATTTTAAAAGAGATGCCCACTTTGTGCACATTTCCAATTTCTGTTCTCCCTTATCCACCCCCATAACCTCTTCCCAATCATGATCTTTGAAAAGTCCCTTCTTCTATGTGAACATAATTGGTCAGTTCCATATCCAGCTGTCTGGTTTTCTTTTTATTTTCAAGTTGGAAGGAAGGAAATAGACATACAGCCACTCTGTGGTCACAGCCACTAGTGTCCAAGTGCTCCCTGCTTTCCAAGAGCAGAGGCTTCTGACAGGTTCACGCCAGCTCTTTAGCCACTCCGGGATCCGGTTCAGGAGAGCTATAGCAGGCTCTCGCCTGTCCCCAGATTCTCTTTGGGGCCATGGATAGTGTGAAAAGGCTCACAGCTAGGGATGATTTTCCTTTTCCAGACATTGCCAACAAATAGGCTAAGATAAGTCATTGTTTTCTATTTCGTGTTAGAATCAAATATGACTTTTCCTTTTATTATTGTTGTATTTCTTATTGGATATACTTCTGTGTTTTCAAGATAGGAACTGGATAGATAGGTCTAGAGCTTACGTCCCTTGGCTGCAGTACCCCTGCAATATTGCCTGAAGTTCGTGGAATAGGAGATAATCTCTCCCATTAAGCTGACAGCTTAAGATGCAATTTTGCCTACAATTGGAAATCTGTTGTGTCTCCTGGGAGCTGCTCTTAACACTGGGTGAAAAATAAAATGGGGCAAAAGACACCTTCACATCCACCTTTTGCACATCCTAGCCTGGCAGAATGGATTCCTCCAGCAGACTCTCTCAAAGTTTTACATTGAGACCATGATGCCACGAATTGATTCCATAGCCAATGTTTAGTCAGTGCTGGTACCGCAGAGGAGTGGGAGAAAGGAGTCTCTGGCTTTTCTAGAAATGTCGAGTATACTTAAGAATAAGAATGGCGTGGTCCATGCGACTTCATGTAATGGGTATGCCCTTTTATAAACCATTTGTGTTGCATTTATAAAGGCTAGCTCGTTGTTCATGCATGTACAGTGACCATTGTTACTTTGATTTTTCACAGCACATCCTTCCTCTGATTTTTGTATATTTATTGATGGACAAGTGGTAACGAGGAAAGCATGATATGTATATTGTCCAGTTGAAAGCACTTATTGGAAAATACTAAAAGGCTACTATTAAAAGGCTAAAGGAAATGGACTCAGGAGTCTCTGATTTAAAGGGAATGGACATGGGGCGCCTGGGTGGCGCAGTCAGTTAAGCGTCCGACTTCAGCCAGGTCACGATCTCGCGGTCCGTGAGTTCGAGCCCCGCGTCAGGCTCTGGGCTGATGGCTCGGAGCCTGGAGCCTGTTTCCGATTCTGTGTCTCCCTCTCTCTCTGCCCCTCCCCCGTTCATGCTCTGTCTCTCTCTGTCCCAAAAATAAATAAACGTTGAAAAAAAAATTTATAAAGGGAATGGACATCTGGGAGGGGCAAAGGTATGATTATCTGGCTGGGTAATTGAGAACCACGAGGTTGAAAGTTGTGAAGTGCCTGAAGCTGTACATGCATCTGATGGTTTCTAAGAATAAAAATCGGTCCCGTGGACTTCTAGCACGTGAGGGGCTTCTTTTGGAGAAAGTTTAATTTTCTATAGTAAGTGCGTGGTTCGCATAGCTCACACGAAAGATATCGTGAAGTGTTCTTTAAGAAGCTGAGATCTACTCCTGGATTTCCAGATAGACTAGTGAACACACTCACCTCCATTCTCTCATGCAGGCCTCTGAAAAGACAATGAAGAGATATCCCAAAGTAAGCCAGTGGGATCAAAGAGAATGGAAGAAGAGACCATAGGGAAAAACAGTTTGAAGCTGGAAAGTGATAGCTCGTTAGTAACTGCACAAATTTGGAGAAGGCGAATCCTAAGCCAGCAGTGGGGAAGTTAAGAGACGAGATTTGTGAAGCAGAACTCCTCTCCCCGGACAAAGTCTCAGAAATTGGCAGCATTAGCTACCTCTGGAATGTGCTAGAGAAGATGGGGCTAAAATTAGGAGGATGGGTTTAAAGTCTATTCAAGAATGCAGTTAGGACCCCAGATCTCCCTCTTCACTCGAAGGGCCTGAGTGACGATTTTTTCCCAATCCCAACCGATGACCGGAAGGCTATTCTCTGAAGAGAGCAAAGTAGAGCCTCTGAGGGGAAACAAGGCATATCCAGTTGACATTAGAATACCACACTGAGATGCGAAAGCACATAGAAAGAATGTTGAGACGCCCCAGCCTTCTCTCCCAGCTTGGCTTCCAGAATGCCAGCAGCCAATCATGTATCCATCAGACAGAAGTTCAGTCTTCCTGGGGAATCCGATAAGCCTGAGAGAAAACTCTACAGATGCCAACATGAGCGTTCCCACAAGGAAATGGCTCAGCAAAGCAAGCTACACTGAAGAGCACATCTGAAGCCACGCCAGGCACATAGGGCTTTTAGCTTCCTATGGCTTCTTGCACATCAGAAGTAGAGATAATTCACAGAGGAGAAAACTTTAAGCAACGTCATTAATAACCTCCTTAAGGTAAGAGTAGAGAGTGTCTCGAGAACACAATGCTAGGGTAAAAAGAAACATTGAGGCAACACCTACCAAAAAGGAGCTTTTTAAATTTAAACTCAAAAGTACAAATTAAGAACTAACCTCAAGAGAAGGTTTGGAAAATAACGTTGAAAAAAATATCCCAGAAAACAGAGAAAGGCAAAGCAAAGGAAACAGGAGAAAAGATAAAAATAGAGAACCATTCTAGGAAATCTAATATGCAAATAATAGGAGTGGCAGAAATATGCAAATAATAGGAGTGGCAGAAATATGCAAATGATAGGAGTGGCAGAAATATGCAAATAATAGGAGTGGCAGAAAGAGAAAACAGAAAATGAAGAGGAAGAATTGGGTTTTTTTTAAAGTTTTATTTATTTATTTTGAGAGAGAGAGAGCGAGCACAAGCGAGGGAGGGGCAGAGAGAGAGGGAGCAAGAGAATCCCAAGCAGGCTCTGCACCGGCAGCACAGAGCCTGATGCGGGGCTTGAACCCACAAACTCTGAGCCAAAACCAAGAGTCGGATGCACCGACTGAGCCACCCAGGCGCCCCAAAGAGGAGAAATTCATTCAAGAATAAATCAAGGTTTCCCAGAGTTAAAAACACATAAATATCTAGATTCAAAGGACCAAGTGCTCGGCACAATGGATGAAAACAGACCCACACTAAAGCACATCATCTTAAACATTCATCACAGTTGGGGCAAAGAGATGATTCTACAAGCTTCTAGAGAGGGAAAATTGGGAATACAGAGGATTAAGAAGCAGAATAGAATCAGGCTTCTCAACAGCCCCATAGAAGACTGGAAACAGTGCCCTCAAAATTCTGAGAGAAATATTCCCCGGCTAGAACTGTAATTTAGATAAACCACAAATTAAGTGAAAGGGTAGAATGAAGGCGTTTCAAATATGCATTGTCTCCAAACCAGTTCACCCATTTTCAGGCAACTCCCACAGGATGGACTCCATCAAAACAAGGGACTTACCAAGAAAGAGGAAGGCATGAGATTCAGAAAGCAAAGCAAAGGGAATTTTTTCCCAAAATGATGAAAAAGGGAGATCCCAATGGAAGGGAACAGTCCGTTCAAAGCGAAGTACTGACAATGAATGAAACAACAGAGGCTTCATGGACCTGTATGTAATTAAGAAGACAATCACATTTTTGGTTATAGCGGTTAGCGACGGGGGCGTTAAAAACCACTCCAAAATACAGGAACTTAAAATAGCAAACATTCGTCGTTTCTCACGAGTCTGTTCCTTGACTGGGTGCTTCTTGATGACCCGGGAAGAGCTCAGGTGAGCACGATTGTACTCACACACGTGTCTGGCGTTAACAAGCAGGTCAGCTGGCATCTTTGATGGCTTCATCTGGGATGGCTGGGAAGATGGGGCGAGTCTCTTCCTCACATGGCCCCAGTCGCCTCATCCAGGCTCAGCAGGGATCCAAGTGATGGTAGCTGCCCGCAAGTCTTCTTGAGGGCTAGGCCCAGAACTGGCCATCATTCCACCATATACTATTGACCAGATCACAAGAGCCGCCCACACTTAAAGGATGGGAAATAGATCTTCCCCCTTATGGGGAGGCGTTGCAAAGTCACACTGCAAAAAGCGTGGTTACCGCAGGCCAATGATCGGGGTCATTCGTGTAATCAATCTATGACTGATAGGTTGAAAGGTTCTTGTGCTTGAGGGCACCTCTTATGTTGTTTATGCTTAGGTACACACACCATTTTGGCGATGTTGGCAACAGCATTAATTTAGAAAACCATAAACAACTTCATAAATGCCATGGTTATTGGAAGAAGAAGGAGCAGGATCCTGGGGAGATACATGTTCCAGAGATTGCTACAGTAGAAAGAGCGTGAGCTTTGGAATCAGAAGAACCTGGATTTTAAGACTGACTCTACCACTTAACTGTGCAACCCTGTTCACGCCTCTTAAATAATTTGAGTCCTAGGGGCACCTGCGTGGCTCAGTCAGTTAAGTGTCTGCCTCTTG
This sequence comes from Herpailurus yagouaroundi, assembly GCF_014898765.1. Classification (NCBI taxonomy): domain Eukaryota; kingdom Metazoa; phylum Chordata; class Mammalia; order Carnivora; family Felidae; genus Herpailurus; species Herpailurus yagouaroundi. The sequence continues at coordinate 16,974,426 of NW_024412418.1, read as the reverse complement.
ATGTTGGCTCACATCGTGATGTAGTGGTTCGTGAGTTCAAGCCCGGGGTCAGGCTCTGCGATGACAGTGTGGAACCTGCTTGGGATTCTCTCTCCCTCTCTCTCTGCCCCTCCTCTGCTTGTGCTCGCTCTCTCTTTCTTTCTCTCAAAAATAAATACACATTAAATAATTCGAGTTTTGATTTGCTTATCTGTAAAAGAAGAACAACCAAACCTTCATAGGGCCACAATAAGGATTAAATGAGGTAATAATATTACATGGCAACGTCTGTTAGATATCAGGTCCTCGAAAATATTAATTCTTAGGTGAATATAAATTCATATCCCTCATGCATGCAGTAGTTGCTTCTCTCTTCACCATCCCCTCCAGTTTCCAGAATGCTAATCAGCTTTTAAGCTATTAGGGTGCCTGGAACCAGAATATACTGGAATCCAAGGCTCTTTGATTTTAACAGAAAGATATTTTTTGCTTTCAGAGCAAGACTAAAGAGATCCAGGAAGCAGATTAGCTGGCACCCCTGGATGAAATCTTGGCCATTCGAGCTGTGGCTGTGGATTGACCAAAGTTGTGGCTCCACTCACGACTTTGATCAAGATTTCCAGAAAGTTGCCTCACCACACCCCTACCCAGGCTGAGTCCACTCCCCCTCCCCCTGCCATCTGTTTACCTTGTCCACATGTCATCGAAGCAGGTCTTCCTCTGCCACTTAATTAATTGGCCCATGGGCCTGTCTTTTCCACAAGAGAGTGAGCCTGAGGGCAGGATTTGGGTTCTGTATCTCCATTGCACTGCAGAAGGCCCAGATCATTAACGGCCTCAAAAGTTACCCTCTACTGAACACTTACAGATACCTACAGACACCTTTGGGTCTTTCCTATAACCCATAAAGGAGAATTATCCTATTTTCAATAGATGAGGCACCTGGGGGTACAGAGAAGTTCATTACTGTCCCTAAGATATACAAGTAGAAAGTCGTAAAGCCTGGAATGGAGCTCAGCTCTGTCCAGAACCTCTGACCTAACATGCTTCGGTGCCTGTCATCAGAAGTTTGGTAAATCGAGCGTCAGTGTTAAGAGGTTGTCTCCACATACTGTAAACCAGGTCAGCATGCCCTCGTTCTCTGTGCCTGGTGGGACTGACCGAGGCTTCCAGAAACCACAGGAAGGGCTGGGGAATGAGTAAGTGCGGATACATTCACTACTCAGGCCATATTGGTGATATAATTCATTCAGGAAATTGTAAACAACCTCAAGAGATGCTGCCATGTTTATTGGAAGGAGAAGAAGCAGGCCACCTGTAGATATTTTTGCTGTGCTGCCTCGGCAAGGGGTCAGGGGAGTAGGAAGTCTGGCTTTTTTCTCCATAACCAGCACCCTGGCCTCCAGCCCCGTTCCTTGCCTGTGTTGACATCTGGTCTTCAACACCGGTAGTATGCCCATCAGGGCTCCCCATAACTCGCCTCCTCAATCCACCCCCTCAGGCTTCCAGACTGCTTGCCTCATCATGTGATGACTACTGTTTTCCAGAAATCCAGTCCAAACCACTTCCTCTTTCCTCACTCCTTACGGAAGAATGGCAAGAACCTCAGGAAAGGCAGCTAAAGTTTAGCTAGCAAATGGTCTCTAAAATAAAATTCTGAGCACAAATTTAACCCTGCCACTTACTCCCTATAGGACCTTGCATAGGTTTTTGAATGGCTCTGTGCCTCAGTTTCCTTACCTGTAAAATGGGAATTATAATTACTACCAGAAAGACTGACGAGCGATTAAATGAGGCGATGTGCGTAAAAATGCGTGGATACAGGTATACACAGGTTTTCTCCCTCCTTCTTGCCACCTTCAACCTTTTCCTTGTGGGAATACAGAGGAGGGACCTAGAGAGAATGCAAACCATGGTGTGGGGGCAGCCAGGGTATTCTGAGAATTTCTGAGCCCTTCTCACCCTTCCAAGAATTGGGGTCCTAAAAACCCTCCCACTCTGAGATTCCCAAACAGCTATTGGAAAGAAAAGAAGCTCCCCCTCCTGTTGCCTGGGGAACACGCAGGTTGATTATTGCCAACATCTCACTACACAAAGACCCTGATGGGGCGGAGCTTCTGAGTGGCTTCTGGATGAGGAGAGAGAGGAGATGGGGTTGGAATTCTAGGGGCCTGGTTCCAGAGAGCCCAGGCCCACGCCTTGGGAACCCTTCCATGGAGAAGTGGAGAGGCAGGTTTTCATCACTAAAGACTTACGGGCAAACACTTCAGGCGAGGTTAGTAGAGTTCAAAAAGAGCCTGTGCTCTTTATTTTCCCCTCCTCTAAGGATTCTTTAAATCTCATTAAGAAATGAAGAAAGAAGTATCAGGAAAAGCTATCGGAAGGATACAGATAGAGTTAAAGATAAAAAAAAATTACAAGGAAGAGCAAGCAAATGTAGTGGAAGAAAGTTCTTAGGCCTTTCTGCATACAGCAAATAGAGGGATCCTGATAGGTATGAAGTCATCCCAAACGAATCTCAATAAGGAGCGCACCTCTCCTCTCAGTCCCGGGGAGGTTTGCAGGGCAGGTGGGATTGGCCACAATTGGCCTCCCTTCTCTTTCACCCTCGGAAGCCAGTTTCACTGGGTGCTGGGACACGGCACCTTCAGAACCACAAGGTCTGGCCTGGGCTACAGAGCCACTGGAAACGCTGGGTTCTGTCTTAGGGTGGCACCAGGCTGGGACATCTCTCAACGGGCACAGACTCCCTGACCCTCTGTTGTAGATCACTTTCTCCTTCGGCAAAATGTAGAGCTTTGTGTAAAAGCTAATCGAGAAAAGTCCTATGTGTTCGTTTGGTGAGCCAAAGATGGGATCAATGGGAATCTTCCCATCTAGGTTCACGTCCTTTCAGAAATTATTTTCCCTGTTAACCATCTTGTTGGCCTTCTCTGGCCTGTTGATAATGCGCCCCCTTGTGGACTTTCCAGAACATTCCATGTGGAAATTGGGTCCTGCCCCTGACTTCCGTCCTTGACGCCTCAGAATAAAACCAGAAAGAAGAGGGTGAAGGTGGGTGTCCTCGCACTAAAGGCTTAGGTAGGGCAGAGTGGGAGGGAAAGTGGGTTGCCTGTATGGTGTGACAAAGGATCAGGGTACAACTGATGGTCCCCATACTCCTTTTAGTCCATGTCTTGTGTTTTGAAAAGGATTCAAAGATCATAAAGAGAAGGAACCATTACTTGGTTGCCATTTAATCATGATCCCGAGTACCTCCTGCATGCTGGACACCGTGCTGTGTACCGAAACATACACCCTTGTCCGAGAGACACAGTGTATTGGAAAACGCCATGGCGGGTGTGCAGAGGACGGTCTCTATCTGTGATGGCTGACACTGTTTGCTGTCTCCCAGACACCATTTAAAACATGCTGTGCATCGTAACCCAATTAAGTTATTTAACCTCCCTGTGCTTAAATAGACCATAGTCCGCAGCCCGTAGACTTACCAAAACCAACAGAATTAACAACTTAGGTTTTAGAGCAGTGCCTGGCACCGAGCACTCCAGAAGCATGTGCTGCAATAGGAAAACTGAAATAAGATTCAGGAGAACCCTATGGGACAAAGCACTTTCTTCCCTTTATTTTACAGATGGGAAAACTAAGGCACAGGGAGCATAGTCCCTCAGTAAGTGGCAGAGACAGGATGCCAACGTGAACAGCGTAGATCTGTTACACTGGTCTCTTAACCCCTCCATCACGCTGCTTCCGCTCCAACATACCCATCCTTGCAACAGAAACAAGTTTCATTACAGCTCCTAGAGAAGGCTGGCTGGCATTAGCACCGATGAGCCATTAACTGACTTTCAAAATCATCTGGGCTTTAAAACGGTTTATGCCTATTTGTTGGTTCTAAACGCAGCACATATTAAGTTGTCTGGTGTTTGGGGAAAAGCTCAATCCTACGCCAGCTTTTGGCTCTCGATTTGATTTGGAATTATTCCTTTGGCTAAAGGAATTTGCTGAAAGAATCTAGGGTTACTCAAAGAAGACACTGGCTTATTTGGTGTCTTTTTTGTTCCTTAAAAGGAATTTAACATTAAAAATACACAAGTAATAGTCTACTCCATTTCTAGAGAAAGGTAAACAACCAAACGTCTGTTTTTTGCAAAATTCTTTATTCCCAGAAGTTTTATGCTGGAAATGTTTTCTCTTCCAAAAAGTAGCCTCTAAGCTTGTTGACAGTTACACAAATGAGTTAGATTTCAAATCGTATCAGCCTGATGGATAAACTGATTTCCTTCTGCCTCCAGAAATTAGGGAAACATGATTTGAACAAGATACGCTTTATTGTCCAATAAAAGTAAGGTGTCTGGTAAATTACCTCAGCGGCAAGGCGGGTGTGAATGCTCTTTGGGCATATTAAGTCCAGGGTCTTCCTTCTGCTAGAACTGTCAAGATGAGTGGAAGAAAATGGTATTTGTTATTTAGGTCAGGGCAGGGGTTTCTGAAAGAAATTCATTCCGGAAATGATGACATATGTTTGATTTTAAGCAATCGAGGGGAAACCCAGCCACCACCCAGGGTGGCAATTTCTCACCAAGATTTTCCTCCCATCGCTCCCGTTCTCAGAGACAAGGGCTCACTTCTGAGGAATCCAGAGGGCATGGCGACAGAGCCCATCATTCTCTGTGGAACAACTGTAACTTGAAAGAGGAGAAAAGTAATTGACATCCAACACGGAAGGTTGGGAAAGCTGAAGGAGGTAGAAGGAGCCAAAAGGGGCAGAGATTTGACTATTTCTGGGGGCAGGGCTGGTGGGTACTGAGAGAAAGTGCCGTAGGGATATCAGAAATAGATGGGGTTCAGATGGGATTCGTGGAGGAGAGATAAGGAACAGGAATGAAAAGGAGGTAAAGATAAAAATCTTGGAAAGGCATATCTTTCATTGCCCACCCCAGAAGGAAACCTCTCTCTCTCTCTCTCTCTCTCTCTCACACACACACACACACACGCACACACGAACACCAGCTTATATGCTTGTATGGTTGTATGGTTTGGGGATAAGGTGGGTAGATCAGGTCCACAATGCCTGGTCTTCCTCTCCCCACTTCATTCTTACAATTTTGTAAGATTTTGGGGGGCACCTGGGTGGCTCAGTCCGTTGAGCATCTGACTCTTGACTTTGGCTCAGGTCATGATCCCAGGGTTGTGGGATGCAGCCCCATGTCTGACTCTGCACTGAGCGTGGAGCCTGCTTAAGTTTCCCTCTCTCCCTCTGCGCCCCTTCCCCCCACTCTCGCTTTCTAAACGAACAAACAAAACCCACAATTATGTAGGGCTTTCAAATAATCAGTAGCGGGATATGATGCCTTCATAATAAACGTCATGTCTCCTGCAGTGTCTTCTGCACCTAGAAGAATGCCTGGTGCTTAATAGCTGCTCAAGGATATATGCTGAATAAAGGCACAGATGAACCATAGGAAGAGGCACATCTTGCACGACAGAAGAGGAACCTGATTCACTGGTTACATTTTGGAGGCTTTTCCAGAGTATCTGAATGAGGACATGATGTCTCATTACTTCCAACCCAAGTCACAACCTAGAATTGAGCTGGGAATATATTCCCCAGGCCAGCTGCTAAAGAGCAAAATGTCACCAAGATGTCAGAGTGGACCTAGCCAGTTAGCAGAGCAACGGTATCACACAGGAGAGTTTCTTATGCAACGGCCTATGTAAGTGAGGGATGTATACAAGGCAGCTTCGTGCTGGCTTGACTCTGCCCCTTGGGAAGGGGTGTAAGTGTCGTTGCTCCATTCGAGAACGGATATTCCATCTCAGACTTTCAGTTAAAGTCAACAGATTGAATATACTCCTTTGTTTTCCTTCCTAAGATTGCTCAAATGGTAGCAGGTGTAGTGAAAGAGTATAGACCTATGGGGGCGCCTGGGTGGCTCAGTCGGTTGAGCGTCCGACTTCGGCTCAGGCCACGATCTCAAGGTTCCTGAGATTGAGCGTCGCTTAGGGCTCTGAGCTGTCAGTGCGGATCCTGCCTGGGATTCTTTCCCTCTCTCCCTGCTCCTCCCCCGCCCTCTCAAAACAAATATACTTTAAAAAGAGAGAGAGAGAGAAATAAATAGTAGAGGGATTCCTGGTTTAGCCGGTGTGGAAAGCTATAACCCAGTGTGCGTGCAGAGTGAGGGTCTCTGAGAGGCGCTCCCGCAGAACCCATCTTCCATAGGAGACGCCTGTGTCCTGGGTCAGCGAGTGGACAGAGTGGAGGTTAGAAGCCAAAACGCATGACTGAAGCTGGAACTAGACAAGCTGGGTCCAAAGGACCCTCTTGCCCGGGACTTTGAATCTTGAGACAATGGCACTCAGATGGGTGAGGGGGGGGAGAGATTCTCAGCGGTGGGAACGTGGCAGCTATGTCCGGGGACAGAGCTGGTGAAGAGAAGCTATGGGGCAGCGTCCTTGCCAAATTAATCTGCCTCCCAGCCTCCAAATGTCCAAGAGACAAATAGAGGAGGGATGTCTTTTCCTCGCTGATTTTTAATAGCTGAATAGACATTATGCCTGTGGGCATCTTACTCAACATATTTGGGCCTCAGTTTCCTCATCTGTGAAATGGGCTTATTGCACCCCCACTAAGCTGCATAAGCATTTCCCCACAGCAAGACCCCGGCTGGACAAAGGAAAGTCCAATTACCTGACTCATCTCTTCAGAGGACAACTAGAGTCCCATTCCTTGGGGGCAAAAATAAAATTAGAACATCAGTTTGGGGTTATTTTTTTAATCAATCAATTCAACATCTTAGCTTTCAATGACACACCCATTTAGGGAAAAAAAAATCTCACTTCTAACTGGAAACTGGTGCAGAAAAAAATAATTTTTTTTTGTCATTCTAAACTGTCCAGCGTCAATCTTAGAAAAACAACTCTTACAGTGTATCGGCTGAGACTCCCTTGATCTATGCTGTCTTTTCCTCCACCCTGCCTTCAGAAGCCTCTGGTGATTGAGTTCCCTTTCCTTGGGACAGGAAAAACATATATCGTTCCCATAGGCATCATTGGATAGATACCGGCTCGTAAGATGTGTTTCATTTTGCTTCCAAATGAGGCTACGACAAAGAGGAAACATCTAAGCTGAGACCCCAGAGTAGGAGATAAATTTCCCTAATGTAGCAGGTGGTTGTTTGCAGTAAAAACAACCGCAAATTCTCTATGGCCCCAAATGGCAAAGTCTCTTGCTTACTCGTGCTATATGCCCATCATGAGTCCCAACAGGCTCTGTCATCACAGCCACTCAGAGACCACGACTGACGGTGCGGTCACCATATCAGGTATTTTCATTACTTGCCAGAAGGAAAGAGAGATTCTAGAAATGTGAGCACTTGTAGAGCTGGAGGAGGCAACTACTTCTCAACCCCAAAGAGGGAAAGATAAAGTACAGATGTACTGTGTGCACTAACTGTCTCAGAAGCAAAATCAATTTGAGTATATGGTCATCGTACCTCTTGCTAAAACCTCTGCAGGAACTAATATGGCATCCAGCATATTCTTTCACTAAAAAAAAAAAAAAGAAAGAAAGAAAGTGACTCAGAGAAACAGAAATCTAAGGCTATGGCTCTCTGCCTCAAGCCTGATTGGCCCAAGATACCCACAATTATGAGAAAGGGACGTGTTTCTAGAAGGGCTGAGGGTGTGGCTGTTGGCATCAGAGGCTGATTAGAGTCAAACTTATGAAAGCCGGGGAAGATGTTAAGAGTCATGATGCCAAAGACACTACAGACCTCAACTAGAACAACTCTGTGACTGAGGAAGACTTGAAGGAGCCCTGAAGCCTAACTTTCTATGAGCAAAAAGCAGATGATGTTGCTAGAGGAGAGATTATTCCTATATGCTCTCTTCACATGCAGCAACAGAGCATAATGGAAAAGGAGGGGCTTCCTAGGAGGTGGGATGAAACACCATGGGGGGAAAATGGACTGGGGAAGCCCTTTCAGCCTGATTAGGACATAATCAAGAAATTTTCCTTATTCAGAGTGTAGGGGGCCCTCTAATGTCTGCCCACCAGGATTTCTGACATGCTACAGCTCAATGACTAAAGACTTCCATCTGTCCCCTTTCCAGATCGGATTATTATGGCGATGAATCGGTCCTTATTCTGCCATTGGAGCACGTGTATGTGAGGAGGGAGGGGAAGGGGAGGGGATGCAGTGAATTGCATTTCGTTTTCACCACTTTCTGGGCCAACAGGAGCCACGTCTGAACCATATATAGAAACTCCCACGTGGTACTCTGAGATCCTGAGTGGTACTCTGAGACTTTGAGTCCGATGCCGTGAATGAAGGAGACTTTGTGGAGTTCCCCTTGGGGAGGAGGTCGGAGTCCATTTTGCATTTGTCAAACAGCAGTTTGTTAGCACACGTGTTTCTGGATCTCGTCCATCCTGAGTACGGAGGTGGGATTCCATTTCGTTCTCCCTTGAAGCCACGGGACGACGTGACTACGTCCGATCAAGGAGTTGTAAGCTGAGGTGACATTTGACTGCTTGTGCGGAGGACCTCCCTAGAGCTCTCTTTCCCTATGGCATGGCAACCAACCTGTTTAAGGTAGTAGCTGCTTTAGCATCTCGGGTTTCTGGGGAGGTACAATGAGCAGAATGACCACTGCAGACCGGAGGTAGAACTATGCTATGAGCCAACTATGCTATGAGCCACTGAGAGTGCCTCACTCTTGACTGATCAGCCTTGACATTCGAGATGCCCATTGCTCGAGAGGACACCCATTGTCCTGCTGACTTAGCAAATATTTTAAGGAAGAGAATAATCTGTTCTGACTAGCTGGGCCAACTATTATTATAGGTGCATTTGGGGGGCTCCAGGTATCCATGGAGATCTTCTCTTTACCAAACATGGTTTTCATGACTCTGAAGGGCACCTAAGTAGGTGATACAGGACCATATGGGATGACAAGCATGACCAATTTTGATTGAATGCCCTGAAGTCTCATGCATGATTAGGCTTCATGATTAGACATCAAGGAGTATTATACCAAGCATAGGGGTTCAAATGCCGTTAAACATTGATAACATAGCAATATACTCTGCTGGGTTATTCGGGAAAACAGAGCCAGTATATTACAAAGACCTCCAGGCCAGCTTTTCCTTTGGTGTATGTATTTCTGAATATGCATTGCATTATCTGCAAAATTAAGGAAGGGGGCGTAGTGGTGATAATACCTACCTCACAGAATTCTCGTGAGTACAATACGACCTCATGTACATAAGAGCCTGCCACATGGTAGGCATGTGTGGAACAAAAGCTTCAGTTGTTGCTGTTGGTTCTTTGCCCAGATCCCCTTCTTGGGTTGGCACATCCATCCCCTAACTGTGCTCTTGACTTGACAACTAACAACTCACAGCTGCCCTCCTTCTCTAGAGAATCGTTCTCGGTAGATGGGAGCTGCCTTATCCTGGAGATTATAACTCTCTCCCGTCAGTAGCCTACAACCAAAGACTGACAGGTGTGGGTGCTCAAAAACAGGTTTCCTTTCTTCAAGGATAACTCACGCTCAGACTTTCCCTGAGACTACCTTCTTGCTCAGCTTTCTCTTCCCTATCCTGTTTCCCTCAATTCTTTATAAGGTTTTGTAATAAGCACTTCACTCAAAAAAAATCATGTGAACTCGGATCCTGTCTCAGGTTCTGCTTCTAGGGATCCCACCTAAGACCGTAGCTACTATTAGTCATAAATAGAAGGCTCCTAAGATTATGGCTATGTCCCAAAGTTGCTGAAAAGTGTAGGAAAAGTGTAGGAGGGCACCATTTTGAGATGATTCGAGCTCCCAAAACCATAAAGCTCCAAAAAGTTTCTCCCAAGTTCTATTCTTGAAACTGTTGAGGGAGAGAACAAATGTCATTTGTGAAAGAAGACAAGGCAAAGGAGAAAGGGATGATGGGAAGGAAAGCTGCTGAGAACAGACGAGCCAAGGGAGTTCTGTAGGGTTGGGCACATTCCACAGAAATGGCCTTTCTCATGACACTAAGCTCTACTAGTATATGCAATTCTGTGAGCTAGGGACTCCCCAAGGGGCTTCTCCAGTGAAGAAAGAAATGATTTGTTCTTGGATGTCCTGTTTCCCATTTGGAAGAGCCAACTCGGCCTCCCATCATGGTGAGAGGCCACTTTAGCCAGGCTGAGACTCACTTCCTTTCCCTGAAGAAATCTAGTGTGTTTCCCCATGGCCAAGAATCACAGCTTTGGTAAGTAATAGAAGAAAGTATTAGAGGGCCATCTGGAACATAAGATAGGACAGGCTCGTGATGTCCACAAAGCTTCTCTAGGAGTAAATAGAGAATAATCTCTTGCATTTGTCAAACAGGGTGCACCAAATATTGGATGAGCAGAGACGTGGACTATGGTAATTTATTAGCGCACATGCTTCTGGATCTCGTCCATCCTGAGAAAGGAAGTGGGATTGCATTTCGTTCTCCCTTGAAGCCGCAGGGGGACCATGTGGCTACTTCGGATCAATGAGTTGCAAGCTGAGGTGACATTGGACTGCTTGTGTGGAGGACTTCCCTAGAGCTCTCTTTCCCTCTGGCAGAAAAGGCTGAAGAAAGGAGTAACGGCTGGGGTCAGAGAGGACGTGGTCTATGAAAAAAGCTCAGATTTGTGGAAGACCAGCTCTGAGTTCTGGGTTATACGCTTATGTCCATATGACATGGTTGGGAAAGAGGCCAGACTGGGAAACAGGAAGCATCAACTTTGTATAGCTTAGTCACTAAGAAGTTGTTATTGATAATGTTAAGGGTGGCCATCCTGATGATGATGATGATGATGGTGAGTGATGGTGATAGCTATCATTGACTGAACCCTTACAATCCATTGGCCCATAGCTAGAAGAGATACAGAACCAGGGTTTAACTTCGGTTTGCCATTGTGTCACCCCTAGTTCATTTTCCGTTAGGGTGTCATTTCCCTCATCTGCAAAAAGGCAGGACTATACTTCCAATAGTCCCCCTCCGAGGACCTTTCTGGCCTTATAGTCTGGCATGATCTCTATCCTATTCGCCAAGATGAGAGGAAGGTTTGGGATGAGCAGAGGAGCAACCGGAGAAGGGACACTGTGTTCCAGCTGAACTTTTCACTCAGATGAAGGCAGTGTGGAAATTCTGGGGCCCCATCCTCTGTGAGCAGTATGTTACCCAGGCCTGGAACACGTCTGAGAAGTGACGTGGAATTCCGGGAGAACCAGGTCGTGCAACAAAAAGAGTCTACCACAGACGACTGCAGTTCCGTATTTGCCCTTTTTTTCCTTAACTGGAAGCCCCTAGATTTTTCCAGACAATATTTGGAAGGCTAACATCTGATTACCCCAAGTCACCAACAAAAATAGATTTCAGGGTTTTGTGTATTCATTCTGACCTGATCAAGAGCCAGCCGGCCGCCCCGGGGGCCCGGGGGGGGAGGTCACAATAATGATTTATATGTCTGATTTCTGGAATTCGTAAGCATTTAAAGTCGTTGCTTTTCAATGTTTGAGAGCGAGAACAGTATTCACATTGGATGATTTTCCTCTCTTTATACGGTTTTTGGACAAGTGGTGTGGACCCAACCAATGCTTCTGAATTTAAGGCTGACTCCCAGGTTCAGTCTTTCTTACAATGACACGGGACTTAAATATGGCCTCTCACTGCCTCAGTGGGTGGGTGAATGAACTGAACTTTACAAAATACCAGGAAGAAAAGCATGAAGCTACAAAATTTGCATTTTTTCCAGGGACTCCACATTCTTCTATTCTTGCACAGCCCATGTCAAATGTGTGGGCATCTCCACCCATGCCTTCCTGTCCTCACGAAAGCTTCCCTGGAGGTGTTTGAACCCTCTGTCACCTGTGAATCTTTGAAACACAGGGTCCTGGCTTCCTGTTTATGTCTCTGTGCCTGGAAGAAGAGGTGCCCCGGGGGTTCGGTGCCTCAGGTGACGGCCACACAGCTCATCCTTTTCAGAGCCACTGCCCTTTACGGTACTGTAATCCTCCTTTGGTAGCTAAAGGGGCTGCTAGTGGTTCTGGGAGTAGGTGGAGAGTTTTCTTGTGACTTCCTGGAACGTCTTTTGTCAGACAACTGTCCGCATCATAGCACACGGCCTGCTGGGTGGAGGGAGAGGGGCCTAGAGCCTTATGCGTCAGGAAGAGACAAGACTCAGTGGGTGCTGTCTGGCTGCCATCGGAGCCGTGTTCAGAGGCCGTGTGGTGTGAGTCTGAGGAAAGAACGCCTCAGCTTTCAACTGAAATTCCCTTCCGAAAAATGCTCCGGTTTCATTTGCCTCAGTCTTCCCGCTAGAGAGATGGGTTTCATTAAACAGCCAGCGGTGTGCAGATTATCAGGGGTTTCAGTAGTGGTCCACATGAGAGCCCACTGAAGGAGCCATGGACAAAGAAAAGATACAAATAGGTACTTTCCAATCACACGCACACACGCGCACACACACACACACACACACTTTTTTTTTTTATTGTATCTAGGAGCATACGTGTCAAAATGTCAGGGGTGCCTGGGTGGCTCAGTTGGTTAAACAGCCAACTTCAGCTCAGGTCGTGATCTCACAGTGCATGGGTTCGAGCCCCGCATCGGGCTCTGTGCTGGCAGCTCAGAGCCTGGAGCCTGCTTCAGATTCTGTGTCTCCCTCTCTCTCTGGCCCTCCCCCCGTTCATGCTCTGTCTCTCTCTGTCTCAAAAATAAATAAATGTTTAAAAAAAAAAAGAATTGCGGTGTATCAATATCTATTTTACTTATTCAAAATAAAATATTTGCTTCCTTTCATCCCCAAAAAGAATTCATCTAAGCCATTTTATTCAGTATGTGGGTGCCCTGGGGTGTCAAAAGAGAACCTGCCATTCTGTTGGTGGGTCTCCATTCCAGTACACATACCTTTTCTCATCATGCTGAGTGTGATCCTACTTTTGAAGACGATACATTTAATTTCTACAGTCTGTCAAAAGCTTTCTACTTATCTCCATAGCAATGGTTTTTCCAATGCTAGAGAAAAACTTGCAGTGTTGACTTATTGAAAGACTGTTTGCTTGTATACTATCCTTTCTGCATGATGTAAGGATTCTTTATGGCTATTCACCAAGCATTTCCAGTTTTCTTCCTGGGCACCTGGTAAGGCTGCACTTCCCTGCCCCCTTGAAGTTAGGCAGAGCCATGTGACTTGCTCGGGCCTTTGAAATATGAACAGAAGTGAGGTACATAACATTTGGGAAGAAGCTTTAAGACTCAGTGTAACATCGGCCATGTTCCCTTTCTCCTGTGTTGGCAACTGCAGAAGCCTGGAGATGAAGTCGTTCTCAGACTCCCCCAGTGAAGACGGTGCACGGCAGAGTCCTCTAGACAACTTGTCATGGGCATTCTACATGACTAAGAAATAGTTTTAAGCCCTGAGACTTGGGAAATAGCCCATATGGACTAATTCACTGGGAAAACTTGGATTATATACCATTGCTGTCCAACTCACTACCTCAGGTAAGACATGACTCCGCTGTACAGCTCAGCTTCCTGGAAAGTATTCATTTGGACACTTTAGTTTTGAACCCACAATTTCTCCAAAAGGAACCCTTCCTATGTAACCAATACGAGTTTAAAATGGGAAGTGAAGGAGAGGCAACAAGCAAGAGAAATTGGAATCCACATTTATTGATGAGAGATATATACACAAGAGTTAAAACACTTAGTGAAATATTGGATTCACAGATCATTTCCAGTATATAAAGAATATCCAGTTATTTTACACATGAAATGTTACAGTAATCAGTCCACGTGGTAAGAAAGCTTAGAGAGCTAGAGGTGAAAACAAAATATCTCAGCTACCCAAAATGTGCTTTGCCAACAAGGCATCTCCTAGTACCATATTTAAGAAACAACCCCAAAATTAGTTGACATTTTTATCTTTTTTCATTCATTAGTCCTTAAACTCTATGTGCTATTGATGCTCTATGCTACATGACTTTAGACCAATGGGGATTGTGAATGTGAGGGAAACAATTATCTTTCATTCTGGACACACAAGCATCTCCGGAGGAAATCTTGCCTAAAGGCCAGCTTTCCTTCAGCAAGGCTTCCAACCTAAATCTGATGCGGAGTTGAAGAAGCCACATGTTCAAGGAAAAACGTGCCTGTTCCACCATATGTGTGTGTGTATATATATATATATATATATCCCCTTCCTCCAATCATTGGAGAAGCCACTGAAAATTCATGTGCTTTGTGCCCTCCTGGGATTGCTTAGGCTTCACTCCTTTTGTGAAAAGAGAGGGACACCCAGTGTCCCCAACTGCACATGGCCATTTTTCTCTGTCCTTGCAGAGAAGAAAGGGGTTATAGGAACTATCGACTCCAGAGCATTCCATTTGGTGGTAATTAGACAGAATGTGTGTTTTAGGAGGCAAGTGTATATTTGTATTAGTTAATCTCCATCACTGAAAACATGCACACAGAGCCTATTAGGTAGAGGTCACACTCCCGTCACATATGTGGGATCTGTGCTTCATCAGTTGCCTGTCTGCAACCTCAAAGCTGTGCCCTGACCGCTTCTGTGCCTCTGGCGCTCTTTCAACGGACAACTGTGCAGTTTGCTACGAGGACTGTGCTTTTGTGGGGTTTCACCTGCATGGAAGTTAGCCAGTGAATGCCCTTTCTGTAACCCTGACTCAAGAAACCAAGGGGGACAAGGCTCTCCAGAACCTTTAAGTCATGAGCATCATGATCAGTATTTGGCAACCAGGGAGGCAGACCTTTACCTAAGGACATGACGTTAGCATGCACATACGCAGACTAACCTTTTGTCTCTCTGAGTCCAATCCGCCAAGCAAAGGAGGGCTATAGCTAAGTGTCCTTCTAAACCTACCTAAGCCTAGATAATCCAAAGTTCCACAGCTGCATTCACCATGCATTATACAGAAGTCAGATGACCTTTCACTAAGGATCATGGCACACCTCCAGCCCTCCCTTGCTCTGAATGGCGTATTTACAAAGATGCTGGACCCCCAGACTTTCAAACAATCGTTGGTACAAAAGATTCACAGCTAAGCTCTTCACCGATACATATCCCTAAATCACATTTAAAAAGAGGAGAAGTGATTCACTAGGCATCTAAGAAGGAAAAGAAGGGTTTTCAAAACACCAGTCCACATGTCTACTGCATTTAGATGAAGAGCCAAAAATAACATTTACATTAAATTAAAATACATCTATACACCATTTCACTGAAATTACACATGGAGACCTACATTATAGCTACACAAAGTGCATAGGCACTGATTTTCATGCGCGAACCAAGCGTTACTGTATACACACAAGAACTTCATGCTTTGAACGGCTATCCGTACTTGAAAATCACAGGTACAGTCGTTGCCAGTTGAGGGCACATCTAATCTGTTTGCTCAATGAGGAACCGTTTTAAATACATACCAGTACACGTTCTATGTAACTATTTTGTTTTTTAAACGTGGCAAAAATACTAGCCCTACACACGTATCAGAAGGTGTGTTTGGCAGAAGGAAGACCCCCCTTGTCTTTGCAGTGGCTACTGATTTGCCTTTTGGGGAAATTACACATTCACCTGAGGACAGAATCTACCTGGGCTGCTTCTCAACAATTTCAGTATGACTCTAAGCCCCCACCTCCAGCCCCAGCGGTAAGAGTTATTATTGCTTCGTAGTTGGTACTGACAACTTTTTTTCTGAAAGCGTTGTGCTCAATTCACATAACCACGTGACATTTACTTCCGATTTGCTTGGCAAGAAGGAACTGCAACAAATCTCTCTCGATTTGCTTCCGAGCACTTGCCCTCAAGCTCTGCTATTCAAGGGTTTCCGAAGCCAATGCACATAATTGGGAAGGCAGGGGAGGTTCTGATATATAAATGGTCCCACTATTATCACCTTGTTTTTCATCTTCTTGCTGTCGCAAAATTTGAACGCTTAGCCGGAAAACTGAGGTCTGGTGTCAAAAATAAGGAGTTAGCACCATTCCTCAAGTTAAAAAGACTAATTGGGTGAATGCATATCTTAACCAGCTCACAGACTTAAGTGATTCCCTGTCCTTTATGGTCATTTTGCTCATCGCATCGCAAAGGATTGGATTCTTAAATTTTTCAATTGCGGCTCTATGCTCAGGAAACAAGCGATAGCTCTAAGTTGCTGTAGAAACTTCTTGCGCTCTAATTAGTTATAATTCTACATAGGTGGTCATATAGAAAATACCATAAGAAAATATCTGTCTGCAAAATTACAGATACTAAATAGATTAATTCAGTCTACACTGAGTTCTTTACGATTTATGAAGAGTAGATACAAACCTGTAACATTATGAAAGGCTAAATCAATAGTAAACATATAATATCCAGGTCTATAAATACATTTGCTCATGCTCTTTATAAATAATAACAAAGAAGCCCAGGGATTTGTTTAAAAAAGAATGTGAGATCGGGCTGGAGGAATTTGTGAGTGGGCGGGGGTGGGGGGTGGAATACTGATCAGGGGGCAGGGTATTGTCCCTGGTAACATCGATTCTTACCAGGAAGCCAAAATATATCTGCTGGCAGCAAGATCAAATTAGATTCACAGTTTGCCAGCTCTCTCCTTAAGCCGTAGAAAACAAATAGAAAAACAATATACAAAAATCCTCACAAAAGTAGTCTTTTATATACAAATCTCTATAGCGACCAGATAATCTGATCTGTGTTGTGCAACATGGGAATATGCAATGCTGAGGTTTCCCAAAGGGGAGGAAGAAGAGAGGAAGTTAAGGTGATTTGTGGAAGGATCTGGATGCCCAACGTTGAGTTCCTAGTAAGGAAAATTGCTCTCCCGGAGTATTAAGCAACCAGAGCGCCAGCTTTCTGATCACACATCTCAGAGGATTCGCTCCACGGAGGAGAAAACCTGAGTTGTGCTAGACCAACTTCCTTGCCTAGTGTGTGCATTTCTCTCCCACCAAAGGCAACAGCCATTTCTAGGCAGGCTGAATGGTTGCCATGGGGAGAAACGGAGCCCCAGAAGGAGCAAGGCTCTGACTTCGTCATCCCCGGTCTCCATGGGGAACGATGACAAGGGTAACAGTCAGCTGGTACGCTCCAACACTCACCCAGGGGTTGGGGGTGTCTCTGGAGAAACTGGGGACCTGTCATTACCCATGCTCCAGGCCATGTGTCGACTCTGCAAAGCAGTGGGGTCTGTTTCGGTATCAGCTTTAGTCTCGGCACGAAAGGGCCCCCGTATAACAATCAGAAGAATGAAAATATAAAAATGGATACTTGGTTTGGAGGTAGGAAGGTGAAGCAAGGCTGGACACAGGGAAAAAAAAAAAAACCTCATCGGTAATTATTCAGGATATAATTTGAGTGAATGAAAGAAGAACGTGAGGGCTTCTCTCACTTTTCTAGGTTCTTATTTGGGTCAGTTGAGAAATAGCCTTTTCCTGGCTGCTCTCACAATCCGGTCTTCTGCACGTAAAAAGCAAACAAACAGAGAAAACTTAACCCCGTCCTTTCAGCCCCGGTCTTACATCATGGTTCCTCAAATCTAAAGAGCTGAAGTCTTCTCTGGCAATAAAGGTGCTCACAGCACATTCAATACCAAACCTATTCCATATTTAGCAGAAGTCTGGACGGAGAGCGAGGATCAAGGCAGCGGCCCATTGCAAGCAGTACCAGAAAGTGCGAGAGGGTGTTGAAAGGCCACGGCTGGTGGCACGCACCTTGCAGACAGACCACGCATTTTATCTACCTTAGAAATTCCTGAGGTATTGACGAGGGCAATGGTAACCAGCCCAGCTCCACTCTTGTGAGACAGAGCTTCTACGTGGTGCCCACGATAAAAACGAACCAGGGGGACAATTTGAAAGTGAATTCAAATATCCCTGCTTCTCTCTCCAGGGAAAGGACTTGGCCCAGGCTCAGCCTGTGCTTGGATGCGCGTGACCGCATACAGGCAGAGAGGGAAGATAGTGACAGATGGTTGCTGTTATTCTGTAAATCTTGCACCAAATTTCATAAAAGTGTTCCAGTTTACTTGCCAAAGCCTCCCCAATTCCCATACTGGGTTGGCAATTAGGACGGTTTGGAGAAAACCGTGTGTTTGGGGTGTTTGGAAGGGGCTCTGTTGCTACGGCAGGAATGATCTAAGGCCTTGAGTGAAGCTATGGACGCACCCTGCCCCTTGGCCAAGCAGCAGTTTCCTCTGAGCTCAATCGCCTACTTCTACGAAGACAGTGAGTTAGGCAAAGGGCAGTTTTGTAAAAGGATGTCTGTTGGCATCCCAAAACACAAACTGTGGATTAATATGGCCAGCTTCCAAGCTTGTTGTAAAACATCAAATGAAGAGAGAGGCTTGAGTTTAATATCCCCCCAAGGGGATGAAAAAAGATCCAAAGTGATTATTCACCATCGTGGGCCACTCCGACTTAAATGATACGTAAGTCATATTTTATAGTAGTAAGCCTCTAATAAAATAAGAAATTAAAGGAGAGATCATAATATCACGGATTCTCAGGACTGGAAGAGGGTTTTAATCACTTAAGCCGACCCCTTCACTTTACATATGGGAAGGAATGAGGTTTGGGCATAAAGTGACTTGTGTAAGTTATACAGCTACAAACTGGCACCATCCAAGTCAAATGTTTCCTGTACCCAATTGGGTCATTTCTCATCACCCCTATGTCATTGCCTGAATTTGTTGTGTTATGCTATGCAATGGGATAGTGTCCAAATAAGATGCCTTGCCATCTTTTCTAAAGCCAACTCTTGCATTGACACATGTGGTCTTCTACTTAATTGTCTCTTAAGCAGCAAGGATGGCAGGTAGAATAAGAAAGGAGGAGGAAGGGTGGGGCCTTGGGTTTTCCTTTTGGGAAAACCATAAGCTACTGTTGCATGAGAAGCTTTGGACTTGCTCCACCTAAGGCGAACAGTCTGCCGCTAGGGCACCTGCCTGGGGTGGCGCTCAACGGCCCTTATCCTAGGTTTTAACCAGAGGGCACCAGAGATACGGAGACCATTGATCTCTGACAACTAGATTTACAGAACTCTCACTTCAGAATTTCTTCAGGCTCTTTGCTTAATCTTTTTATGTTCTCAGAGAGAGTATAATGCTAAGTGAAATAAGTCAGAGAAAGACAAATACCATAGGATTTCACTCATATGTCAAATTTAAGAAACAAATGAAGAAAAAAAAAGAGAGACAGACAAAAAAAAAAAAAAAACCCAAAAAACAAAAAACCCCAGAATTTTGAGTATAGAGAACAGACCTGTGGTCACTAGAGGGGAGATGGGGTGTGTGTGAAACAGGTGATGGGGATTAAGAGTACACTTATTGTGACCCAAGTATTCCAAGAGCAAGTGTTATGACAACTGAAAAAAAAATCTATCATTGGTCCATTTGCTTGGCTTGGAATGAGTTTATTTGGAGAATAAGGAAAGTAAAACCAACTATATGGCCCTAAGAATTAAAAAGCAGCACAGAAGAGCCACGTCCACTGGGTGTAACTGCTGAGCACTTTTAGCCATAAAGCCAAGCAAGGGCTACAAAGACCTGCTCCTCAAGAGTCTGAACTATGGAAGAATTCTCTCTGAGCATGTGTGTACCTGTTTGGACTTACTGCTGTATCTCCTGGGGGAAATACAGCACAGACAGAACCCGTAATCCTGACAAAAGTAAAATATTGTACTAAAAACTAAAGGAAGCGGGACAGTTGCAAAAACATGGCAGGATTGGGTTTCTTTTCAGAAACCTGGCAGAGGAGTTACCCAACTCCAAAAGGGTTTCTTGATGAGACACACTGCCAAATGACCCACTTCCCCATGCAAGGTTGGAAATAACCTGAGGCCCTCTAATCAACCAGTCATTGGGATTCCTGACATCTCCTACCAGGAATACATCTCCCCACAAATTGAATTTCCCTGAAGCCTTTGTCAGTTTCCACCAGTCTACATCCAGGAGCTAGGCATTGGGATACCCTTTCTTTCTGCTGACGAGTAGTTGCAGGGGAGAAGCAAATCAGCTGACCAGCAGTTGCAGGGGAGAAGCACACACTTGTCTTTTACAGACAAGGTAACTTCTGCAGGCAATGAGACCCTAGACTGTGTTTCCACACACAACAGGAAGTGAATAATTGAATCTGACATCTACTTGGTTCAGATCTTATTACTTGAAGTCCATATTGAAGATCTACATAATCTACACGATTGCCTTGATTCTTTGATACTCTATATGGGAGGCACATCCTCAAAGAGATAAGCCATTCTTCTTGCTGACTGGATTTGACTCTTTGCATTGTAGTTAGTAAGTACATGATGATTCTACTCGGGTTTCCCAGTGGGCAAAAATCGTAAAGGGGAAGATCAAAGTCTGGTGAGTTGGTTTGCTCTCAAAATGATGCGGATTCCTAAGAAGAGTGAATGGGTCTGTAACAAAACGGCGTTGCCGAAGCCCTGACTTACTGACCTCATAGGATGAGCGTATGGTTCTGGCCTGCTGTGTCTGCACATAACTTTTATGCATCATCAAATATTAATGGACTGTTATAAGCATTTATATCTGTGTTGAACCTATTAATATAAATCTATGCATATAACTGACAGATTATACAGATCTGATTTAGAAAAAGTGTCTTGGAGGTACACTCTGGATCCATTTGTTCTGTTCATGGCACACATGATGGGCAAGGAAAGCCCAAATGGGCACGGCATGAGAAGAATGAATGAGACCTAAACAAATAGAGAACACAGTCATACGTCAGCTCTACATACATCCTGGATGTTCAGGTTAGTCCTGAACTTGACAGATTATTCATTTTCAATGTGATGTGTCGAATTTCCAGATGAATGTGATTTCCTAAGCATATTCTCATGAAATGTATTAGATGTAGTCCAAAAACAGAAAAACCTGCTTTGTTAAGCATACACCTTGTTTCTTCTGAATCATTGTCCCCTTATGTATTCATAGGACAAGTAGGAAAATGCTGACGACAAAGCAAGGCAGGAAGACATTTAGGCAGAGTCTTGGGAAGACAATCCTGAGACCACTCTTTGGGGAAACATGTCAGCGTGTACGAGTGCTAACCTGGCCTTAAACAGCAAAACCCACAAACTCCTCGCCGCCTTGCCTAGATCCTTCTCTTCGCCATAAAAAAGCTCTCGGGAGCACCACTTAAAGACAAGCCATAACAGTTTCATAGCTAAATCCAGGAACTGTCCCCTTGACCCACAATATCTGCTCTAAAGGATGCATTTTCCACTACTACATTTCAGCACGTCCTTGGCCACCCAGTCAACTGTCCATCTAATGAAAATGAAGAACCAATGGCAATTGTTTTTTAAAGGCAAAAAGCTGCTTAATACTGCTCACTAGTGATCCTTATCCAAAAATAACAAGGGTTTCAGAGACAAAAGCAACGGGAAGCTCACGTCTCTTGTATGTTCCAAAGGGGTCTGGTTTGGAAAAGAAAAGTCATCAGGAATAGGTAATAAAGCGTATGGGATTCTCTACACCCCTTCTCCCCAAAGAATTTGAACTCTACCTTGACTTTGCCACAGGAGTGTCACCTTTATAGGGATTTGCCCATGCTTGTTTTCTGTTCCTTGCTACAGAGAAGACTAGGGAAGAAGACGGACCCTGCTTTCAACTGTGCCCTATACCTGGTTTTATGTGCTTTGAGAGAATAGTACCAAAAGCTTTCTACGCATTCGATCAATGACAGTGTTTTGCTTTCATCGAGAGGTGGTGTTAAAAGAGGCATAGCCAACATAACTGTCCTCCATGTGTGAGGAGAGTAAAATGATTAGGTCTTCCAGGTTAATGAGGCTATAACTGAAATAATTTGGGGATTAAAAATGCCCTTTTTTTTTTTTTTTTTTGGTTAGAAACCCAAACAAGTATTTGAGGGCTGAAGCAAAGAAAGGAAAGCATAAAGCAAATAATCTCACTTGATTTCACTATGTCAGGTGAATGCAAACCAAACCCAAACAAATTGGATTATTTGAATCTGGTTCAAGTCTGTGTTGGCTGTGCTCTCTTACTTTTGTCAATATATACAGCGGCTATGTGCAAATTACATCCTAATCCATGATCAAGTTTGGAGCAAATTATGAAACATACTTTGAAATGTCAATAACTATTGCCACAGACTAGGTAAGGGTGGAGCAGAAACTCAGCGGGTTCCGTGATCAATTGTCGCGAGGAGCACAGTGGCCACTAGAATTTTCTATGAAATACTTCGTTTCAAGAGTGTGTGTGTGTGTGTGTGTGTATATATATATATATATATATATATATATATATATATATATATATAGAAGCTAGATCATCAGGGTTCCCTAAGGCAGGTATTCGCTTTTAATCAACACATGGGCAAACTCTACAAGACATTTCGAGAGAATTAACTTCTAGAGGCTTCTAACAGAATCTCTTGCGCGGAATGAAGCGGGAGCATGCAAAACACTTGGGATCACACGCTGAGTGTCTGCTCGTCATCCCAAATCCCCGGAGTGCACCACATTGCTTTAGTCGTATCCCCCGGGGAAAAGAGCGCCCACGGCGCTGCGTTTAGAGAGAAGTGGGAAGCCGGCAAGAATGCGCGTGCAGTTCCAACTGGTTCCTCCAGCAGCATCCGTCCAAACAATAACACGGGTGAGAAAACGAGACGGTCACGAAGCGTGACTTGGCAAACACACAGCACCGTGCCTATCACTGACTCACAACAGATCCTCGGAGCCTCGGCTAACGGATTAAGTAAACACAGAAATAAATGCATCTTTTCTTCTTTTTTAAAGAGAGCTTGTTTTGAGCTCTCTTTTACCATAAGATAAGCTGGGGAGTTTATTCAAGAATTTGCTGAGAGCCGTAGCCTTATTTTTCACGCTTCCAAGGCTCTTCCTCGACGCCGCCGTCGGCCGACTTTCCGCTGGCTGCCAGACTTACCTGAAAATAATCACCGTCAACATCCAGCTTACAGGCCACGAACCAGAAAACCACCCCGTGGGTTATGTGGAGAAGCACGAGACCCGAGCTACGCTACGTGACTTACGTGTTGGTTTCAAATGTGGTTCTTCCCAAATTGATTTTGAGCCCGTCTTGCTTTTCGACACTGATTTGCAAATGGTGAAAAGTACAAATTTGCCTTGGGGAGGGCGGAGGAACCGGAGAGAGTGTGCGACGTGGGACATGAGTTCTACTAATGCTTTCAGGGTGGCGGGGGCCGTCTAGCTACACATAGACCCATCAGAGAATAATGCAGCCCTTAACAAACAGTGCCCTTGTGCTACTCCATACAACCAGAGAAAAATCCAGAACTAGACAGCTAGTTCTACTCATGCACAGCTAGTGAAGGGTTCAGTTGCCGCGAGGCCGGGTGGAGTTTATACACGTCCAGCTTCGAAATCGGAAATCATGATGGCGTGGATACCAGGTAGGCTATCCAGGCTTTAAAAATCGAGAAGAAAAGGGGAATTAAAAGCCAGACGTCCAAATTATTTCCAAATTATATCCAAATTATTCCCATGCAGGCATTTTTTTTTTAAATTTTTTTTTCAACGTTTATTTATTTTTGGGACAGAGAGAGACAGAGCATGAACGGGGGAGGGGCAGAGAGAGAGGGAGACACAGAATCGGAAACAGGCTCCAGGCTCCGAGCCATCAGCCCAGAGCCCGACGCAGGGCTCGAACTCACGGACCGCGAGATCGTGGCCTGGCTGAAGTCGGACGCCTAACCGACTGCGCCACCCAGGCGCCCCCCCATGCAGGCATTTAACAATCAAGTATAACCACCAGAGTGTCTCTGTTATGCTTCCCTGGCTCGAAGCGAACTGAACCCTCACACAGCGTGGGAGGTATTCCCCTCCACTTCTAAATCATTTTCCTAGCTTACCTTCCATCTGTCTGTCCTCAACGTCATGTGCAAACTTAAACCCACGACTGATATTCCACATAATGGTGAGACTGGATTTATGGAAGCATTAGGATATGGAGACATGACAAACGCAGCAATGTTTGAAAGAGATCGGATCTTCTTAACCCGAGAGGCAGCGAAACGCATGCGTTAGGAACACACACTACCATGCTAGGAACAGAACACAAGTGCCCTTCACGAACCGAGCGAACGAAAACAGAAGCCATTCGTTTCTCCACCCCCCAGTGGGCGCCCATAGTTTTCTAGAAAGACCATGCAACAAGCCATGACCACCCCACATGCAGTTATTCTGATGACAATTAAAAAGCTCTCACGTAACTTCCAACTACAAGGACAAGGCAAGAGTTTGAAAACAGCAGACACCAACATGACGTAGCAACGCTCGAAGTGGTTAACATTTTGACCAGAGCTCCAGCAAATTTGTTTCCCCTTCAGTGAACTCTCAGGAAAGACTGCCAGGAACAAACTGTCTGCCTGGAGAAAGCTGCCTGTTCGCTCTGACCTTGAATGTGCCTATTTGGCTTTCCGTGACGAACCAGATCAATAGCTGTGCAAAAGTATAAATCATGCTGTGCGGCCTCTGGAACACCAGGCCGCACTGGGGGGTGTGCCCTGCTGTGGCCGTCACTGTTGTTGAATACTGGGGCCTGTGTTTCAAAAGTGGCCGGGACAGCCCCTTTTTTGGCATTTCTTTTTCTGAGCCGGTTCAAGGAAGCCAGGACTCTAACTCTCGGGTCCATCCCACCCTGCTCTATTCCAACCACCTGGGTAATAGAAAAGCAGGAAGGGGAGGGGGCTGACAGGAAGCATTGACGGCTCCCATCTTGGTTTTTAAAACAGTGAGACGGAGAATGGACCAGAAGGAAGTTCAAAGGCAGGAATAAATGTGACTCAGATATTCCGGGAGAGTGTGCAAATTCATCTTGATGGCTCTGGCTGCCTCCTCTCGTGCATCAGTGGCAACTCAGTTTCGTTGGTCTAGGTGGGAAGAGGTGCTCGCCTCACCTCGCGAAGGCTGAGGCCAACTAACCTTCGGTGAGCCGAACCCAATGACTTCACTAAAAAATCCAAACGGCCAGATAGTTATTAAACCAACATGGCCATTCGGTATGTCCCTGACCTGCTCAGCGTCCTTTCGACCATGTAAATGCTAATTCACCAAGTTTGCAGGTGGTTGGGTAGGCAGTCAGTTATAGAGACGGACTAAGCCAGTATCTCTACAGAACTGGCCAGCAACAAGGTTGTCTGAAACAAAGCACAGGGTCAAGATGCTAAAAGGATACATACAACAAATATTTATAGAGCGCCTGCTGCATGCCAGGTACTGCTTTAGGTGCTGGCATACAGCAGTGATAAATGCGGAAACAGGGTCTCTCCTCATGGGCTTGCTTCCTAGTGATAGGGACAGTTCACAAATCTCTTCCTTTAGGGGGCTTGAGTTGTTCTTGCTCTAAGAACATAGCAAACTTCTCCTAATGTCCTTTAAGAAAAAGAACCCAGGAAGTCTGAAATCTAAATGTATCTCCATATCTATATACCATCTTTTTCAAAACATGTCCTTCTAACACTATTAGGAAGCCTCTTGAGAAGCTCCAAAAGAACCACACCACAGGCAATTAGTCACTACGATTCTTCTTACATATAATTGCAAAATGTAAAAATATATGGTGATTTCATTTTATTTGATGCTATTCTTTTTCTTTGTATGGCAGTAACTTGGAATCAACCCTTCTCTTTCCTACAAAATGGTACATTCGCTTTTCTGTCCTCCCATTGCCTGTTTCAGGGCTTTGCAGATAATGGGCACTCAATAAATATCTGATGAATGATCAAAATATAGGAGGTCACAGGAATGAGATGCTTAACTAAACCCCACAAGGCACACAATAAATACTTGCTAAATAGAGCACAGAGCCATTTCATGAGAATGTGGACCCTTGTTGACCCAAATTTGACGGGGAATAATCCAGCACATTCATCTAGACGTGGGAAGAGCTAACTTCCTAGGAGAATGGAATATGCGCTTTAGATACATCTGAATTTCGAATAATTTGAATCATTTTCACTGAGTCAATTAGTTTTTGCAGCTGCTCTTGATGGCTAAGTCCTTCCTTAATTTGAACCAGAGCCTTGGTTCACCCACACGTGTACCCGGTAGAGAGGGGATGAGCAAAAGACTACTGCTGGCCCATTAGACTTCTGGACCTATGTTACAATCCAGTAAAGAGAATCACTTCTGTGTCACCCTTATTTGCCTGGCAGAGGCCATGTGTATGTTTGGAATGACCCAGAAGTAACCCAGGGAGAAATGAACTATTAAATAAGATCCTGTCAGCACGAATCAAAAGAATATCAGAAACCTGTACTGGGTGCTGATTGCCTTCCGATGCTACTTGGAATCATTTGGGCAACCCAACTCCCGGAGTTGACTCTGCTCACCTGCCAGGGTTTCTCCAAGTTTGCTTCACTCTGGTCATGACACTCTGTCTTTGACAATGTCAAGTTAGTTACATGAAGGCTAGACAGAGCCCATCAAGCTTGAAGACTTAGTACCCAGCAGCTTGGAAAAGAGTCCAGAACATCCATGCTTCAAGAAAGATGGTGCCACCACTGTGTGAAAAGTAGTGGCTATGGGATAATTGTCCTGAGGGATAGAGATCCTTTGCTTGAAACAGCTTCCCCATTCTTGGAGCACAGTGACTGCAAGGTCAAAACTCACCTTCCCACAAAAATAATTAAGAAAAAAATAGTTGCGCAAAGTCGTGTGGGCACATTTTTGACCAGCATGTAATATACAGCAAGTAGGAATACTTGTGCTACATATATTGAATGATTCTGGGTATTTCTCTTAGTGTTTCATTCAAGGAATAGAATATTTGAAATCCAACAAAGCCTTAAGAACCACAAATTCTTCGGCAAAATGTTCAAGAAAACCAATCAAATTTGTGGAGTGGGTGGAAAGGGGGGGTGGTCAAAATGATTGTTTTACATCACATGGATGAAACAAGCAACCGATTGGCTCTTTGACTGTTAGATCTGCCACGTTAGACACAGAGTTAGATGATCTGGGACTCATAGAAGCTTGGGTTACATGATTCTTCAGAAAAATAAATGTGACAATAATACATGCAGGACTTTTGGTGCTTGTCTTAGGAAACTGAGCATGCACTATTATATACAGGTCTCAATATCCATGAACGGGAAAGGTACCTTGCACTCATCTACTATGACAGAGTTGTGTGCAGCATAGACACATTGATTAGAGTTGCTTTCCCTATGGTTCTTCATGTCATCATAAATGGACTGAGTCTTGGTCATTTCAATATCTTCATGCACTCGATGCTGGGAGTCAATAGTATCCAGCTCAGACTTGGAGAGGTGATAGACAATCCCAGCCCCAAAGGAGTCACCCACAACATTGACGGAAGTCCTCATCCTGTCCCTGGGAACAAAGAACAAGAATGTTTAGCGAAGAAGCAGTGACATGGTGGTTGAGAGGCCAAGGTCTAGAACCCGGGGTTGAGTTCTGGCTCTACTTTTCCCTTTGCCTGATCTGGGGCAAGTTACTTAATCTTTATGAGCCTTGATTTCCTTGTTGGTCAACCGGAGAGAGCAATCATATCTGTCTCATAAACTTGTGTGACAATCAAATGAGATCATGGACATAAAGGCCTTAGCAAAACGTCTGATGGATGGTAGAAACCCAATAAACAACAGCAAAGAGAAAGGAGAGAAGGAAGAATTGGAAGACAATAATTCTCAGATCTCGGAATTAGCAACCAAAGCTCCAGACACCGTTAGCTGTGTCCTCTTGATTTCCACTGTTCTTCAAGGACCCCAGATCACATCCGCTTATTTTGCTTATTAATCCTACCTGTGAATTCCCCCATGATAGAAAATTCATCTCTTCGTAAGGATTGAAATTAACATTGCCTTTCCCTCTGCACCTCAGTCTCCCACCGACACATACATATACACGGGCACAGGCACAGCTGATGGGTGAGAAACCCGGCCACAATTTTCTCCCTGACCAATAAGCACAGTGACTCTGCGTCCTGGAAAAACCAAAATACGTTGTCTTGCTCTCTCTGTTAACCAAGAAAAAAAAAAAAAATTTAAATCTTCCAGAGTGCCTCTTGAATCAGGAAGTGTTAAGAAAAACCCTCCCTCCAATCTTGTTTCCCAAGTTTTGATTTAAAAAAAAAAAAAAAAAAAAGCAGGATGACCCAGAACCTTCCCTCTCAGAACGTCAGCACCAGGAAAACTAAGTTCTTAAGAGTAAGTGGTGTTCTGTCGTCCACTAGTTCAGATTGGTGTGAATCTGACCTTCTAACCTTCTAACAAGGTTAGAAATCCTTCTAACCATGTTTATGAGATACTCAAAGTCTGAAAGAGAAGGGTGCTGGAAACTTTTTTAAAAAGAATTTAAGCAAAAATGCTGCTAAAATCTCTGTCCAGGACACTCTAGCCTTTAATTCAAAAAATATGCATAAGGACACCAGAATCAGTTCAAGGCAAAGTGAAAGTCTTAATTGGTTCTTAGAACAAAGGCCTAAAATAAATTCTAGTTGCTACCATCCAATCTATTTCTCATTAGAGAAGAAGAATGACGCTGCACCAAGAGGACTGGCTTCCTCGCAAGGAGCTTGTGAGCAGCTATCCTCTGGGTTCAAGTGGGAAGATCCTGCCCATACAAACGTCAAGATCAGACCCTGACATCAGCTCTCAGGGGCATCTCTCCATCTAAGAATTCTCTTCTCTTCCTTTCCACTTTGGAGAATCTGCCGCAGGGTGGTAAAATCTATACATGAACAGAGACTGGGTCTTTAAGTCATCCACAAAATTAGGCATCTGAGGCAGAGACAGGGTATGAGAAGGCATGCATAATGATGATTCAGAAAAACTATGGGCTCTGGAGACAGCCCGACTTGGATTCAGATGCCACTCTTTTCTTTTACTTGTTGGACAACCCTGACCCTAGTTAACCCTTGTGGCCCTTAGTTGCATTAACTATGAGATGGAAATAATAAAAATATCTACCACCTTGGGTTGAAGATTAAATAAGATAGCAATATGCTTAGTACAGTTCCAGACATTTAGCAAGGATTCACAGAACATTAGTTATTACATGAGGTGTACTTTAAATATTACCGTTATTCTTATGAAGTTAATTTAAACATATTTTTGGCAGCTCCTAGGTAGAACATCCAAACATGCCTAGTTAAGCTACTATCTCCCCCTGAAAACATCCATAAACATTTGCGGGACATTTCCCATGGTAGCACTCCCAACCAACCAGCTGAGTTATTTGCCCATCATTTAGCTGTGGCCTACTCTGTTGTTTTTCAACTTTACTTTCAATCCCTCCTGGCGTGTGTTCTGAGTCACGCACCCAACATCCTTGGCCAATGGTTAAATTCCAAAGAGCGCTAAAGACGCCAAGAGGAATCCACTGGGTACTCTTTTGTATCACGGCCCAGGAGAATCGACGTCCTTTTCAAGTAGAAGGACCAAAGGTGATGGTGGGGTGATGATGATAGTGGCTGATATATTACATTTAATATGTAGAAGGATATGCTTTCCAGATATTACCTTGTTTAATCCTCACTAAAATGCTATAAGAAGCACTGTTATCCACACTGAGGAAATTGAAACACAGGGGTTTGGAGAGATTAAATGGCTTCCCAAAGTCACACATCCTAGTGAAGTCATAGAACCGAAAAATTTGAGCACAGGACGTGTGCCTCCAGAATGCACTGTCTGCCACATGATGCAAAGCACCTGGGAGCCAGAAAGCTCTGAATCTGAACCTAGTTCGGCCACTTACTAGCCATGTAACCTGGGTGACTTCCTCTACCAGAATTTTTCTCAGGCAGGCAAAATACCTATTTTATAGCATTTCAAGAAGACAAAACCAGTTCCTGATCCACAGTTGATATTCATTAAATTCTGGTTCCTTCCCCTTTAGGGAACAGCCATCACTCATACCCCCATTTTATGGGCAAAAGCACAAGACACTGTCCTCAAGGGCTAATGACTTTTTAAGTTTAATAAATCCATTGCCACTCAAATGGATGACACAAGTTTACAAACTCTTGTTTCTTCAACTCTTGACTTTCTCTGATACCAAATCTCTACTCTCCAAAGAAGCCACTGAACCAAATTTTTTGACTAGGATATCTGTTCCATACTCTCAAATTTCCTTTTACTTTTTTTTTAATTTTTTTTTATGGTTTATTTATTTTTGAGACAGAGACAGAACATGAGTGGGGGAAAGGCAGAGAGAGAGGGAGACACAGAATCCGGAGCGGGCTCCAGCCTCTGAGCGGTCAGCACGGAACCCAACGCAGGGCTTGAACCCACAAACTGCGAGACCATGACCTGAGCCATACAGGCACCCGTGTCAGGTCTCCTTGAGTTTGAAAATGAACCTGGCCAGAGGAAATAGCTATCAGGCCAGGAATGAATGGAAGACAGGATTGGGCAGAATCAAAGCATACTGATGTTCGACACCAAAATCAAGAAGGAAAGGGCCCTGGACTTAGGGCTGGAAGCTCAACCCAGATCTTCTGACTCTCTTACCTTGAGCAAATCACCTCTCACCTGACCATGAAATATGGAATGGGGCTAATCCAAACCTCACAGAAGATTATGAGGGTTAAATGAAATGAGAGAAATATTTGGAATGCCATAACTACTCATTAAAGACTGCAGGAGAACAAGAGCATCAAAATGGCTACACAGAAATAAGAACACAACACAGACTCTAATACTTGCTGAGTTCTTTGTTAGCTCATTCATTCATTCACTCATTCAACAGGCGTACAATGAGCATCTTTGTGCAGGGCACTATGTCAAGTGTCCTGGCAACGAAGAACAAGAAATGGCTCTTCCTATGCTCCCTTTTCCTCCAAGAACCCACGCTCTCTTTACGGGCGCTATGGGATTTAGTAGGTAGGACATTTTATCTACACTTGGGCCCCTGCAAAAGCTTGAGTAGAAGTGTGCCAAGTTTGGACCTGTGGCTAAGTCTGAGAAAATGAGCTAGAGAGAAGAAACCGATAATGTGAAATCGAGGAGAGAGAAGCTCGCAAGGCCACTCAGGAGGCAAACGAATGTAATGAGAGGCAGAAGGGAAGAGCTGACCAAATCACGTATGGCCTCATCAGCCAAGTTCAGGAGGTCAGGGCTTTGTCCCAAGTGTCACGAGGAGCCACTGAGGAGCAGCAAGGGCACGCTTGCCCCCGTACGAAGACTGGTCTGAGGAAGGGCAAGGCTGAGAGAGCAAAACCCACTTGGTGAAGATGTGATGGAAGATGATGAGACCGAATCTTCTCATCTGGAAGATGATGAGACCTGAGGACTGATTGGTCATAGAGGATAAACAAGAAAGCAGTCAAGGATTCCTCTCCGGTATCGGGTTTGGGCAGCTGGCGTTGATATGTCTACTGGCAACCAGTAGACCGTACCAACCATGTGTAGGGGACATGACGGGTCGGGGTGAGAAAGGTTCTCGTGTCAGCTTGAACATACTGGGGCTGAGGGTTGGGACCCAGCAAAGGAGAGATGTGCCACAAGTGGTTGGGAATCTGGACTAAAGATCAGGACCGACAACTGGGCTGCAGGGAGTGAATTAGGAGGCCACACCTAGAGAGGCCATGGGGAGATGCCACAGGCGTTTTTGGTTCATTCTTGGAGAGAATGCAGAGTGGGAAGAAAAGACAGTCTTATCTAGAACCCTGAGAGTGACCAACACTTAAGCAGTGGGCAAAGGAATAAGAGTCTGCCAAGGTGGAAGAAAACTTAGAAGCGTTTGAGGGAAGCATGTTGCAAAAGTAAGGGTGTGATGGACAATTCCAATGACTGCCTGGAGATCAGGTAAGAGAAGAAAAAGAAGCGCCCCTTGGTTTTAGCAACAAAGAGGCCATCACTGCCAGGGCAGTTGCAAGCCAGAGGCAGAGACAGAAGCCAGCTCGCCACGGGTAGAAAAGTGAATGAGAACTGAGTAAGTAGTGATATTATTTATAATCGTCTTATTCAAGACGATTGACTGAGAAGGTAAAGAGAGCGAGGGGAAGATGGTGGGAGACGGGAGATAGGATTTTTTTGGTTTGCCATTGAGGCCGCCAGGGGGGATGTCTGACCAACTCTGGGGAAGTCCAAGTGTGGCCAAAAACGGGATATGGGAGTTTATGGTTCACATATGGAAAATTTCTCCACAGGCAAATGCTTTCATTTTGCCTCACAACCAGCCTTGACTGTTCAGGAAACCCTGCTGACCTCAGGAGCTTCAAGGCTACTTGGTAAAAAGAATTTCAGAGTGCCTGATGCTGTCCTTGAGTCTGGACACTCTGTGTCAGACCTGTGAAAAGGGGACAGAGGGGAGATCTGAACTCGCGTGCCTGGGTGGCTCAGTCGGTTGAGCGTCCGACTTCAGCTCAGGTCATGATCTCACAGTCTGTGAGTTCGAGCCCCGCATCAGGCTCTGTGCTGACGGCTCAGAGCCCGGAGCCTGCTTCGGATTCTGTGTCTCCCTCTCTCTCTGCCCCTCCCCTGCTCATGCTCTGTGTCTGTCTGTCTCAAAAATAAATAAAAACCTTAAGAAAAAAAAATTAAAAAAAAAAAAACAAATCCTCTGGCAGGAAGGTGTTAGAATTGTCTGCAAGTCCTGGTTCTCACAGAATAACAGAGCCAAGGGAGCAGGGTTACTCAGGGTCATCTGGGTCTTTGAATTGGGCCGAACCATACGAAGTTGCCGCTTCTCCAAGTTCCCAAAGGTCACATATTGGCAATTTCATGTGACTCAACTTAACATTCACAGGAAACAAACCATCATGTCTGCCTCTCAGAATGCAGGGTGCACAGTAATGGCGGAGGGGCCGCCGGAGGCCCCAGGCCTGAGAAGGCTGGCACAATCCTAAACATCCAAGGGCTAAAGCCACATGGGGTTGAGAAGGGAAGGAGGGCCTACGGAAGCATTGGTTAAGAGTGTGAACTCTGGATGGGAGCCCTGATTGCAACCCTGGCTCTGGTAGGCCAAGTCACTTAGCTTCTCCTGCTCATTTGTAAAATATGGAAAGTAATCCCTCCTTCCAAGCTTGTTGAGAAGATAGTAACTGTTAATGTGTCCTGAGTGCTTGTCATCAAGAGGACCACAGCCAAACTCTGCATATAAAAGGTCTGACACCAACCCAGTGCTCAGCTGTTGGCCCATCCCCCTCTTCCTTCTTCCCCTCCTACTCCTGACATCTTCTCAGTCCCAGTGAAAAGGGGAGTAGACCACTTCCTCTTTTGTTCTTCCACCAAGTCTTGTGCATTCCTCTTTTTGCACTTAGCACACTCAGGTTGGGATTTTTTGGACCACATCTGTCCCCATTACTAGATGATAAGCTCTTTGAGCGCGGACACCATGTTGTATCTATTTGTGATGTGGGCAGGGTGGGGGAACCCGGTGGGCGGGTGCGTTGAAGGAGGGGTGGGGAGGGGCTGTTAAAGAGAGCAGGTTAACTCTAGAAAGAGGACTGTCTTTTGTTCAGCAAATGTCTGGTTGGGCGTCTTGGAGGTGAAAAGTTAGGGCAAGGGCAAGATGGAGAGAGAGGAGGAGGCACAGAGCCCAAATTACCTTGCCTACAAAAACAAGACACGTGTCCTGAGCGCCGGGGGCAAACACAGGGAGGCCCAGCAACACAGGGAGAGATTGGGACCAAAGGGAAAAACAGGGCAGGGACAGGTCCCTAGAAGGGGGTAGCAGGCACTAAAGGATTTATTTTTTATTTTTTATTTTTTTAAGTTTATTTATTTTGAGAGGGTTGGAAGGGCACGGAGAGAGGGAGAGAGAGAGACAGAGGATCCCAAGAGAATCCTGACACGGGGCTTGAACTCACCAACCGTGAGATCACAACCTGAGCCGAAATCAAGAGTCAGACACTTGACCAACTGAGCCGCCCAAGCGCCCCAAGGATTTATTTTTTAAGGAGAAAAGGTGCCTAACACTCAATTTTTGCTTCCGTGCTCCCTGAAATTATTCACACTGATTATTACTTCAGGGAAACAAAACTCAAGATTCAATTGCAAATATAGGGAGATTTTGTCTTTTTCATCTCATAACTCTCCTGAGCTCTGCTCCTCCCCTTTGTTTTTCCGTGAACACATATTTCTTTTGTGATGCATTGAAGAATGATTCTTGCTGCACAGAGCTGTAGCCCCACCCCCACCCCACCCCCAAACTGCAATCTCGCTGCTTCCAGTCAGGGACGCGTTGGCAGGGGAGGGAAGGACTCAGGGGGAAAGAGTGGCATCCCAGCTGGCGTTGACATCACTGGAGGTCAGGAAAGTTGTAGAAAAGAACTCTGGTGGGAGCAGGGAGTCACAGCACAAGACTTCAACAATAAACTCCCAGCATCTTCAGAGATGTGATAGATGGAGGGATTGGTCTTCTCTTCCACCAGATTTGGAGTGGGGTTTCGATCACACATAGCTGCACGAGTGTGTCTTAAATAAGAGAACGAGACCCCAGATTGGCGGGCCTGGACCCCCAAGGGACAGCCAGATCACCTGGGTTTGAATCCTAGTTCAGTCACTCGATATCCACTACATTGGGATAAATTACTTTTCTCTGAGCCTCAGTCTCCTCAACTGTAAAATGGGGATAATACTATGAACCGGTCTCATCATTGGGGCCACCTTTGAAACAGGCCCCTGTAAAGTGCTTAGAACACTGCCTGATATTTCAGGAGCACTTGCTAGGTAGTAGCTATGAGTATCCCGAGTCCTTTCCATCTGTTCTCGTCGGCTGGATGCGTGAACTGTCAACTGGTATTCAAAAACCTTAGCGGTGCTTAGATACCCACAATCAGGGACTCCTACTCCCCCTTCCGAGTCTCCAGTCTCTGGTTTCTGGAAGTGAGGTCCCTGGCCTGCATCACCTGGGAACTTGTTGGCAATGTCAATTCTTGGTCCCCACCCCAGACCTCCTGAATCTCCAGGGGGTTTGGGTGTGTGCTCAGGTTTGAGAATCCCTGCTCTATTCCCTCCAGGGAGGGATGTTAACAGGGAGCCTCAGAGCGCACCCCTCCACACACACCCCCGCCAAAGGGTGGAGGCCCTTAAGGTCTTCCTAGTAAGTTCACCTCTATCCCCCAGCTAGTAAATGTGTCCCCAGAAAAGACCTCCCCAGCAGTGGCATGTGATAAATGAGCCG
Source organism: Herpailurus yagouaroundi (assembly GCF_014898765.1). Classification (NCBI taxonomy): domain Eukaryota; kingdom Metazoa; phylum Chordata; class Mammalia; order Carnivora; family Felidae; genus Herpailurus; species Herpailurus yagouaroundi. The sequence goes on along the minus strand of NW_024412418.1, from coordinate 16,939,294 downwards.
CAGACCCACTTGGGTTTTCACTTTATTTTGGCTTCCCTTTGGCCACCTGTGGCCAGACCCAGTTATTTACGACCTCTTCCTGGGACTGGCTCCCAGTTTGCACTCCATCCTGCTTCCTTCAGAGAGAGAGGGGTGTCAGTGAGGTCTCTTATAAATATCCATGGAGGATTCCGGACACAAAGGGCTTCTTGGCCCCAGGGGAAGGTTCTGGTTTTACCAGCCCCGCCCATCCGGTGTTTGAGGACTCCCGGCATTTTTCAGGGCCCAGAATCTTGGTTTTCACCATGACATTTACAGAGCAGCTAAGCCTGCCCACTGAAAAGCATCCAGGGCTTGGCGGGCAGTAAGGAGGCTCCAGCAGCCTCCAGTAAATAAGATCTCCAGCAGCTGGCAAACACTGTCGGACATTAAATGTCACTGCGGGCTTTGTTTGGTTTTAAATTGAAAAATTGCTAGAGTTATGAGAGCTTACAAGCTTTGCCCGGCGAGAATAATAAATCCCCTCACCTTTTCCTTTTCTCTGCTTTTCCCCCACACACTATTTTACTAGGGAACGGCCAGCCTCCCCCACACCTCTGTCTCAACCCTCCCCCCTACCCCATTCACACTGTAATGGGCCCCCAACAGCCACGGAGCCCATGACCAAGAGCATGTTTCCAGAACTCCACTTGCTGGCGAGAAAGAATGTACCACCATTACTAATTCAAAGCAGATCTGACCTAGCTACAGACCCCTACGCACATTTTCCCAGGATCCTCTATCCTCCGTTTTTTCTTCTCTTCTTAAAAGGAACGTTCTGGCTTATTTGTGTACGAACATCCATCACCAGCAGAATCCTAGTCCGGGTCTTAAAACCAGAAGGGCACTCAAGGGCATTGGGTCTAGACTCCGCCTTTAAGCCGACCAGTTCCCATTCCCATTGTCCACGTGACACAGGGGAAGTCCAGAGAGTAGCTTGTGCGAAGTCCTCCAGAGAATAAGCCCAGAGCTCAGATCCGGGGCTCCTGCCCCTTTGCTTTCCTTTCTCCAGTAACATGCCCCTCGCACCCCCCACCCCCACCCCCTGCACCTGAGATCAGACCCCAGAACCAGAGAACAGCTCTTCATTTCTTCCTTCCTTTCCACTGCCAGCCTGGGATCGAGTTTTCTCATATACGGTTTCATCAATATAGGTAATCCAAATGGATCATCATTCTTGGGTTCGGCCAACTCCCTTCAGCTGGCATGATTCCACCGTGGAGTTAGGACGCCCTGCTCTCCGTGCAAGTATGCACATGAGAGCGCTGGTGTGGGGTGATCGGGGAGGACCCAGCCCTCCGATTCCATTCGCTGGCATTTAGGTCAGAAGTGGGCAGGGTCTTGGATGTTTTATGAAATGACTCTCATCCAACAGGCTTGGAAGCAAACGACTGCCAAGAAGACCAGGGCCCACAATGGTCTCAGAGTAGCTGAGACCTTGATTGTACCCCATTTGTCCCCACTTAGGCTTTTTCTGCTCTTTTGTTCTAATCTTGAGAGGAGGAAAAAACAGGTCAAATGGAAAATTCCCTTTTATTATGTAAAATCAGAGGTGACCCTAATAGGTCTGTCTTCCCTAACCTTTCCTTGGGCCTCTTTGCTTCTGCGCATTGCTGGATCTCCTCGGTTCTAAGTATGAAGTTGTGTCAGGTGGGACGTAGCTCTCCAGTGCTGTAGGCAAGACACTTAACCCTTTCTGATTCCTGGTTTACTCATCTGTGAAACAGCCCTTAGGGCTCTTTAGGAATTAATCGCCAACAGATGCAAAGAACATGGCGGTCTCCGCCAAGTATCATCTCCTTTTCTGCATCTCCTGATGATATTACTGCATTTGTTTTTCACTCAAAGTAAGGAATTTACATTAGAATGAGGGGAGGCAGCCTCTATAATGACAGTTTTTTGAAAAGATAAACCTCTAATGGTGGAATCCAAGCCTCCGAAACAAACCCAAGAAGAGGCTAGGCAACGTAGTCACAGCAGGTAAGGTAGCCCGATGATACACGGGTTCAGGAGGTTCAAGGAACAAAGGGTCAGAGGACCTAGTAAGCAAAAGTCACAGGGGAAGCAGATTTAATTTTAATAGCTTCCTCTGTCTTTCTTCCTGTGTGGAAAGGCCCCTATACACAGCAAGTCTGTGGTTAAACTGAGCACACATTTATTGAGCTCCTACTGACCCTAAACTATTGAAAATGCTTTCATTTCCCCCTTGCCCTCCCCCACTGAAGCCTACCCCACTCCTTCGCCCCCTTCATCCCATCCGCTCCCAATGCTTCCACCCACACACCACCACTGAGTCGCAGCGGCCATGACTGTGTGGTCTGAACTGACGTCCTGAGAAAGGCTCCCCTTGGGGCCTTCACAGGCGCCGAGAATAACCAAGCTAGCGGGGACGACCCCACCCTACCCCCTAAGAGACACTGGCAGAGACAGACACGAGGCTATTTCGCTTACTCGTCACCTTCCCACTGAAGGTATTTCCAGAGCATATCTCTGGTGATGAAAGAGCCAGTCAGGAAGATCCATGACCTTCCTCGCAGCCCTCCCTGAGGTGAAGAGATCACCTCCAGGGAGCCACTTCTCCATTCTCGCCTAAACCTTAACAGCAGACAAGTTCTATGGAGAGGCCAGTCTCCCTCCTAGCTTCCCAGATGTCCTTCCTTTCAGCCACGTGCACATTTTTCTCTTTGGAAGGGTGAATGAAGGGGGAAGGAACTGTGGTTTTAGCATGTGGGAAACTCGAGTCCATTAAAGATGGCTCCTGGCTCCTAAAATCTATGCTGATAGATGTCAGAAGCATTGTCACTGCCATGTGGAACAGTTTTTAAAAGTGTGTGGGCACTTTGGCCTTGGACCTCTGCATCAGCACTTGTCACTCTGCTCTGACACCGAACCCAACAGCATTCCTCGGTCCCAGTCCCTTAGCTCCAAGACTGGACATGAGGCATCAGTGTGTACTCCACAGAACGTGAGAGGCTGAGTGGGCTCTTAGCAAGATTGACTCCCATCTCCCTACTGGGGACCTTCTGGCCAGACATGCCCACCTTTGTCAATGGGCAGTGAGTGTCCTGCATCTGGAAAATGCCCTTCACTGATAAACACACTGGGAAAGGTAGCTGGGCCACGCGTACACAGTCAAGTTCAAATTTCTCTGCATGGCCGTACATGGTATCCATTTTTTGCCCCACTGTTCACCAATCCCTGCCTCCCACTCTGTGCTCCATCAGTGCCACATCACTCCTAGGTCCCCACACTGCTGGCTGCCTCAGTGCCTTTGCACGTGGCCTTGATTGGAAGGTCCTGTTTCCTTCTCTACCTATATCTCCCTACCAGTTATGATTCAGCTCAGCTATCACTGCCTTTGGAAGCTTGACTAGAGCCACGATGAAGAATGTGGTGGCCTCCCCAACCCAGCCAACCTAGAGTCAAATCTCTGTTCACTCTCAAGTCACCTTACCTCCCCACACCTCAGTTTCCTCATCTATACAACAAGAGTGATAATACCAAAACTTCAAGGTTAGAGAGCATAAGAAATAAAGTGCCTGGTGCAGTGGCTGACATACCGTACCCATGCAAATTCAGTTGCCATTTTCATTATTTCCTGATTCGTCCACTCTAGACTAGGATGGGTGCCTCTTTCTATCACTAGCCTTTCATTTTATTTTTTAATATTTATTTTTTATATTAAATATAATTAATTGTCAAATTGCTTTCCATACAACACCCAGTGCTCAGCCCAACAGGTGCCCTCCTCCATGCCCATCACCCCCCTTCCCTTCTCCCCCACCCCCCATCAACCCTCAGTTCGTTCTGAGTATTTAAGCGTCTCTTATGGTTTGCCTCCCTCCCTCTTGGTAATTTTTCCCCCTCCCCTCCCCCATGGTCTTCTGTTAAGTTTCTCAGGATCCACATATGAGTGAAAACATATGATATCTGTCTTTCTCTGCCTGACTTATCTCACTTAGCGTAATACCCTCCAGCTCCATCCACATTGCTGCAAATGGCCAGATTTCATTCTTTCTCACTGCCAACTAGTATCCCATCGTATATATAAACCACATCTTCTTTATACGTTCGTCAGTTGATGGACATTTAGGCTCATTTCAGAATTTGGCTTATCTCTACGAGTAGGGTAATAAAATAACCAAGGTCACAACAACAGAGAGCAAGTAACAATCTCCAAAAGAACACCTCCTGAAGGGCCAGGCCCTGGACAATGTATGACCCTCCTTTAATATGGCAGTGCTCACAGGTGCAGAGCACACAGCACTATCCTTTTATATCTGTGTGCTATTTTTTGATCTATTTTATTGAAGTATAATTAACATACAATAAAATGTATCCATTTTAAGTGCATGGTTTGATGCGTTTTGACAAATGTAGACACCTGTGCATACCGGTGCCTACGGAACATTTCTACCACCCCTCATGATTTCCCTGTGCCCCTTCCCAGTTAGTCTCTTCACCCCCTCCAGGCCCAGGCAACCACTAAGCTCTTTCTATCGCTAGAGATTATACTGTCTTTCCTAGGGCTTCATATAAACGGGATCATACAGCATACACTCCCTCCTGTTTCTTCACTCGACATCATGGATTGAGACCCTCCGCGGGCATCAGTAGTGGGTTCCTTACTGTGATGCTTTAAACTTTGTATTATAAATTATGTGATTCCTCCACTGGACTGTGAGGCCCTCGAGGATTCCTTCTTCCTCTTTGGTTCCCAGTCAGGCTCTCCGTAAATGTTAGAGGGAAGAAGGGAGGAAAGGAGAGAGGGAGTTGTCACGGGGATTGGCTAAGACCTTGGCTGAAACCTTGCCTCTGGGAGGCAGTACTCACATCCCCAGCAGAGCCCCATCCACCAGCACTTACAGCAACCAGTCCACAGCCACCAGCAGGCTGATGTCCTCCGTTGGCAGGCCCACGGCCGTCAGGATGAGAAGCATGGTGACGAGGCCCGCGCTGGGGATACTGGCCGCACCGACGCTCGCCAGCGTGGCCGTGAGGCTGAGAGAACAGAGAAGACCAGGTCACAGGAGAAAGAGGACTTGGAAAAACCATCCCTGGCAGGCAACTTGAAGCTCCAATTTTCCCGGCAGTCATAAAGGTTCTTTTCTTTCTCAAGGAATGGAGAAATCTAGAGTACTGAGACCCAGGAATTAGGGTCTATTGGATTCTACTCAACTGTGATGGAAATTTATAAATCCATGGATCGGAGCCTTATCCTCAGCATGATAGCCAACTAGCCTAATATATCACAGGGCTCAACTAAGGTAAGCGGGGCTCTGAAGCAGGCAAGGAAATAATAAAGGAGGAAAACAAATTGCCCTTAATCCTCCCATGGGAACATCACTGCATTCATTTCTGCTTACGCCTTTACCTCTCCGTCAGCCCCAGAGACATCTGGACTCTGAGGCAAGAGTCCGAGGAGGCCACTGCCAATGTTAACATGAGAACTCACAATAGCAAATAGCCAGACCCAACTGAGTGGACATGAGGGAAACAAATCAACAGATTCCAAATGACATTAAGTTTGAGACGCCTGGACATTTCACCATGGACTGGAAAATACATTATTCAAAACGAGGGCGCCAAAAAAAGATAATGAAATAACAGGAGGCTTTCTTTCTGAAGCATCTCACCACTTGCAATGCCAAGGGCACACCAAGCACCATTTTGAAGTTGTCTCTGGAAGAGGGTTTCATCTAGGGCTCGAGCGCCCTGTCTAGACACCAGGGGGTCTCTGTGGTCCAGCAAAGGGCAATAACCTGTCTCCCTTTTTTCTGGATGCCATTTACAAAAGTCGTCATTTCTAAATGCAAAGATGCTTCTGAAAATATAGACTCCCAACTTGCTTTTGTGGGTGCTGTAAAGAAAAGGAGGGGCTTTATTTGCAGTTAGATCATTCTAGACTTTCTAGAGTAGGCCAGCTAGCTCCAAACTAAGAGCTGGGCTCCCAGACCGGTTTGACAGAGCCCAGACCATTGTTGTGACCAAGCACAGAATCCTTACAGGTCTTACAGTGGGGAGGGACCTGAATTTACCTAATCTTACCTATGAGGAAAGGCCCTAGGAGGTTTCGTAGTTTACATTGGTTTTTCCATAGTGCCATCCTTCCAGATTTAGACCTGTCACCATAGAGACACCTCCCCTAGGTGGGGTCTACAGAACCCATCTGTGCTATTCCCCTGCCCCTTCATTGCGGAGCTGGTGTTAAGGCTTCAAGAACTCCGTATTCCTGGGATCCTTCTGGGTCATAGGAGGTAGTAATATTAGTGGTTATCAATGAGGATTATGGGATTAAACAGCCTGGATTCAAACCCCAGCTCTTCCAATGATTAACCGCATGACTTTGAGCAACTTACTCAACCTCTTTGTGCCTTGACTCCCTTATCTGCAGCAAAGGAGATAATAATGGTGTCTCACTCATGGGGTATCAGGAGCTAATAAATAAAAAGCACTTAGAAGAGGCCAGGCACATTGCCACCGCCCAGTAAATGTGAATTGTCTTATCAGGAAATCTGGGCAGGGTGAGGTCACTTTGCAATAAAAACTTCTCTAAAGCCCCAAGAGTTACAAGGTGGGAATTCTCAGCCATTTCCCTGACAAGGACAACAACACTAGGAAAGGGGGACTTCCCAAATCCCAACAGTCGTGGCCTCAGCCGTTTTATTTACAACATCAGTTGCTTCTGTTATGAGTCACTCTGACACATCCCTTTGCACTTTGGCCACACGGTCTGCCTGGTCCCTCTGGGTTGTGTGAGACGAAATCCTATAAAGAGAATTCTTCCTGGCAGTTGGTTCCCCCACACAGTCCCTCCATCCCAATTAATACCCTCATCCTACCATGGGCAGAGTGTCTGGGTGATTCTAAGTCCTGCGACCGCTTCTTGGGGCAGTGATCTCCTCTCCATCTCTCTATCCCTTTCTGCTTTTCCTGTCGTGCCACTCACTAGCCCACTTCTCTGAGGCTGGTTCTTGGATTCTATGCAAGGTATGACACACACATTGTCACAGCAGAACTGCACAGTAACCCTGCCAAGTACCTATGGTAGCATCTGCGTTCCATCTGGGCAAACCACAAATTGGATGGATGGAGAAACTTAGGGTCAAACAGGTTGACCATGGTCTGCTGGGATTGGAACACTTATCTGCTGGATTGCAATGCCATGCCGGCCCCTGAGACCCCCCTCCCCCCCCATCCCTTCCAACACCAAAAACTCTGAATTAATCAATCCCGATCATTGGTCGCTGGTCCATTCTTCCATCTCTTAATTTTTCATCTAACAGTGTGAACTTGACGGGCCAAGAATTCAGGGACCAGAATTCATCTTGTTTGGCTTTAAAAGAAGGGCTTTGTTAGGAAGCCCTGTTTGTCTCTGAGTTTTAAAGCAAGAGAGGTTGGTGGTCTCACGTGCAATCTGTGAGAACATGATTGAGAAGCTGTGACACCCGGATCTGAAGCATGTTTTCCACTGAGTAACAACATCATGGTACTCACTACATCACTGTCACATTGTTTTTTTGTATTCTAGAAGAACTGTATTTTATTGAGCATCAGTAATAACGATAATAGTAGCTAACATTTATTGATAGGTGACTGTGTTCCAGGCACAACGCTCTCAACCCCCTAGAATGTGTGATTATTGTCCCCATCACACCAGTGAGGAAACTGAGGCTCCCCTACAGTACTGCTGTGGACTGATCGGTGTTCCCCCGCCACCAAATTCGTTTGTTCAAGCCCTAATCTCCAGGGTGATGGTGTCTGAAGACACGGCCTTTGCAGGTAAGTAGATCATGAGGGCTTAGTGCTCTTATCAGAGAGACGTAAGAGAGCTTGCTCTCTCTCCATGCACCAAGGAAAGGCCAGGCAAGCAAACAGCCTGCAGTCATGCACAAGCCAAGAAGAGAGAGTCACCGGGAACTGAATTTGCCAGCACCTTCACCTTGGATTTCCCAGCCTCCAGAACTGTGAGAAATAAATATGTATCATTTGATGGTCTATGGTCTTGCATTATAGCAGTCTGAGCTAAGACAAGTATGGACCTTGAGGGTGGTTGTAAGGATTAGACAAATTAATATATGCACAGAGGTGTGACTTTAAGTTTATGGAGAAGCAACGTGGTTGCTTCATTCATTCATTCATTCTAGACAGAGAGAAAGTTAGAGTTGGGGAGAGGGGTGGGGGGGGAGAGAAAGAGAGAGAGAGAGAGAGGAAGAGAGAGAATCCCAAGCAGACTCCACACTTAGTGTGGAGCCTGACGTGGTGCTTGATCCCATGACCCTGCGATCATGACCTGAGCTGAAATCAAGAGTCAGACGCTCAACCACCTGAGTCGCCCAGGTGCCCCAGAAGCTATGTGTTGTTTTTCAAAATTTATACCCAAGTTAGTTAGTATATAGTGCAATATGATTTCAGGAGTAGAATCCAGTGATTCATCCCCTACATATAACACGCGGTGCTCATCCCAACGAGTGTCCTCCTTAACACCCATCACCCATTTAGCCCATTCCCCCAGCCATGACCCCTCCAGCGACCCTCAGTTTGTTCTCGACATTTAAGAGTCTCTTGTGTTTTGTCCCCCTCCCTGTTTTTGCTTCCCTTCCCTTACGTTCATCTGTTTTGTATCTTAAATCCCATGGACGAGTGAAGTCACAGGATAATCGTCTTTCTCTGACTAACGTCACTTAGCATAATATACTCTAGTTCTATCCATGTTGTTGTAAATGGCAAGATTTCATTCTTTTTGATAAAAGCACTGTGTTTTTAATGTCCTCTTGGGAAGGTGTTCTTCCCGAATTTCTTTTTTTCTTTTTTAAATGTTTATTTATTGATTTTGAGAGAGCATGAGCTGAGAAGGGGTAGAGAGAGAGGGAGACAGAGAATCCCAAGCAGGCTCCATCCCAGCATGAGACCATGACCTGAGCCGAAGTCAAGAGCTGGACGCTTAACCAACTAAGTCACCCAGGTGCTCCTCTTCCTAAATGTCTTAAACAATGAATACATAGGGTAAAAAACAGATTTAGTATACTTGTTAGCTATTTGTAATAAAATGGTTTATACGCTATTGAGGAATCTCTTCCTTCCAGTATTTCATCATTTCTGCCATCACCCTCTGAAATGCTGAAGGGAACGTATTTTAACAAAAGGAAAACTGGATCCAGAGTCAGCTGATATCGGCCCCAGTGACGGCCCTCCCGGCTCATTAATGGGGCAGCTTTGGACAAACCGCCATGCTCCTTGAAGCCTGTGCTTCCTCATCTATTAAACAGACAGAGAAAGGGGCGCCTGGGTGGCGCAGTCGGTTAAGCGTCCGACTTCAGCCAGGTCACGATCTCGCGGTCCGTGAGTTCGAGCCCCGCGTCGAGCTCTGGGCTGACGGCTCAGAGCCTGGAGCCTGTTTCCGGTTCTGTGTCTCCCTCTCTCTCTGCCCCTCGCCCGTTCATGCTCTGTCTCTCTCTGTCCCAAAAATAAATAAACGTTGAAAAAAAATTTTTTTTAAATAAAAAATAAAAAAAAAAAAACAGACAGAGAAATAACTGCCTTGCAACATCACAGGACCGTGAAAAATCAAGTAATATCAAATTTCCAAAGCGATTTCACATGCGCAGTACAAACAGTGGGCATGAGTATGAGCCTGCTTCTTTCCTGTCACAATATTTTCCCTTTGACACAGCCAATAATTCCTCTTCTGTGTTATTTCCTTCATTCTTCCACCAGGAGAACTGAAATCCAAGTGGCCCTGTCAAATGGAGTCAGTGGGGAAGGGACGAAGGTTAAATGTTGTTTCGTGCTTCCCCACCTGCACCCCTCACCTCACAGTCACAATCTGGCCTCCATCCAAGATAACACCATTCATTTGAGCAATAAAGATGGCGGCCACTGCTTCATAAAGGGCTGTACCGTCCATGTTGATGGTTGCTCCAACTGGGAGGACAAATCTGGTTACACGCTTATCAATCCCCAGGTTTTCTTCCAAGCAACGGAAGGTAACAGGCAAAGTTCCCGCACTGAGGAACAAAGACAGAAAGAGAGAGACAAGAGTTTATGTCCACTTTAGAGAAACAGGACAAAACTCAAACTGGAATGCCAACCACAAAGTTTTTGTTCGTTTGTTCCAATCAGGCCATGTGACATGCAGAAAGCAGTGTTTGGAGGCAAATTAAAGACCAACTGTTTGGAGGTTCAAATTCAATCTTATTAAGATGCTCATAGGCAGCAAGCTCTTTTTGTTGCTTCTGGTTTTCAAGATCTACTTAGAGTTTCACATTCTTTTTCCTTTGATCAGTGTTTCCCTCTTGGATGAAATATTAAAGGCCATCTGACTGCCCACATTAATTGAGCTGCTAAAAAAAAAAAAAATGTGTCAGGAACCAATCAGCTGTCAACAGTGAAATGGAATGAGGAATTTTTGAATGACCCATAATTTCATGCTAGGAACACTGTTTCCAACGATGCATGGACTGCATCCAGCCTCTGGGAATTGCCCTGAGCTAATTTTGACAATGCTGGATAAACATGTTAAGTACCAGTTAGCCTGAACCTGAGCTTCTAGCAATTCACTGGGGACCCCTATACACAATCCAACTCCCTAATACATGGTCATTGGCCAACTGTACAGTCTTTCCAACAACATAGGGCAGAAAAGCATGTGCTCTGTAGCTAATCAAAGACCCAATATGGAATGACTCCACCCCCACTCCGCCCTGGAAATTCCTGTCCGGAACTCACCACCGCATGACCCAGCCTCAAGGGCCAGAACCCCTGACATGTTCGTGTGTCTTCTAAATTAGGAGACCTGTAAGGATAAGGGTTGCTGATGGCCAAAATATTATTTCCATGTGGAGGGAGGTACATGGGAGGGTAGGTGGATTTGCTTCCAAGTGTAAGTCATATGGAAAGAAATGCAGAACGCCCATACTGCCATGCGAGTTCTTTGCGGTCCTTTCTCTTTTGGGGTGTTTTTGGTTTGGGGTTTTTCTGTTTGGTTGTTTTGATTTTGTTTCTGGTTTTTTTGCTTTTTTGCTTTTTTTTTTTTTTTTTTCTATTCAAAGCTTAGTGAAGTGAACTGGGGAACCTCCAATGCAGACACACTTCTTTCTAGCATGCACGGACAGCCTCATAGCTTCCTCCTTCTACTGGTCAGAACCAGGGCTCCCGCCGAGTTTGACACAGACCCTTGCCAGAGGTCTCAGTTTCTCAGAGAGTAGTAGAGAGCCACCAGCTTCAGAAAAGCTAAAGAGAATGCAGATTCCAGGGCCTACTCAGAAACAGGAAGCAGAAGCTCTAAAATTAGAGTCGCCTAAATCTGCATCTTATTAAACCACTGATGAACAAGCTCCTACTAACAATCTTAGGGACGTCAGCGTCATCTTATGGCAATATTCTTTGTGATTTCAAGTCAGAGGTCTGTCTTACGCCTCCTCCTTGCTCTTAGGGAGAAGAAATGACTGTTTGGAGACCTCTCATTACTAACACCTTATAAACCCAGGGAGAAAAGTTGAGGCCATTGTATTTGGTTAGCTTCTCCAGCTATTTTAATGAGACATTAGTGTCCCTTTATTCCTCCCACCCCCAGGCCCTCCCCACCCCACCCTTTCTTAGGACCCCTTTGAAGGTTTCTAGGACACCATGACTAGTCTGAAATGGCAGCTGTGGTTGGTGGCTGGGATTTTCAATGATAGGAATCTAAGCAAACTTCTGGGCGGACGAGAATATAATAATTTTTATTATGGTATTCATCTTCCCAAAATGTCATCAAGAGGTCTTTGGACAATTAAATAGATTAGGGAAAGTAATTGACAAGGTATGAAAATAGTCTCAATTTCTTTACTGAACGGGCTTTGTGTCTTAAAAGTCTATATATACCCAACCAATTCAAACTGGGACTTGGGAGTTTTAACTCTTTCCTGTCCTTCCAACATTCTGACATGGATGTCTTCATGTGTTGCTAATAATAAGTCTTCAAATGTTGCTAATAATAACTATCAGTTACTTGACCGTCTTTTTTTTTCTAGAGTAGTTTTAATAGCATGCACTGATGTCAGGAGGATGCAGAGACATGTGTCCCAGGGCACCCCCTCTGTTAGTCCTCCCTGACATCAGCCTGTTGAGAAAAGGGGGTGACCCCTTCCCCTTCTCCATCAGTCCAAGGTCCAAGGAGGTAGAAAGAAATTTAGCTGACTGTACTGGGGTTTTGTTTTTTTTCCCTGTGGTCACAATGGCTGAGATAGTTCTTAGTATGTGATTCATGCCACAGTTTTTTCTTTAAGAGTATTTTCTTCTAAAAAATGAAATTCTGCATCCAGGAAAGAGCCACACTTTAAACAAAGATTAAAGTCACTTGAAAGACAGGGTAAGGAGAAGGGTCTAGCATCTGTGGCCTTGGCCAGATAACCCAAGCGTTTGGCTGATTTAAATATGAACTTGGGCTACCAATATGCTTTTAACATTTACTTTGTCTTGTAAAGGCACTAGGGATAACTATCTAGTCGTTCAAAGGAAAGATAATAATATTTTTAAAGATCAAAACCGCAAAGGTACTGGAAGAAAATATAAAGTAATGTTTCATAATTTTTAGTAGAGATGTTCCTGAGAAAATTGAAATTCTAAACACTAAATGAAAATAGTAGCAACTTCAACAATACACAAATTAAAAACTTCCAGGGGCAAAAAGCCCTGTAAATTTACAAAACAAATGTCAGGTAGAGAGGAACATCCTTTGTGACATGTGACACTTGAGTTAATATTTTTATATGTGAAGAGAGTGAAACAGCCAATCAGGAAAGGAATAATACCCCAACAGGAAATGACCATCACAAATAATTCACAGGGTTGGGGAGGGGAGAGGAGGATGGTCCGTAAGAACACAAAGAGATGCTTGCCTTCCCTGGTAATCAAAGAAATGCAGAATCGATGAGATCATTTTTCACCAATAACATTGGAAAGTATTAAAGGGACTGGTAATATCCAGTGCTCATAAGTAGGTGGGGAAAAGCATACTCTCACACCCAGTTCAGGGGGGCATAAACTAACATACTTTTCTGAGCGGCAAACTGGGGGTATGTTTTACAACAGCCGGTGTGCTTACCATTGGACTCAGAAATTCCACTTCTATAAATTTACCCTGAGGGGATCATCAGACAAGCTTGCAGGGATGTATTTATAAGGATGCCTGTTCAATAGACATGCCTTAAATGTACATCCCAAGGTGGAGACAGGGGTGTATTATAGCACCTGCAGTGTATTATTATGCCATTTGAAAATAGTAGGAAGATGTATGTTGATAGAAATTTTATAATAGGTTGATCAGTAAAAAATACAGTTTGCAATATCTATATATAGTAAAACCTGGAAAAAATATATGACTAAGATGAACTAAAAGGTTACTATCAATTATCACTGGGTAACAGAATAACTGGAGATGTTCACTTTCTCCTTCAAAACTTTACTCACTGTCTGAACTTTTTCCCAATGAGCAAACACCACTCCCATAACCAGAAAACAAATATCAAACTAAAAATGATTGGTTTTGGAAAAAAAAAAAAAAGATTTATTTTTTTTCCAAAGAGAGGGGATCTTTGTGGATAGAGACTCTTAGCCATAGGGAGTTTATAAGACCAAGTAGGAAAAAGAAATTTCGGGATGTTTCCCTTCATCTTGGGAAACCGAATGCAGAATGTAGAGCCCGAGGATTATATGTATTTTTAGCATCTTCTGAACCCCCACATTCTACAAGTACCAAAATCTCATTGATTTGCAAGATGGAAACACAATTTGGCTCCTCGGGTAGTCACCACTATTGGCCTGTCAGGTCACTTATGGAAAACCCGACTGCTTGCTCAGTAGCGCAGTCACTCTGTGTCACAGGGTGACCCTCTCACTGGCAATGCATGGTCATGGGATCAACAAGAACCGGCTGACAGGTGACTCCAGAGATCATGCTGAGCTAGGGTCTGCAGCCTGCTTGCCCCCACCCCCCCTGCCCCCACCACCTGCTTCATGACCTCTGTCTCCGTTTTGTGACCCTTAGTTTTGTAAAGAAATACTAACAACTAGTGCAGTCTGAAACAATAAAACTCTTTACTCTTTGAAATTCTAAATTGGTAGGTGTTTTCTAATGTCTTTGTTCCTGTTTGTTTGTTCTTGTTAAATTCAGTCCAAGAAGACATCAAAAAATATATATATTTTTTTTTTCTCTGCATATCTCTGGAGTCCTCATTGGCTTTAGATGCCCTGGAACTTACTTAATGAAGAAGGAACGGACTCTCAGTCAATGTCAAGTTGAATCAATGCCAACCTGATTTTCTCAAAATCAATGGGGCAGAAGGGTCCATTAGAGGTTCATGCAGGGGTCACAGGCTTCATTGACTTCTGGTGTGTTTTTTAAAAATCTCATCTAACATGTTTACCATGCAAAAGCTCATTTTTCCAGTTTTGAACCATAACTCCAATAGAGTGATATTTTCTGATAGCATTTTTCAAATCACAGGTGGGAGACTTTCTTAAATAGCACAATACGCTGTTACATCCTTCTGGAAAACATTTGGAACTAAACCAATGCTAGATGTGGCAACTCAGGCATGCGTACTAATAGCATGTATTCATCTGGGAAGTTTAACATGAGATCACATTTCCAGGACAGTTGCATATCAGCAAAAATGTTCATCAGAAAGTTCCTAAGTTCCTGGGAGCCAAAAATACAAAGCATTTATCTTTTCCAGGAATATTTTAATAATACATGAAACATGTTCTCATTGAACTGTGTGATGAAAGGGTTTTGAAAAGAGGAAGTGGCAGAGCGGGGAAAGAAATGAGCAGAAAGAAAGAAAGGTGATTTCTTGTATTCTCTACCTGGAGGCGGTACCCAGGGCAGTGATCCAGGCTTGGAAAATGCCAGCAAAAAAGGAGAAAGGGTTTTTCCTGGTGACTAGAAAGTAAATCAAGGGGAGAAAGATGCCCCCATGGATGATGAGGCCCACTATCACCGTGACCATGTACATCCCCAGTTGCCTAGCAACCACTTCTAAGTCCTTGATTGCAATGATCTTTCCACAAATGAGGCAGGCGATACCCAGGGGAGAGTACCTGAAAAACATAAAAGGAAAAAAAAAAAAAAAGCATTGAAGACAGCCTTATGGGATCCAGAACCTAGATCTGGGCCCTTACATGTACTGCACTCTGAGGAAAACCCTTCGCGTTTCGGTACAAAGAGTTTTGCTGGACGAAGTCCATGAGATTCAACCGTTGCTGCATTTTACTTCAGACTAACTGTACGACCTGAAATCTGTGCCATGGATCTGGGGGGATCCCTGCTCTGATGAGAATTCCAAAGGTGAACTCTGTTGCTCAGGTGATTTTTAGGAATAACAGAATCTAGCTTTACCATCTCCCGGGTAAGCACCGAGCTTGAGAGACACACAGGCTGTGCCTTTGAGAATCTTGTTTGGTTTCCCTGATCCCCCAACTCTTTCCTTGAAAACTGGGAATCCATTTTGAGCTTCCCAGGAAGCTCATTAGAGTTTCACCAAACTATACGCCGGTGTTTGCAAATTTGCTTTGTTTCTGCCTTGGAAGATGGGAAATTTATTAAAAAATGAGAGAGAGGGGGAGGCCTGCCAAATCAAGAAAGCCATCTGAGCCAGAGAGTACATTTAGAGAAATGCGGTTTTATTACTTACTTCTAAGTCTGAAAGTATTTCTTTCCATCCTTAACTCTACCAGCAATCCCGACCACCGTACATCGCGTCTCAAGCGGTACAGTAAGAGCACTACATGCATCACCTCATTTAATTCTTAACCACAACCCTGAAATCAAGGTATCATTACTCTTAGTTGGCAAACGAGGAAACTGACATTCAGAAAAGTTAAGTAACCAGCCCACGACCACAAAACCAGGAAGTAGGAGGAGAACAATTCAGGTCCTGTGAAACTCCAAGGGTATTTTTCCCCTCACCAAGCCAAACCACTTCCCTTTAACTGGCAGTAGTAGCTCGTTGTAGCTAAGCCAACAGTTTACCATACACCGATTTATTCTCTATAACCTTATTTTATATCTCCATCTTACTATTGTTTGATAGGGAGCTTAGAAACCATTGGCTGCTGTCCTCACTCTTGAGTAAGCTCATCACGTGCTCTCTCATCTTGAGTGTATTTTTCCAATGTTGGGCAACATACTTTCTCTGTTGCCCAATCTGGTAGACCTGGAGCATAGACTTGGTCAGCCTGCGACACCTTCTGACTGAAATGAAACTGTTTGTCGGAAAGTTGATACCTTGGTAAGAATTATGAACTTATTTGAGAAAAAGACTGTGGGGGAAATGAAATCCCAGGATAAGGCCATCAACAGGGGTAAAGGAGTCAGGAAAGGAAGACAGACACCCAAGCCAGATGTGATTTTTTTTTTTTTTTTTTTTTTTTTTTTTTTTTTAATTGTGCCTGAAGCAAACCCTTTCCTGGGTAAAGAAAAGATTGGAGGAGTAGATGAGAGTTATATACACATTTACATAAGACACGGAGCTTGTCCAGTCACTTACCAGCTACATGACTCTGGTTAGAGACTTATTCCCATTTTACAGGCATGCAAGTCAAGGCTTAGGCTAACTCCAGCCTCGTGGGATTGCTGCAAGGCTTACATTTTTGAAATGTAAATCCTGCACCCCTCCCTGTCAGCACCATTCATCTCCAACTGCTGACCAAGGAATCCTTTGTATGTTCTGTTTTTACACGGATTACGCACACCATGTCCTTTCCCCCACCATGCTTAATGAGTCAAGTCTGAGTTAATGCTGCTTTCTAAAACATCTCAGTCTACTGCCACCCAATGGTGGATGTTTTTATAAGCAAAATATTTTGTCAAGGGGAACCTTCTTCTGAAAGAGCTGATTTGTAACTGACGATACGATACGTAGTAAAAACATTAGAATAGCTGCTCCCTTCCTTGATGAGTTTCCAGGCTGTAGCCTCCACGTGTTTCCCTGGGGTAAAGACTGATGATATTTGAGAACTGTTTCCGCAGGCATTAGGGAACTATGCTGTTAAACCCTTGGCTTTCCCACCATTTTACACTCTCCTGGTGTGCCCATAGTCACAACATCTCCCAGATCAGCTGGGTAGTCTCAGAGGCCAACTCTTTGTTCCAGGGGATTGTAAGTAACTGAGCAGAATGCACCAATAAATGGTGCCAACAAGCATTTATCTTCATAAACCAAGAGATCAATTATTTCCCAAGCACCAATCACCCTTTAAAGATGTACAGAAAAACACAAATATGAGCTATTCTGGGTGCCACTCAATTTTCCTGCTTTTCTGGGACAAGCCATTTGCAGAACGGAGAGAAAGTGTTTCCAAGGCTCTTTGCCAAGCAAGACAGCTACAGAATCCCCCTGGAGAACACATTTGAGCCAGAGCCAAATGGATTAGAGAGAGGGAACAGGTTACCTCCAGAGCACTCAGCTCGCTGGGAGAAACATGAGTTTCCCACTACAAATGGAGAGCGTCATTCAAAGGCCAGAAGGTAGAGTGTTAGGTAAATAAATATGGCAAGCAGGGGCCCTAGTTAACCCAAACACCTGGGTCTCCAGAACCAGAATGAGCATCAATTAGGACAAGGAAAGAGCCTTTAGCGCTATGGTGTCCTTTAAGGCCGTTACTTCCCTGCACCTGTTTTCAAAACAAGTGGCTTAAGCTTCCACTCAGGAGCTTCTGAGTTCCTGGGTCGCCGTATAATTATCTCACTGGAAATGACACTCCGTGGAAAAGAGAGGGCAAATGACCCGGATTCAAGGTCACCACTCAAAGCTTCTGAAATGAAGCAAACAATCAAAGCCATAAACTAAAGTGCATAAAGAAGCTGAGGGCTCCATTACGCTTCTGAAGCCAAAGGGTGCCCAGTCATTGTTGGACCAGTTTCTAAATTAGAAGGACATCACTGCAGAGCAGGGAGACAGAATGCCTCCCACCATGCCCTTAGACTGGTTGTATCTGCAGCTCTGGGCACTGTTTTCAAAGGCACTGATTCATCTAGGACTGGCCTGTCAAGTCTTTTTCTTACTATCACATCATCCATCCTTGCCTCCGTCTGCTTTGTACCTCAGTCCTTGTCATTTTAAGGTCTTTACCAAGTTGCCTTTCCCAAGACTGCGTTCGACTCCACAAACACAAACTCATACACAGAATTTAACATGCCCAGACCTCAGTGTGCCTGTGCATTCACAGACCCCAGCTTCACACTCACCTGACCTGCCTGGTAACAACACGGATTCCCTGGGCTCACCACGTACCTATTGAGTTAGAATCTCCTGGAGCTAACCTGGGGGCATTTGTATTTTAAACAAGTTCCCCTAGGTAATTCTGACGTCTTCTCGGAAACCAATGTTTCAAGGAATGAAATCTGTTCCACAACAGGATGAAATGCGCAAGTTACTTGGTTACCCTTCGGAAACCATTTGCATTAGCTCCAATTGATTCAAGACCTTTGGTCTTAACCCATTAAAGTAGTTAATTCAGGACCTTTAGTCACAGGACAGATGGTGGATCAGACAGTTAGATGGTTAGTGGAGAGACTTTCTCAGTCTTGCCATAAAGTCACTCTGGCTTTGCCCCACACCGCTATTGATTTTCAACAGCAACACCAGTCTCCCAGTTTGGGACAGATCCCAAGACAACCAAAAAAGGGAAGAGTCTGTCAACAAAGAGCCAAACACACATTCTAAGAGTTACCTAAATGTGTTGTCTGCTCTCAGGCTCAAAAAGTAACACAAATCTCCATTTTACCCAGTCCGCTTAGAGACTGGTGTTCCGGCTATCCAAGCAGTGACTGCTGACAGTTTCTATGTGTGGACTAGAACTTTGGATGAGGACAGAGGGAAAATCAGTATGCAGAGCCTCCAGGCTTGTAGTCTCCCCTCCCCCCTCCCCCACACCTCCCCAGGGACTTCCTTTCGCAAGTAAATAGACCCCAACTTGTCAAGGTAGCCTGCGAAGCCTTATGGCATCTGTCTCCTGCCCACCTCTCCAATTTCACTGCCTTCCACGCCCCCTCACCAACCAACCACATCGCAGGTACTCCGGACCTTCGTCTGACCCTTAAAAACCTTTCACTTGCTGTTTCCTCCCACTGAAAAATTCTAATATGGGTTCTTCACAGAGCTGCCTCTTCCCATTCTTCAGATCTCCATCAAAAGCCACTTCCCCAGGCAGCCCTCCTGGACCCCCAGGATAGAGTCCAAGCCATACTTCCATCCCCCATCACTCTCTGTCCCACTCTCCTGGTTACTAACTTTGTAGCACTGACTGCTGTCTGAATTCTTATTTGCTTCCTTTTACTCTTTCTCTTTCCTTTCAGTAGAATGTAGGCCCCGTGAGGGCCAGAATATTTCTCTGTCTTCTTCACCATTACACTAGCTAAAATTGTTATTGGCATAGAAGAGGGGCTCAAAAGCATTCATGGAGTGACAGAATGGATGGATAGCTGGATGGTTGGATGGATGGATGGATGGATGGAAGGATGGATGGATGGAAGGGATGGATGGATGGATGGATGGAAGGATGGTTGGATGGATGGATGGATGGAAGGGATGGATGGATGGATGGAAGGATGGTTGGATGGATGGATGGATGGATGGATGGATGGATGGATGGAAGGATGGATGGATGGAAGGGATGGATGGATGAATGGAAGGATGGATGGATGGAAGGGATGGATGGATGGATGGAAGGATGGATGGATGGATGGAAGGGATGGATGGATGGATGGATGGATGGATGGGATGGATGGATGGAAGGATGGATGGATGGATGGATGGATGGATGGATGGAAGGGATGGATGGATGGATGGAAGGGATGGATGGACAGTGGCGGTGGGTTAAAAGGGAGGGAGAATTGAAAGAGTGGACAGAGATCTCACTTCTCACTTTGTGTTTCTAGAGTGGTGAGATTATGAAAAGTTTTACTTTCTGTTTAAGGTTATCAGATTTTCAAAAAAATGTTTTAAAGAAATTTGCAAAAAATGAGGATATTAAAATCATACTGAAATTAAGGGTTTTTCTTTTTTTGATGAATCAGAGAGCCTTTTAGGTTTCTTAAAGGATCCATGAACACACAGAAACAGAGGATACAGATTGAATTGATAATAGTAATGATAATCACAAAATAACAACAATGATAACACTGTTCATAGAAAGTGTTTAGACAGGACCCAGCATATGAGGAATGCTTTGTAACTGTTGATCACAATTTCACTCCATTCTCACGGCAACCCTAAGACACACTGATTCTATGCTCAATCCATTCAGATCATGGGGTTTAGAATGTGTCTAATTCACCTAAAGTCACACAGTTAGTACTAGGAGGATGCCGGATTCACTCCAATCTGAAGTCAGACCGAAGTTGAATTAGGCACCACTCCCACACAACTCCCACTACTTAGGCTGTGTGACACTGGGCAAGTTAACTTCTGTGCTTAGTTTTTACAACTGGAAAATGGGGCTAACAAAAGTCCCTATTTCTGCTAGGTATTATGGAGACCAATAAATGAATTAATGTATGGAAAGTAATTGGAATAGTACTAAGCATATAGCAGGAAGTTGGCAAATCTTAGCTATGATTTAATAATTATGATAATAATAATTAGCTCCCCAATAATAAATAGATACAATACAATCACTGAGGTAGTGCTGAGCATATAGCAAGAATTTAATAACTATAAGTTATAATTTAGTAATAATTGTTACTAGAATAATAGGGATCTCTGCAACGTTATATTTTGCTATTATACTGTTCTTATTACCACACAGAGAAGAACACAAAAGAAGTCTGATCATTTAAGCTTTGAGAGGGTTGGTTAAAGAGTAATTGACTGTTCTACCCCAAACCGTCTCACACACATTGTTATCAAACGCTGACAAGGCAGCTCAGGAATGAAAGAAATGTGTAGAATCGGCATCTCCTACCATGTAACACCCTCCTGACTGTTTGCCTAGATGAGGTAACTGAACAGCTGTCAGAAGTCATTGCATAGACCTTGTTCCTGACTCAGAATTGCTCGGCATCTCCTGGGTTTTGATGCTAAATCTTTAGGAGTTTTGGTTTCATTGAATAGGAAACCTTAATCCACACCCCTCTTCCCTGGGGAGAAGTGAGCACACACTTTATCCCATGATTCATCTCCCACATTTCCTCTCCTTCAAGGGCTCAGTGCAAATGATATTGCCCACATCACTGGCATCGTACTACAGAAATCTGAACTGTAGTTTTAGAGCGAGGATGTTCATTCTGCTAAGAATTCCAGGGGACCAGTGCAGATCCTAATGTTTACTACCAAGAGGCATATTCTGCTTTATTATTTACTAAGTTCTCAGCAAGCTCAGGCAGATTTGTAAAAAAGACTCGAAACATATTTTTAGAGCGTCACATTGTGGGTGACTTTAAATTTTCATACAAAAGAAGTATTCAGAAATCTAGGGTTGCCTGAGCAGTTGAAGAATCGATACAATAAAAAAAAACAAAATCAAATTATTTTACCAGCGTCCTGTCCATGTTTTCAAAGTACAATAAAGCGATGATCTGAACAAGCCAGGCCTGGTAAATATGGTTCATGAAATCATAAGGAACATCTCTTTTTCTTTTCTTGCTCATTTACTCATTTATTCATTCAATAAATACTTTTTTTTTCCATGAAGTGTATTCTTTTTTTTTTTAATGTAATTTATTGTCAAGTTGGCTAACATACAGTATATACAGTGTGCTCTTGGTTTTGGGGGTAGATTCCCGTGTTAACAATGGCCAAATGATGGAAAGAGCCTAAGTGTCCATCAACTGACGAATGGATAAAGAAGATGTGGTTTATATATACAATGGAATACTACTTGGCAGTGAGAAAGAATGAAATCTGGCCTTTTGCAGCAATGTGGATGGAACCGGAGTGTGGATGGAACGCTGAGTGAGATAAGTCAGGCAGAGAAAGACACGTATCATATGTCTTCACTCATATGAGGAACATCTTCTGGATCTGAGACCCTGGGGCCTTCAGCTAGTCCACTCACTCTTGAGGTTTTAGTAAGAATTACTACCAGCACATCACAAGGTTGGGTTCTGTGGGGATAAAAAATAAGCCAGGAGCAGATTCTTGTTCTTGTAAAGGGGGAGGAGGAGCCAAGGAAAGGAAGAAGAGAAAAAGAAGGTAGAATTTTAGTGGGAGGCACCATGCAGAAATGAAGGAAGCCCAGAGGAGGAGGAGGGTTGGGGAAGGTGAGTAGGCTGAGAACAAGCAGAGACAGAGAATTGGCAATCCTGAATTCCTGTGACAGGACACAGGTGTTGTTTGGTCTCATAATGGTTTTGGTTTTTTTCTAGACAGGCATATCAGACCATCAAAGAGGTCTGGAACAAATGCACGTAAAAATCTTTCATCCGAGAGACAGTGGACACTAGAGATCTGAAGGTGGTACCGTTTCCTTTACAGAAGACTGGGCACTCATGCCCTCCTGGGCTGCCCTAGATTTCAGAACCGCTGACCACAAAGACACATGCAATAAAGCAGAGACAGTATTGCTTAGATAATTCAAACAAAAAAGTCACCCACTTGGGCATCAAGGATTATGAAATCAACAGGCACTCCAGCTCTTCGCCCCACTAGCTATATCATCTTAAGCAAATTAATTCACCTCAATACACCTCAGTTGCCTTTTCTGTAAAATGGGAGTCATGGTGCCATCTTTGCGGGGCTACTGGGATTACATCTGACGGGCACTAAGCACTTATCCTGGCTCTTGGCAGATACAAGGAAATCAATAGCTGGTAACTTTTATGATTATAATGATCATGACGATGTTAAGGAATCAAGATTTGGTGACTCTGGATGTATCCTATGATACAGTCTTCTCTTCCATAAAACTAGAGGGTGGAACAAGATTTCCAAGAGCACTTACAATTCTAATATTGCCTCTGTGATTTCACTGTTTGCATGGCCTGAGAACTGCCTCTTTTTCCTGCTGCACGAGTCATAAAACTACAACACATTGCTTTTGGACACGAGAATATTAGCGTAGTGGTCCTGCCACACGCCCTCAGTCATGCTGTATCATCCTTGGTATCTTGGACTTATCTTAGTGTTTCCTCACAGTGCTCAGGTTCAGGGTTACTAATAGGTTTTTCCAGCTTGTCTATCTTTTCTTGCTTTTCGTTGTTGTTTTTGTTTTCCCACAGGCAGGAATAGGAAAACTTTATGCGAAGGGCCAAATAGTAAATACTTCAGTTTTTTCAGGCTACACAATCTTAGTCTGAACTGCCCAACTCTGCCATTTGGCACAAAGCAACCCTAGACAATATGTGAACGAATGGGCATAGCTGTGTGCCAGTAAGACTTTATTTATGGGTCCTGAAGGTGAATTTCATATAATTTTCATGTGTTGTGGAACACTATTACTCTTTTGATTTTTTTTTTTTTCCGGCAACATAAAAACATAAAACCCATTCCTAACTTGTAGGCCACACTAAACGCATAGCAAGCGGATAAGATCTGGCCCAAGGATGGGCCATGGTTTTCCAACCCATTTTCCAGGAGAAGCTCCCCCCAGAAAAGATTTTCATCCTTTTCTCAAAGTTGTTTTCCAGAGAGCCCTTTGCTTGCTCCATGCCTACCTCTCCTGCTGGGAGGGCTCCATTATCTTGCAAGGATCCCAAGACCTTCAGACACCCTCCCCCAACACTGAGTAAGAACAAGCCCACCTACCACATGATCATGATCACTAACTTCATTACGATCTCATTCAAAATGTTGAAGAATTCCACCATCAGCTTGGCCTGCTCTCCCATCTTCCCCATGGCGATGCCAAAAGCAATGAAAAACCCGATGAGACCTGTTGAGTGAATCACATCACGCAGAAGGACAAGTTACAAAGTGTGTGTTTCTTCTCCCTCCTTCGCCACTCCCAACACAGGGAGCCACCTTCTCACCTGCCTGTTACCCCGCAAATGAGGCATTAGGCTTCACACTGAAAATACCTTTCCCTTGGATAATTATGGCATCCCTTAACATTTCCCACAAGAGCAAGCGGAACTGTCAGTGGCATCAGTTCCTTGAAAAAAATGAATTCCATTTCATTCCAAACCCAAAAGCACTCTCTTCTCTCTCCTCCTCCCTTACCATGGGTAAGCAGATTCCAGAGTGCACAGATTAACAAAGGAAGGCTTGTTGAGGCTTGGGGGTTATCATGCAAACTTTGGAGCCCACATTAGAACTGCAGAGACCAATTAGCCAATAAAGTCTCTGCCAGGGTTATGTCTACATTGGCTTAGGGCTAGTGCAAATTCATGCGTGGCTGGTATGTTCCACTGCAGAAAAATCCTAAGTATAAAAGTATCTTTCTACTGCTACATGCCTAATACGAGAAGGAGGAAGAATGTCGAAAAGTCAAATGGAAAGCAATGAGAAATCCAAAATAGTTGGGAAACCCCAATTGACCCAGTTCGTTTGTATTTAACCTGTGATTTATTAACTCCTCATCATTCTTTTCATGGTCAAAATGGTTAGAATGCTTCCCCCTTTTTTTTAACTGTATTTTTTATCAGTATCATAAAGGCAGAACATAGACTTTGAAACTTGCTAGCCCCTCAGTCCCCTTCTCCCTTCACTTGACATGGCTTGACTTCTACCTAAATCTAGCCCCACCCCAGCCTCTAGGGTCAATCCTAACCCCAGGCTGGAAGGACGTGAGGAGCTCTGTCCCCATCAAAGGCACAGGTCCTGGACCAGCTTCAACACCCAGCCTTGAGTCTTATCTCTGTGTTGTCTTTGCCTCTTTCCCCACACCAGAGTATGTTGGCGTATGTGCTAGGAAGCTGCCATATACTTTGGTTCCACCAAGCTTGGCCTGGCTTTTCTCCTCCCAGAAGTTTCTCTTCCCCTACCGCTCCTTCCCATCCTTTCCCTCAGAGTTTCACCCCCTGCCTAGTCTCACCCAGGCCCACCCAGGGACTGGGCCACTTTATGGCTAACAGATATCCCCATGATTGTCTGGGGGCTGTCTGGATTTCTGATTACTAGCCACTCTGTGCCCCCTTCCCACTCTGACCCATTATGGCCAATCCTGAGGCTCCAATTCTGACTACTGGCATGGACTACCAACCAATGTTGCTGTCCCCATAGCTGCAGGCCCTTGCTTGCCCATCTGACATTTCTTCTGAATGGTAGTATGGCCAATATTCTAGGCCCTCTCTTTCCTTCCTCTTCCCTATGACTGCCGTGTCCCAGTTTGGCAGGTCTAATTTACAACCCTCCTTTTATATCATTTCCTAATGTATCCAGTTATGCCTGGAGTCTTGAGTTACACTGGGTAAATTATATCATTATAATCTGATTCTCTTAGGGAAGAATTCTTTCTTTCTGAATCTCCGACTTCACCTTTTTCCTAGCCCCCCAGAGACACTCACCTCCCCACGCTATGCACGTAACAACCCAGATTGTTCAACTATCCTTCACTGGACCCTCTCTCTCTTTAGCAAAAAGAACTCAGCACCTGCACTCAGGATTGTTAATCCCTGGGAACGAATATTTCCCCTTTTCAGTTCTTAGCTAGAAAGACTGGCAAGTGATTTACAAGTGAGTTATTGGCCATAAAGACAGAGGCTTTGTGAGAAGCAGTGACCAGGGGAGTGTGGTCTCACTCTGCAGTAACGTATGGAACCAAATTCAGACTATTCCCAAGCCTTCTCTCAAGCCCACGGAGAGGAGTCTGTTGGGTGTGCGGTGAGACATAATCTGTGAACATTCTGGCTGAGAAGACCTAGTATTACCCAGTTAATTCCATTTGGAGATTTTAAGAGAAACTCCTCAAGGTCTCAAAGTCACAAAATGCTGGCATAAAAGGGCTACCCTTGCAGGGCCAGCAGAAACTGAGCCACATCTATGACTATGAGAGAGAGACGTTGGAAGGAGCAAAATCTCCCAGGAGTTGACTTAATGGATGGGGTTAGAGTGGAGCTCAGAAGTGGTCTGGAGGTTTTGGCGGAGAGAAAGGAGTCCTTCAAGAAGTAGGAGGCCAGAGTCAGGGTTTTGTCTTCACTTACTGCAATGTTCAATCATTGGGACTTTCCAAAGCCAAAAAAAAAAAAAAAAAAGCCACCTTCTCCACCCTCAGAAGACCAAGGGAAGAATCTTGTTTTAGCCATGATTTGTAAATGAGAAGTTTCCCAACGGTCTAACTTCCCTTGGCTTTCCAGGGCCTCACTCTGCACTTGAACACTCACATCCAGCTTCCATGTCATTTCCCTCTGTCAACACAGCTTCACTGAACTCACTTACTGGAACTGGGGCGTTTCACTTGAACAAAGCCCTTTTAGACTTGGTCACTGGGGCTGAGAGAGTAGTGAGTTGTGTTGAAACTCCCTAGGGCAGCTCAAGGTCAACGTGACTTCCCAGAATCCACTGAGAATCTGGAAACGACCGTGTAAGTCTTCTGAATGATTCACCCCAAAGTTCGGCCTCATTACTCATGGCCTTAACCTCCTGCAGAGTACGTAGAAGACTGTGGGGCCACGTTGACTACGGGGTTTGGGGGAACAGAGCAGGGCTGGGAAGGTCCTGAAAGGCTCACAGACAGTGAGGGGCAGTGGAGGAGAAGGGCTGGATCAGGGGTGGAGGCTGAAGGTATTTGCAGGCTCTCCTCAGAGGAACTCACCCACTTTCTCCTCTCTCTTTCCTCCTGTCACCTCTCACTGATGGTCAACAACGTTTACGGATCTTCCATTGCCTGCCAACCTATTCAGTGTATCTCCTCTCACACTCTCATTGACTCAACCTGTTTCCTTCGAGAACAAACCGAGATGATCCCTCACTGAAGCTTCTGCTTTTCAGTGCCTGGGCAATCCTTCTCTCCTACATCTTTCTCTCAACCATTCTGGGTCAGTTACTCATAAAATTATCAAATTTAGAATAAACAAACAAAACAGACAACCAGGATATCCAGTCAAAATGTGAATTGCAGATAAACAATGAATATATTTTATTTTGGTATAATTATGTCTCGTGCAGTAATTGGGACATACTCTACACTAACAAATCATTTGTTGTTCATCTGAAATTCACACTTAACTCGGCATCCAATACTTTACCTACAACCCTCCTAAGGAGACAAGGGTATTTGATCTCCTAGATGGCAAAGCGGAAGGACCACGGAGCTGATCCATTTCTAACCAGCTGTCTCTCAAACCCTTAGAAATCTTGCTTGCACAGATTAACGTACTTTTTCCACCCAGCTTCCCCATCTGTTCCAGCTTAGGGCCAAATGTCCCTCTTTCTTGTTTATGAGACACCACTCTAACAGTGGGTGGGGGTTATGGTGGGGAGTGGTCCCAGGGGGTGGGCAGGGAGTAAACTGAGCAAAGGGGAGTCACTCCCATGATGGGGAATCTTCATCCTCTGTGGGGGCGTTTTCTTATGGTGCCCCTCAGCTCTCCATTCACCTTGGATAATGACAGTAGCTCAGAAGAGAGCACACACTATATACTACTGTGCTCCACATGCACAATCTCATTTAATGCTCATAATGATCTGCAAGAGAAATGCAATCTCGTCCCGTTACAAATGAATCTCGAGAAGTGAAGCAACTTGGCCATGGGCAGGTCACCAGTGAGTGGTCCATAAGGGATCTGAACCCAGCCTGTCTACCTGCAGAGCCGAAGAACCAAGTAATGGCATGCTATAAAGGCTCCAGGCTAGGGGAAAGGGCTCACTGGAATCCCAGAGAGTTAAACAAGATAATCTTTTGATAAGCTCCTCTGAGCACCAACACCAACACACACTCCTGATAGCACTGTGTTGTTCTAAAGGCTGTGAAAGCTGGGGTGGGCTATCCCTGTGCCTAGTGCAGCACTAGCATGCAGGGCAGTTCAAAAAAAAAAAATGCTGAAAAAAATGGAAGAATTGGATGTGCAACTTCCTGCAATGGACAGTCAGAGAAAGTTACTTGCCAACATCACGTTAGTCCCCTCTCTCTTCCCATAACTGACCTCTAGCTGCCATGTTTCCTCACGGTCCTGCTTGCCTCTCTCCCTCTTCCTTAATCTTTCAACGAGGGATGCCGAGGCGCTGAGATGCAGGAAAGGTTGGCCATCGTCTCCCCCCAGAGGTGAGCACCACGATGCCTACCTAAGACATTCATGCCATCCTTGAACTCCAGGCCCTTCTTGATAACCACCTTCGCTTCCTCAGGCACCTCCGTCACAGTCTCGTTCAATAATGAGATGACAGCGTTGGTGGCATTGCCTTCCTCATCTGATGGAGGTGCCACCAGGACTTTCTTGGTCACCGTTTGAATCTAATGGAGTGGGAGGAGGAGGGAGGAACATAAAGATAAGGCGTTTGACCACCAAAAGCCTAGGCACTTAGACGTTTTTAAAATCCCTAGGATGTTAAAAAACTAATTAAGAAATATCAAAACAAGGTTATGAAAGTTGGGGAATAGTTCAATGTTTGTGTTTAACAAAGTGATATTTTATTATACACATACAGTAGGAAACGACTGTCCTCATCACTTGATAATTATAGGACTGACAGCACTCATTTGTAATGTAGTGTGATCCAGTAATGGGACACAAGCTTCGAGTTGGGGGACAGTCCCATGATTGTAGCCCTTGATTGCAGCCTCTTTCAGTCCCATGATTGTAGCCCTGCATCTCAGAGACAACATCCAGCATCGATCACCGAAGCTCTTCATAATTGTGAACCCCAGTTGGATGGCCCTTCTTGCCTCTTGGGAGGGGCCCTGGATCTGGCCAAGAGTCAGAAAGTGAGTGTCTTCGCAGGGAACAGGTCCACCTGTTTTGTTCCTTCCTGCCTGGGACCTGTCTGGCGGTCTTCACAGGCGAAGCCTCATTCGGGCTCCTTCCAGAGTCATGGTCTGGAGCTGGGCAGCTCCATCTGGGCACCAGATGCTGGGTACTCGCAGCTGCCAGCAGCTGCCATGACAGGATTGTTGGCTTATATTTCAGACCAAAAATGTAAGATGGGAAGACACCCACTCCTTCTGGGCAGTGATGCCAAGCTTTGCTCAATGTTTGCCAAGCATCTCTGTGCAAGTGGCCCCCAGAGAACCTCTCATGCTATTCCTCGACATCTGTGGCATCCATTCTAATTTTAAAGGTGCCAGGCACCCTGCATGCAGAGTGCTGTAAAACACACTTCCGAGCCCCGAGAAACAATACCTCCAAGGGCATTAAAATAGAACTCCTGCAGAATCCTAGAATGTCAGTGCTGGTACATAGCAGGCAACAGATGGCTAAACCCTGAATAGCTATGGGAGAGGAGGCATGGAGAACTCAGATGACCTGTCAGATGGCACAGAGTTCTTGGCAGAGCTGGGACTTGAACTCCGAGGGCCACCACCGAGTTCTTCCACTCCCTGTGCTACCGACACCCAATCCTACGGCAGCTAGGCCTAACAGTGAGCTGACCAGCTCTCCAAAGTGGGAGAGAAGCACGATGTGGCTCTGTTCTAGCCTGGCCATGTGTGCTTGCGCAGCGAGGAAGGAAGCTCAGGCTGAGTGTGCAAGGGGAGGACAGGCAGCTCCTGGGCTCCTGGGTCTGGGCAACGTTGGCAAGAAGAAAGAATGCAGGCATGATCAGAAGAGTCACACTCCCAGGAAAAATGGGAGGGCCAGAAGCCAACATTCTCTGTCCTGAGAATGCCATAGAAGCCAAGTCTTGAGTTCAAAGGACTAACGGCCATGGTCGTAAACAAGTGGTGGCTCTCAGGAACAGGTGGCAGCAGGTGTGGCATGTTTGACACATATTATCTCTTATGTCAACAGTAGCCCCTCAAGGCTCAGGGGGCTCGCTAACTGCAGGGCAGAAAGCTAGCTAGTTGCTGAAGCAGGATTCAAAATGAGTTACGTTTGACTCCCAAATCAGCTTCCAAACAGCACGGGCCAGTGGCTCAGGTTGAAGGCGAGGAGATAGGGATACTGGAACACAGGCCTGGTCTCTGCCTCAGTTCATGAGCCGAGCCTGTCTGGGTTGGACAACCCCGTCTGGATGCCAACTCCAGTCTACCCGAGTCCAAGCCACCAGGGTCTGTCGCCTTAAAACAGGTTGGTTCTGGACTGTGTCCCCCAACGCCCGAACATAAGTAAGTTCCACTGGGCGGGGACCCTGGCTGTCTCATTGCCTGTGGCATCTTGCGCACAGTGGAGAGCCAGCACCCAGGACGTGCTCTCAAATATCAGATGGATGAGCAAACACACACATCACTGGATTCCCCGCAAGAGAAGACCCATGCGGTCCCTGTGGCTAGCCTTGACTGAATGCGGTCAGACAGCCCCTGACATCCCGCTGCTGTCCTGGACAGCTCACGCCGGTTCAGCCCTAAGCAGCAAGCAGGAGGCCCCGCTGCCCTCCAAGACACAGGGCCTGCCACCTAGAGCAAGGCAGCCTCTGCTCCGGGGACAGTGCGCCTGCCTCTTTCCATCTCTGTGTCTAACTGTGGCAGTGAAGCCCTCCACACCCAAGGCAAGCTTTTTGTAGTCACTTCCAGCTGTATCCCAAGGGCACAGAAAGCACTTGCCTGGCATCCCTTCTCTCTGGTAATGGGATATCACCCTACAACGGTTCCCTTTCGCTGAACCCTCTTCAAGGGCCCCCTGGGCCCATGGATTCCTTCTAGTTTAAGACCCCCTGGGCTTCTGGGCTGCCTGAGATGTACATGCTCCCTTGCCCTGAGGTAAATAAAAGAGTCTACACATTTTTCCCTCTGATTGTCCCAACTCAAAGGGGCAGTGACCCTGGACTGAGCTGGGGGGTGGTGGGGGGGGGGGGGGCTAAGGGCTCATTCCTCATACGAATATTGCCAGTGGAAGGGTGGGTCCAGGGCAGGGACGGGGCAGGGAATGGCTCAGCCCTCTATTCTAGTGTGCACAGTAGCCCTGCCGTGGGCAGCTTCATACGGAGATCGCCCACTGACCGGACAGGTCACCGAGTGAGCGTGGCTAACACCACTAAAGCTCACCCAAGATCAGAGCAACGGCTCCTGGAGCCTGTCTGCCTCAGTCCTGCTTTGCTACGACGAAGGGGTCGCCTCTCATGGAGCATGGTCATGACGGGGCCCAGGAAGGAGGCCCCAGTCCGTGCCTCCGTCGTGCCTCTCGTGCTACCCCTCCCCCCAGTCCCAGAGTGCTTTCATCTAAGTAGGTTCCCTCTAGAGAGGGAGCGCCAGGAAGCACCCCTCCCTTCCCTTCCCACCCTACCTCCCCAGCTGAAATGGCTTCTTTTATTTTTTTATTATGTGTTAATGGAGGCTTTTTGATTTGTCCTTTGTGGTTGTTCTCGAATTTTATTTCATTTTTCCTTTTGATCGAAGTAGAGTGGACACACGATGTATTTCGTTAGCTTCAGCTGTACCACACAGTGATTTGACAAGTCTACACATCACGCCTTGCTCACCACAAGTGTAGTTACCGTCTGTCCCCTCACAACACCGTTACAGTATCATTGGCTACAGTCCCTGTGCTGTGCCTTTCACCCCCACGACTTCTTCCTTCTATAACAGGAAGCCTATGCCTCCCCCTCTCCTTCACCCACTTTGCCCATCCCCCACTTCCTTCCCTCTGACAACCATCGGTTTATTCTCCGTAAGTAGAAGGCTGTTGCTGCTTTTTACATGTTTGTTTATTCATTTGTCTTGGCTTTTGTTGTTGTTGTTGTTGTTGTTGTTTTAGTTTGTACATATAAGTGAAATCACGTGGTATTTGTCTTTCTCTGACTTATTTCACTTAGCACCATGCCCTCCGGGTCCATCCACGTTGTCGCAAATGGCAAAAAAATCTCATTCTTTTTCACGGCTGAGTACTATTCCATCGTGTATATGTATATACGCCACATCTCCTTTATCCATGAGATGGTTTCCTTTAATGTAGCCCTCTGCCGTAAGTGCCACCAACACAGCACTGGAAATCAGAGAACACATCTTAACCCAGAGTAAGCGGGGCCCAGCCGGGGTTGACAATAGGATTTGGGAGACAGCTGGGAAAGTAAACTTTTCCCCTAGGCAGCCTGTCTCCGAAGTTCATTCTTCTGTGGTTCCCTGGAAGTGGCTGGAGGAGATTCCCGGGTTCTGGTTGAACCTTGGTGCTAGCTCTCCCTGCACGGGCTAATGGGAACTGATGCGAATTCTCAGCTAACCTGACCTTGGGGGCTAGATAACAGGCTGGGGAGCGAGGCCTCAGTCTCTCTCTCTCTCTCTCAGTGGTTCCACCGAGCAGAATCATCCATTTTCTTAAATTAGAAGCTTTAAAAAACTCGATCTGCCCGTATGCAGTCAGCAGGAGCAAACATCACTACAAACCTTTGTAGAGCCGTTTTGCAACATCCAGCAAATTTGAAATCTAGAACTCCTGGGCAGGACATGAGCCCCCAAGAATTTATTTTTCAGAAATAACTACACAATCGTGAGGAGAGAGAGAGAGAGATGATGGTAAGGCACTGTTAAATAAAAGAGTACGGCACAGCACAGTATATACAATGCAGTTACCACTCGGGTTGAATTTTCTTCTAAAGATTATGCACACAGGCAAAATCTATATATGGAAGGAAACAAAATTCCCAGCATGAGTAGTTCTAGGGAAGGGAAGTACATCTACACCGTTTAAACTTTTTACAGCCCTCATGTATTACTTCCACAATTTGAAAACACCCAATCCCCGGGCCTATACTAGAGATTCTGACTCTGTAAGGCATGTGTCTTTTTTATTTATTTATTTTTTTTAAATTTTTTTTTTCAACGTTTTTTATTTATTTTTGGGACAGAGAGAGACAGAGCATGAACGGGGGAGGGGCAGAGAGAGAGGGAGACACAGAATCGGAAACAGGCTCCAGGCTCCGAGCCATCAGCCCAGAGCCCGACGCGGGGCTCGAACTCACGGACCGCGAGATCGTGACCTGGCTGAAGTCGGACGCTTAACCGACTGCGCCACCCAGGCGCCCCGGCATGTGTCTTTTTTAAATGCATCACCTGTGGTGTTGCTATCCTACCAACATAGAGACCCACTGGGCACTCGAGAGGGTTGAAGGCAAGGGTGATTTTCAAACGTGTGCCCTTGGACAGCCCATCCATGGAAACCAAAAAACCAGGGAAAAAGTAACGGGATGGGGGAAAAAAGGAAGAAGGGGAATCCCAGAGCAAAGAGATGTGAAGTGAGCTGGAAAAAAAGGAAGGTTAATAAAATAAAGCAAAATACGACTTCAATCCCAAAATCCTGCTCCAAATCACCTCCTACAATCCCTAGACAGAGGAAATTAAATATGGGAAAATTGCTCCCCAGGGCTGGTTCACTGAAACACTCCCTAAGTTATTATCTTGATAACTGAAGGAGGCTAGAAAGGCAAGAACATCAGAACTTTGGGTTACCTGCTGAAAACAGGCTTGGACAAGGTTTTCAGGGAAGAGATTTCGGATGAGGTCCAGGAAGGCATCCAGGCTGGACACTTCATCATTTTTCTTCCCGGGTCCCAGCTGCTTCTTGAGTTTGGGGTTCCCTGGGTGGATGGCCAAGACCAAGATGACCCCCAGCACTGCGGCAATGACGGTTGTGGACATGTAATACACCATGGCTCTCGTGCCCAAGCGTCCACTGGCTTTAGCATCCAGGCCCGACAAACCTGGATTGAAATGATATGGGAAGGATTAATCCTACGATGCCCATCGCTGCATACCTAGAACGTGGCTTCCTATTACTCAAATGCATGAATGGTTAATTAAACCTCCTCCTACTGAATGTTTGGTCCTACAAATCCTATAGTTTACAGTTCTTTTGTCTATTATTATTTTATTTTAGAGAGAGAGAGCACGCGCGTGCACACGAGAAGAGGAGAGGGGCAGAGGAAGGAAGAGAGAATCCTAAGCAGGCTCCATGCTCAGCACGGAGCCTGACACGGGGCTTGATCCCATGACCCTGGGATCATGACCCGAGCCGAATCAAGAGTCCAACGCTCAACTGACTGAGCCACCTAGGTGCCCCCTACAGTTTACCGTTCTATTCTCCCAGGACATTTTTGAGATTCTAGAGAACCAGAGTTGAAGATTTCTGGTTCGGAGTTTATAAAATGATCAATGACTACTTTCTGTCAGTCTGCAATAGTGAGTTCAAGTTGAATGTATTCCATTTTTTAATTCTGAGAGCATGTCCTCCCCGCTTATTTGGTATTAAGATATCCTTTCTTTATGAGGTGATGGTGCTAGAACTTTTTCTTTCAATGTCCTCACTTAAAAGACAAAAACAAAAAGAAAACAAAAACAAAACAAAAAATCTGGCAGTCCTGGTGACTGATATCAAGCATCTAGCATAGCGATCTAGCACAGCCCTCACTCCTCCAAGGCGAAGCATGACGGAGACCCACATTTTCCAACCCAGTGCAGGGATTAGAGAACACAAAGGTGGGTGCTCTGTCTACACTGTGGGAGGTTCTGTGATTGTTAGAGGAAATTCCAAGCAAGTCACAAAAACTCCTGCCTTCACTAGGTTTTTTCCCAGTTGTATGTTCAATTTTTCTACTTCCTGGTTTCAGTTTCTGCTTTTACTAGACAGAGAGATTGTAGCCCTTGCTGTGCGGGAGGAAGTCACTGGTGCAAAGTTTTCTGAATTAAGCTGACTTATCTACAAGCCACTTCTCCTTACAACCTAAAGTCGGATTCTGGCCAACAGACACTAAGTTTCCTTGCCAGGTTGACCAGTATATGGTCTGTTAAACAGCCACGGAGAATACTTTCTCTGGTTTGAAAAGGAGCCTTTAAGGTTAAAGCACAGTTTCACTCAGTCTGGGGCTGATTGACGAGACCCTGCATTCACTGGGCTCGCTGGTTGACCCGAGATGAGACTATAGAACAACGTGGCTTAGCGTCTGAATCTCTTGACGTTTCGAGAGCCTCACTTCCTTCATCAGGTGGACAGCTTTCTCAAGGTCACCTAGATGGCACCAAGTATCAATCAAAGCCTAGCTTTCAGCCTTAAATCCGAGCCCAGTCTTTAAACTACATCAGTTTAATGGGGCGCCTGGCTGGCTCAGTCGGTTAAGCATCCAACTTTGACTCAGGTCGTGATCCCGCGGTTTGTGAGTTCAAGCCCCGTGTCAGGGCCTGTGCTGACAGCTTAGAGTGTGCAGCCTGCTTTGGATTCTGTGTCTCCCTCTCTCAGCCTCTTGCCTGCTCACTCTCTCTCTCTCTCTCTCTCTCAAAAAGTAAATAAATATTTAAAAAATTAAAAAAAAATAAACTACATCAATTTGTACCGTATTTGAGCAGTGTTATTTAGTAAAGAGAAAACTACCAGCATAAGCCCAGACAGGTGAGGACATTCTTTGCAATAAAAGACTTCTTTCAGCCCCAAAGAGTTGAACCTGATTTACACTTTAAGGGTAACTTTCTTCTTAAAAACTTGAAGGGTTTCACATCTAGTATTTAATTTATTTTTAACACCCACTTCCTTCTACACCCAGTTAAATAGTAAAGAGAAAATGTCCTTTTCTATTTATTGCTTTTATCAGAATCTGAGCGAAATATAATTTGGAAAATGAGAAAAGTATACATTCAAAATTGAAATCACTATAGTTCTTGACCCTTTCAACATGTGGCAGTTTCCTTTTCGTCTCTTATTGCTGGACAGAAGCACTGACCAACAGATGAGAGATTCGTTTTGGGCTGATAGTCCCCATTTTAGAGACAGGAAAACCAAGGCTCTGAAATAAAGTGACACAGACAATCACATTCATTCATTCATTCATTCATTCAAGCAAATTGAGATTTGATGGTCACTCCACAAACCAGATGGGAGTACGATCCCCTGTGGCCTCACCTGTGATTAAGCTGGAGATGATGAGAGGCAGGATAAGCATTTTTAGCATCCTCATGAGTATATCCCCTGGGAAGGCTATTAACATAACCACGTCAGGGTGGAGAGGAGATGCCAAGCGGAGAAGCCCTCCACATACTGCCCCCAGGATGACACCTATAAGGGAGAGGGGAAGATATCTGAATTTATTTTGGGCCCAATAAAGTGACTAACTGTAGGGATTCTGCAACGTTGACCTTTCTCATACTGCTCCATTATCGGACAATGAATAGCACGTAACGAAAATACCATTAGATCGGAAAGTCGACGTTGACGACTAGTGATAGAATACTGTGTACCTCCAACTATTCTAAAAGGCAGTACTGACAGGGTCAAGGAGAGCCCTCTCAAGGCTTTGTGAGAAGGAGGATCAGGTAACTTGACTAACTTCTTTGAAGATACTGTCCACTGGTAGAGTCAGAAATATAGTCAGAAATAATCCATAGTGCCAGATACTGCTTCCCAGGCCCTCCAAGCCTAGGCCTGGCCATTGGTATGGTGTTTAACATATTCCTTCCCTTTCTGACTGGATACCAGATAAAAGGAACATTTGATTTTCCAAGCCGGTGCGAGTTTTCTTTTTCCTTCTATTTTCTTTGGCTCCCAACAATTTCCCCATGGCTCATTCTCAAGTTTTGTCCTTGACTTCTATGTTCTCTTGCATAATCTTTAGACTTGCTGATTTTATGGCAGATTGCGGGGAGGGGGGTTCTCTAAAAGTGTATAATTTGGGAAGAAACAATTTAGGCAGAGTTGCTGGCAGGAGCCTTTCACTTTGCATACTTGGGGATTCCACGAGACAAACTTTGGATCTCTGCAGACAGGAGGCCGACATAAAAGACCCTTGTAGAAACCACGAATCAGGTCATAGCACCACTGGCTAGGAGGGAGGGAGGAAGTTCCTACATCCGTGGGCTATGATGTTAACTCCAGGGATGGGAGGGGAGTGATGTGTCCAAAAGCCTGATGGTTTTTACTTCTACAGGTAAAAAATATACTTCTTTAGAATCTACGATGAGTGAAATTTCTTCACGTGGAAGGTAACCTTTGGAAACCCTACCACACCTCTGTCTTCTTTCATTAAGGAAACTGAGCTGTGGCAAGCCCCCAGTCCAGACCCTGGTCCGCTGACATCCAAGATGACTGACTCAAAGGAGAAGTCATGGAACGGAGTGGGGAAAGGGCAAGGCGTGATGAGTTGTTCATTGCTTCTGTATGCAGCCTAAGTGAGAGCTGAAGAACAAGGAGGGATCGAGAGAGGAAATGATGTGGTTGTCACTACAAAATACTGCAATCTCCCCATTTTCAGTAAACCCTGGTTGAAAACCAAGACCAAGGTGTGTCAACAGTCACACCAAAGGGCAACCACAGCCTGGGCGAGGTCTGAAGCAGAGGAATCAGACTCTTGTGAAGGAGCCAGACCAGATCCAGGCTTCTGGACAAACCTCTTCTACCCTGACCTCATTAGCTAATGTACTAATTTAATCTAAGTTAATGAGGGTGTTCGTAGGTGACACGTTGGGAGCCCTCTTCGTGGGGTTTTCAGCAACTGCTGCCTTTATCTCCATGCAGGTATTTCTCTAAGTGTGGTATGCTGACCATCTGTCTTGGAACCACCTAGAAGATTTGTTAAGATGGAGATTCGAAGGCCTCACTGCGGATGGGCCAAAGTCTCCGTGTGCAGGGCCGGGGAATCCGTGTGTTCACACGCTCACAAGAGGTGGTGAGGACCACTAGAATCCCAAAGGAGAAAACAGATAGCTAGGGCAGGTGGATGGGAGACTGTATCGTCAAGGCAGCCGTGCCTGGGCAAAGGAGGCCTTAGGCTCCTTTACAGGGGGAGGGGCTTCTTTTACAGGGGGAGGGCGGCCTGTGGGAGCCAGCTTCCCCACAGAGCCCGGAGACAGCCAGAGAAGACAGGCAGGCCCTGTCACCTACCAAACACGGTCAGTGTGAGCAGGAGATTCTTCCCCAGCTTGTCACACAGGCGCAGGCCCAGAGGCCGGTGCTTCGGCTCCTCCGAGCTGAGATGGCTGTCGTGCATCCGTACTTCGACCTGCTTGGGCATGTTGTTGGCACTGCAAGAAGAGGAAAGGTCGTGGTGAGGGCCTGCTGGGTGCCCCCCTTGTGCAGTCTGTGGGGCTCAGGTAATAGCAGGTCAAACAGGCCTCCCGCCAGGCACGGTGGGGGTATCTAGAACCCCTGGCAGGAAAATAAAAACCAGAGCAACTCGGGATTCTGAATTGCAGTTACCTGTAGGCAGGACGCCAGGACACATGGAACATCTACGCACCAGGCACTTTTATCCCTAGCATCTTGGATCATCATAGTAAAGAAAAGGCATACCACAAGGCAGGGTGAGGTTCTTCCAAGAGTTGCCCACCATGGCAACTCTGAGAGGCAAGTATTTCGGCTCTGTTTTCCAGAGAGTAACTTGCTCAGGGTCACAAGGCCAGAAGAAATAGAGATACAGGGGCGCCTGGGTGGCTCAGTCCATTAAGCGTCTGACTTTGGCTCAGGTCATGATCTCACAGCTCGTGGGTTCTAGCCCTGCGTCAGGCTCTGTGCTGACAGCTCAGAGCCTGCAGCCTGTTTGGGATTCTGTGTCTCCCTCTCTCCCTGCCCCTCCCCGACTCGTGCTCTGTCTGTCTGTCTCTCTCTTTCAAAAATAAACATTATAACATTTTTTTAAAAAAATAAAAGAAATGGAGATATCAACCCAGCTATATCTGCCTCCAAAACCTGAGCTCTTTCATTCTTGTATCAATAGCCCAAAGTTACCTTTGGGTTATCTCAGGTCAGAAGAGTCATGACCTAAGTCACGCTAAATTCAAATGCCTCTGAGCTCAAGCCTTCCCAATCCTGGTCATGGAAAAGTCATAAATGTGGGCGGTCCAAGTTTTGCCTCTCTTTTGGAAAGCATGGTCTATCTAGTTTTTTAAAAATTCAATCAACTGTGGTTTTTATTTTTTTTTTATTTTTTTTTTTATTTTTTTTCAATGTTTATTTTATTTTTGGGACAGAGAGAGACAGAGCATGAACGGGGGACGGGCAGAGAGAGAGGGAGACACAGAATCGGAAACAGGCTCCAGGCTCCGAGCCATCAGCCCAGAGCCCGACGCGGGGCTCGAACTCACGGACCGCGAGATCGTGACCTGGCTGAAGTCGGACGCTTAACCGACTGCGCCACCCAGGCACCCCTCAACTGTGGTTTTTAAAAGGTCATCTGCATTATCAGGGCTTTGCTAAGCTGCCCAAGAGTCATGCTACTCAGCGTCAAAGAAGTGTGGCTTTAAGAAGCACGTGATCCCCTTCAGCCCTCAGTGCAGCCCAGCCCTTTCCCAGATAAGCCCCATGCTGTGATGAGAGTCTTACAGGGGTGGTTGCGGGGAATGAGTACACTGCCTCTTTTTCCAGCTTGGTCATTGGCAGGCCAGTAAGATTTCAAATTTAGGCTTGGAGATTCACATCGGGAGGCCAATTTTTTTTATTTCGCCAGCTTAAGACCCTTTTGTTCGTTGCCATTTACAATCGCCATCGTGTGATTTAAAAAATCCTTTAAAGATTCTGTGTCTCCCTCTCTCTCTGACCTTCCCCCATTCATGCTCTGTCTCTCTCTGTCTCAAAAATGAATAAACGTTAAAAAAAAAAATTAAAAAAAAATCCTTTAAGTCTTTAACACCGAGAAAGACAGGTCATGGTCTCTGAATAAATGGCAATGCCTTCTAAGATGGGAGGGAGCTAGCCTTACCCAGATATTGTCTCCAGAGATTGGGAAAGCCTTCCTTTGGAACCAGTATCAATCGGCGGACCAGGGGTTTGGAATCACTGGTTATAATGGAAAGCATGTGGGCTTTGGAGACAGGGAACCTGGGCTTTAAATCATGCCTCCATCACTTGCTAACTGTGTGGTGTGTCGAAAGAAGGCCTTGGGGCGCCTGGGTGGCTCAGTCAGTTAAGCGTCCGACTTCGGCTCAGGTCGTGATCTCGCGGCTTGTGGGTTTGAGCCCCGCCTCGGGCTCTGTGCTGACAGCTCAGAGCCTGGAGCCTCTTCAGATTCTGTGTCTTTCTCTCTCTCTCTGCCCCTCCCCCACTCACACTCTGTCTCTCTCTCTCTCTCTCTCTCAAAAATAAATAAACATTAAAAAAAAAAAAGAAAGAAAGAAGGCCTCAATGCCTACCTTGCGGACATTAAACATGGTAAGATAGGTTAGGGGCCTCGCATGACACCTGGCATAGGTTGTGACTTTCTCCAGGCAGCACGGGCACACACCATATTCATCAAGTTCATTACAAGGGTGACGTTTGCTCCACCATTCCAACAAGACACCAAGCTTAGCTTCCAGAGTCTCAGATTTAAGACCAGGGGCCCAAATACAACTACGTCCTCTTTCCTAACAGGCTCCTTAATATACTCGCTACCAAAATGTTTTGAAATTAGGAATGATGTCTCATGATCTGGTTAGACTACCCAAACGAAAATATTAGTCAAAATATCAGCATCTCGGTCTCCCCTTCGTGGCCTAATTATCTACTCAATCTAGTTAGTTTTGGGGCAGCCTCTGACTAGCTGTCATGTGTGTGCTAATGATCACTCAGACTGTCTGAAAAAGAAAGTAGGGCATGACTGCTCGCAGCAAGCACATGAGGGCCAATCTGGTCAGCAAGCAAGAAACACCACTTCCTCTAATCTCCACGGGAAACAGACAGAAAGGCTCTTTTTACAACACAGCAGGGGAAAATGATCAAAACGATCTTTTTTAACATGGGTAGACCATATGTCTCCATTGGGATCTTTTGATATTTTTAAGCAGTTCTCCAGACAGTAAGCAATCTAAAGCTCCAAACCAGGAAGCGGCCAACAAAGAACGGAGGCCGTGTGTGTTTTGAAATGGCGAGTGCATCCGTCAGCCAGCCTTTGGCATCACTCTAGGTCCCCTTGAGATTGTAAACCCCTCTGCCTCCTGCTTCATTTGAATCCCTTTTGCCACTGAAGTTAGACTCAGGCACACGATTGGTATTTAAGTGAGACTAGCAAGCATTTCGACCAAATGCTCTGGCAAGATCCAAAGGATATAATGAAAGTGTCAGGCACCAAAACAGCCACGTCAAAGTGAAGACACGCCAGTGTTAGGTAAACGCACACACGCAGTCCAGCAGTGTGGCTGAGTGATGCGCACAATTCTTAGTTGTACGCACCTGCTGTATGTTTAATGGTTTGTTTCTCAGGCCATGACAAAATGTCCCCGAAACCCTGAATCAAAACGGCCACATCAAAGTGGCAGCATCAAAATGCCACGAACCCACATGTATTTATTGAGAGGATCCCTGTGACTTCCTCAGCTCCCTTGAAATTAACCAGATGCTCATAGGCTCAGAGGAGGTTCTGACATGGGCTCGTAGAGAATGATTTGCGACGTACATCAGGAACCCAGCTTGCATCTAGGAACACAAAGTCCCCTAAGAACTCTTGGTAGCAATTCTATACCAGCCTACATGATCACCACATCACCAGAACACGGGAGAGCCTGAAGTGGGGAATATTATAGAACACAGCATCAGATCATACGATACAACAGCACAGAGCTGTTTGTAAGACTTATACCTACATGGCATATGAATGCTGGTTACTGAATGCACATAATAACAGTGGCAGTAACAAGGATACCTGGTATTTACCAAGTATTTTATATGTCAAATGCTATCCTCAGGAGAGAGTAAGGTGTAATCCCTGCTCTTAAAGAGCTTGTCAAGGGAATCTGCTTTACACGTGGGCCGTGGTCAAGCTCTGCAGGGGGTGCTGGGGAAATGGGAAAAATGGTACCCAACGTAGCTTTGGGGAAGAACAGTGTTCAAGGACAGCTCCCAGGAGGGCTGACACCAGAGTTGTATCTTAAAGAATGGATCTAATTCAAAGGTCTATATCCGTCACCGGTCCGTGAACCCTGGGAGAGCAGGGCTGGATCTTTCACACCTGGTACCAAGGGCTTGATGACTATTTGCTCGAAGAAATTATAAACTGGAAAGCAACTACAAAGGGCAGGCACCTTCCTTTCTCCTGGGAATGAGGCCCTTTTATGGACAGAGTGGCAGCATATCGCTTCTGCAAGCCTCTTTCCGGTCTTGCGTTTACTCCACAGATTTCTACTGGACACATACGACAGGTCCCATGCTGTTCTGGATGCTAAAGATATCACAATAAACGAAGCAAGCAGAACCCTTGCTCTCATGCAGTGAACATTTTAGTGGAACAACAAATAAATGGACGCACATATTTCACGTGGAAATACGCGCTGGGAGGAAACTGACACGTGGGGAGGAGGCGTGCTGTATTTTGCATCAGGTGGCTGGGGAAGGCTTCTGTGATAAGGGGGCCTTAAAACCAAAACCTGCAGGGAATGAGGGCTCTCCTACATGAATCAGGCAATTTATCCAGAGCTTAGGAAATACATGGAATGTACACCGTTTAGAAACCTGTATTTCCACACTGGAGCCTGAAGCTCCCACCAGATGCAACTCCGGGTGTCTACATGCTGGTTTCTTAGCACGGGCACTGATTCAAATGAATGTCGAACCAGTAACGCCGCGCTCTATTACCATCATGCATATGATGGGGAGTTTCGGCTGTCCCAGCTCCCAGCAAGAGGAATGAGACCAGGGAGAGGTGAGCTGGACACCAAAGGAAGGCTAAGGTCACAACAGCCTGCACATTTGCTTCCCTGGCAATGAACAGAAAGGGCAAGACCTGATACGGGCAAGCTCACCGGAGAAACACAGTCAGTTATTTCGAGTGTGTGCACTTTCCCCCTTATCATTCCTCCCTTCCTACAACCTGTGCCTGTGTACACAGAAAAGCAATAAGGAGTTTAGAAGCTCAGGTGTGCCTTGGTGAGATCAAGTCCATCCAGCCTGATGCTGGCCAACCCCGCTGACCACCTGTTTCCACTTGAGTGCCTTCTGGATGGAACATTTAGCAATGCAACTCCTTAACACTGGAAGTTCTACATGCCAATTCCGCTGGATCGCTCTCTATTGGCCCACAAAGGAAGGCCATGTGATGGGACATCTGTTTGGATAATTGAAAACTTCAAGAATGAGCCTATAAT
The DNA here is from genome assembly GCF_014898765.1 of Herpailurus yagouaroundi. Classification (NCBI taxonomy): domain Eukaryota; kingdom Metazoa; phylum Chordata; class Mammalia; order Carnivora; family Felidae; genus Herpailurus; species Herpailurus yagouaroundi. The sequence continues at coordinate 16,896,298 of NW_024412418.1, read as the reverse complement.
TTCCTTCAGCCATAACGTCTCCGCTGAATTAGTTAAACGGCTGTTAATTTCGCAGTCACTGCCCTGTCCCTTCTCACGCAAATCCGCGAGTACTGTTTCAGCTTTATCGCGCAAGACTTCCTCTGGGCTCCAAAGGGGACATGAAATGGGGCAGGCTGGTGCTGAGTTTTAAACTATTCTGAGAACCTGCTTTTCATTAGCATTCGATTTCCCTTGCTCTGTCAAGAGCCTCTAAGAATAGGCTCGTTATATGTGGGGTCTGATTCAGATTTCCTGCCCGCACACTTCAGTGTTGCCTTATCTGGCACCATAGTCTTTCTTCCTCCTCCACTGGCTCAGTGAGGTGGCAACAGAACATTCCCCAGGGAACCTAAAAGCAACTGATGTGTTTCTGCCTGGAGGGTGTGAGATCTCCAAGGAGCATCACCTGCCCTCTGCTGTGCAAGTCCAAGAGCCTGAGGAGACAATGCCCAGGAATTGCCCTAAGGGGGACTACTAGGTCAGACCCTCAAAAACAAAAATAGAGCCTGCTGAGGGCCTTTCCTCTTGGGTGGTTGGCGTGTTTGGAAAACAACGCTGGAAATGCCAGTGCTGTCACAAACCGGTGATTGTAGCTGTGACTGCCCCACATCTGGGATTTCCCCAGCTCCCTAAAGAATGCCACCTTTGCTGTAAAAGGGACTGGAACTCTAAGACAGCGGGGCATTTCCAGCCCACCAGTCCCTCCACCCTCACTAGGTCCTGTGAGACCTGGTTGAATGGTGTCATGACTCTCCCTCTGACAGCCACTGGGTCTTCAGGGACCCTGTGAATGAAATCTAAAGGTTTGCAACCTCCAAATCTCCCTCCGGTCCCTTCTTCTGTTCATCTTTGGCTGCTATGTCCCCGTCTCCAATCACAAACATGCTTTCTAGAAAGGCCCTGCCAGTGGGCCACTCTAGACTTCACAAACGATATTCCTTTTCTATGGCTTTTTCCTGAGCATCCAAAGGTCTGGTTCAAGAGCACAGTTTAGAGTTTTCCCAAATCATGACAGGATTGGACCTGGGGACAAAATGAAACTGGAAGTCAGGAGGCCTGGGTTCTAATTCCAGGCCTGCTCCTACCTGGTAGCGTTGGGAATAGCATGGGGATAAAACGGATGTAAGGCTACTCGCCCATGACCAACAAACAGAGAACAAAGTAGTAGGAAATGAGAAAAACAAACTCAATGGAAGATACCAATAGGGTTTAGGTGTCATTTTTGGCCGATTTTTATTTTTTAGGTTCCAGGCTCTTCATCTGTAAAATAAGGGGGGTGAATTAGAAATTCTTTACCGTTCTAAGATTCTGTGATTCTCTGGGGGTGGGGGGAGGATATTCACAACCCTTGGTACCTTCCATTTTAGTTACTCAAGACTGAATAAGCTTACACTTTACCATGTGATGAATCATTTCATCAACCATGAGGGGCAGCCCGATCACTGCATGTCAGTCCCCACAGGGAGAGGCACATGGGTGACTTAGAGACAAGAGACAAACCAATAATAAAAATAAGCACCGTTTCTTTATGCCCTTACCTCCACGTTTCCCTCACCTCTCCGATCTCTGCTGCAAAAGCATATTTTTGTAGCACTACTAATGCTGAGTCAAAGTTGTTACACAATTCAGACACGGGCATCTTCTAAATCCCCCATCCACCCTTGACCAATTCGCAGTCTAGATTTCTAAGATAGGCAGGTCAATGCCACAGGAACAGACTCAAACAGGTGAACCAGCACTGGGAGCCAGCCAATTGCCAAATTCATCCCTAAATCACCACCCATATCACTCCCAGTCAGCTCTCATGGAATTGGAGAGGTGGCATTCACAGAAACATTCCAGATGAAAAACTGAGGGAAAGGAGTCTTTTCTTCATAACATTTCCCAAACCACGGGGCCCAAACTGGCTAATGACATGAATGGTAAATATGGAGCTAACTAGGGCTGGAAGAAATTACAGGAGGCAGAATCCTGAAGAGATAAATAAAAATAATACTCATTTGGCCCAGAAACAGAAGTTAAAACACCAGCCACCAATTGATTAGCAGCTGCCAAAAGGCGACTTGGTGGAATGCAATGACATAAATGCGTGGCCACTGGATTCTTGCTTAAAATCTCCCTTTTCCAACCATGCCAGGGACGAGGCATTGATTTCTTGGACAACAACATGCAGCTCACTGGGTCATTACAGAGCTTCAATGAGGTAATACTTAAGAAAGCACAGGCAGAGTAAGTAACATGTAATTGATACTCCATGTTAATTTCCTTTTTTGTCTTAAATGCCTAACATGGTGCAAAATGACCATTTCGATGGTCTCTTTACAGTTGAGTTTTGGCAATAAATGGTACTTGTGTTTTTTACAAAAAGAAAAGTCCCAAAGGCGCCTAGGTGGCTCCATTTGTTGAGTGTCCGACTCTTGATTTCAGGCCAGGTTATGATCCAAGGGTCTTAGGATTGAGCCCTGCATTGGGTGGATGGGGGAATGGGGGCTCAGGATGGAGCTTAAGATTGTCTCTCTCTCCCTCTGCCCCTCTCCCCTGCTTTCTCTCTCTCCCTCTCTCTCTCTCCCCCAGAAGGACCAGAGTGGGTGGGGGCCTGGGAAGCTTCTACACTGTGGAATAGCTGGACAACCTCCCAAAGAACATCAGAAATACAGTCTTAAGTATAAAACCTCTGGACTCTTGTGAGATCCTCCCAAGGTTAGAGACTTAAACTGGCCCTGATACAACAGATTTCCCATTTCCAGAAAGGCTCACCACCCAAAACAGAAATAAGATGCCACAGAATAGTGACCCTTCAGGCCTGGGTGAGAGACTGGGGTGGGGTGTTTAATCATCTCAAATTGGGAACCTCTGCTAAAAATAAAGGTTATGCCATGACCCAAGAAGACACTGGCCAGCCCTGTCTCCAGAGAGGCATTGTCACTCCTGAAGTAATTGCTACCCACCTGCGGTTCATGGAACAACATGAAAATACCCTTTGCAAACATCACACAACTCCAATAAATAGGGAAATCTATGTGGCACGCATTCTGGGTTTTGAGCCACAGGGAACTTGGCCCTGCTCCCGGTTTGCCTTGAAGCGAATGGTTTCCTCCGGCCAAAATGTCCTCTCCACCCTAGCCTCCAACCCTGCCTTCACGAACTAACTTCTGTTTCTTCTTCAAAACTCGGTTTTTTTCCAATATGACTCCCCTCAGAAAGTCTTCACTGACTTGTAGAAGGTAAACTTCCTGCAGTTTACCTGTGTTTTTTCCGGGCCGACTTCTCTTGAGGCATTTATCACAATGACCCATCTGTTTCCCCCACTGGAATATAAACTCTTTGAGGGCATGGCCTTGTCTTAACTCCCCTCTCTCTCCCTCAGCATGGTTCCTGGTATATGGTAGGTACTCAAGTTCTGTACGTTACGTGAGTGAACCAATGAATGGGCAACAAGCTAGAAGGCATGTTCTCATCACAGGTTCTGTGGAGTAGTATTTCCTAATACACCTGTATTAGGAAAACCCACAGGTGGCAGGAAGGGGCAGGCTGCTACCAGGTAGGCCTGGGCCCTTCCCTGCCGGCAGCTTTGATCCAGCTGCCTTGCCCAAGGCGTGGTGGCCCCAGTGCTCGCAGCATTCTCAGGGGAAGAGGAACCACGCACCCATGTAGGCTTGGCTAATGAGGCCGTCAGGGGACACCGATGAGGAGGACCCCGGAAGATGCCGTGGGATCTAACTGCCAAAATCAACATCTCTAAATCTGGACCCTCCCAAATGTCCTTCTACCAAAGTGCATGACCACTCTTTCCTTTTCCAGAAGTCAGTGGAATTCTGATTTTGAGAAACCCTCTTAATTAACAGAGCCCTGGATTGGGCCCTCAGGCCTGGGAGGCTCTTCTTTTGGCCCCTGAAGCTTCCAAGCTGAGCCTTCCTAGCCTGCCAGGCAGGGCAGCAGCTGGGATGTTCACAAGTGGCTTAGCTTCGGTGCCTTCAGGCACCAGGCAGAGACCAGCCACCAAGAAAGGTAGCTGGGACTTCCTGGACGTTTTGGTCACACCTCACAGTTATTTTTCATCAGTGCGGCCCTTGCCCTTCTTCGCCCTTCTGTGAGCAGAGCGGTCCCCGTGCCTTTTCTCTCCTTCTGGACCAGACGGCCAACCTTGCGACGCAACGTGAACTCCAAACAGGAAGACAGTTGGTGGCCGTGAGATTTCCCAGGGCTGGCTCTGGAAACGCCACTCTACGCTTCTGTGGGGAGATGTTGTAGGACGTCCTTTATGCCTCTCTGGAGGTCTCCAAAGGCACCCACTTCTGGCTCCCAGAGGCCTGAAATTTCTCCTTGAGAGTCCCATCCTTCACATCTCAGATTGAAGCCGCAGCCCGTGGAAAAACAACCCATTCACTGACAACCCAGCATGAAGGAGCTTCTAAAAACAGGGTTTGCTGGGGATGGGGGGCCCTTTGACATGAGTCCCGACCAGAACCACACCCAGAAGCTAAGTAAAAGGAGAGCTGCTCAGGACATTGGACACAAGCTTTGCCAACTGCACGCTGTCACCCAGGGTCAGTTCTGAGCTTAACTGTGGCCTCAACAGGGTTTCTTGGCTACTAACAATTTCCTTTTTCTTTCTCTTTTTTGTTTTTAATCTGGACGCTAGTTTCACATGTGTGTTCAATTTGAGAAACCTAATCGAGCTGGTCACTTAAGATCTGTGTGCTTCTCTGTATGCGCATTGGACTTGAACAAAAAGTTGAAAAGAAACAGGCAAATGAAATTATGTTGTTGGCCCCCAAATGGCTGATTCCCATAGCGGTGCCTTTGCCGGCAAAAGGTGCAAATTTCGCCCACCTTCTACCTGGGAGGCATGTGGAAAGTCTCCTTCCGATGAGACAAAACCAGTAGGATCTGGGGTGACCCGGTTATAAGGGGGTGGTCTCACTGGCCAAAAAAGATGTCCGTGGTCCTTATCTTCCTGCCCCTTTTCCATGTCCATAGCTGCAAAGGTCCCTCAACACATTACCTTCTCTTCCATCAGGAGACCCTTGTAGGCTCTTCACCTCGTGTTCATCTTTCCAGTTACAAACAATAACCAACATTTCATCAGTCGGATTTATTAACAAGTACGTTAATAATAATATCATGACAAACCAACGTGTGCAGAGATCCCGAAGAACTGCCATATCCATTACCTTACTTTGTCTTCACGACATCCCTGACAGGGGAGGAATGGTCCCATCTCAGAAATGGAGATTCTGGGGGCGCCCGGGGGGGCTCAGTTGGTGAAGCGTCCGACTCTTGGTTTCGGCTCAGATCATGATCTCACGGTTTGTGGGATCGAGCCTCACGTCAGGCTCTGCGCTGACAGTGTGGAGCCTGCTTGGGATTCTCTCTCCCCCCCCCCCCCACTCTCTGCCTGCCCCTCCCAGCTTGCTCTCTCTCTCAAAAAATAAAGAAATAAACATTTAAAAATTTAAAAAAAAGAAAGAAATGGAGATTCTGAAACTTGCCAGAGCTCACGGCGCTGAGAAGCAGCAGGGGCAGGGTTTGAACCAGGTGGTTCTGCAGCCAGGATTAAACCTGCGTTGCCATCTGCCTTTGAGTCCAGGGCTCCTTGGGTACATCCTTCCTAGGGGTGTTTGCAAAGTGACAGACACCCTCGAACTTCCAAACCCACCAAAGCGCTATTAACCCAGAGACCTGTAACCCAGCACCCAGGGAAGGAAGGCAGAGCAAGGAGCGTGCTGCCCAGTGAGGGAAAAGCGGCCGCTGGCTGCTTGCCTTAAATGACACAGGCTCTCGGCCCCTGGCCTCGGGTGTAGCATGGGCTAAAGTGGCAGCCACTTAACTGATTCCTCCCTTCAGGCCACCAGGGTGCACAGGTGTCACCCTGTCCCCACAGACTCAGGCAGCACATGCTGATGTGAAATAACCTTGAGCTCATCACCAGCAAGGACTCCTCACCTCAGAAGGGCTCAGACATCTGGTAACCGGTAATAATAAGGATACAAATTATGATGAGAAAATAGATAGTAAGTCGGGTCTATGCAAAGCTTACTTCGTACCAGGCACTTTTCTAAGAGTTTTAGACATAGGAACCGAGTTAACTCTCACAATAACCTCATGAAGTAAATACGATTACTAACAACCTTTACCAAAGGGGAAACTGAGGCATAGAATGGTTAAATTATTGGTCCAATGTCACAGTTAGCAGTTTGTAGAGTCTCGACTTGAACGCAGGCAGTCCTAAACTCGGAAAACCAGGTCAGCTCTCTCTCCCTCTCTCTCCAGCCCTAAAAAAAAAAATGCTCTTTATATTCGGTAATTTTGTGCTGGCAGTAAACATTGACACTGAATATTTAAGCCAAAAGAGTGATTTTGCTTAAGGGGAGAAGAGTCCAGAGAGAACAAGAAACAGGTCTAGTCCAAACCAGACATTGACGTTTAAGAGCTGTCTACACAGTCCTCACAGAATCCTAGAATTGGGGGACTGGACAGGCTTCTGGTCCTCCGTCAACCTCAAAACAAATGATTATCTGGTCCAGAGGCCCCAAATCTGTCTCTGGGTCATTTGTTAAAGGCACAGATGTCCAAAATTTACGTCCACACGTGGACGTTTTTTACAGCAGCTTTAAGATTATGAAACATGAAACTGCCAAAACTTGGAAGCAACCAAGATGTGCTTCAGTAGGTAAGTGGATCAGCAAATTGTGGTCCATCCAGCTCTTATCCAGAGCTTAAGAAAAAAAAAAAAAAATCAGGGTGCCTGGGTGGCTCAGTCGGTTAAGCGTCTGACTTTGGCTCAGGTCATGATCTCATGGTTCGTGACTTCGAGCCCCAGGTTAGGCTCTGAGCTGACAGCTCAGAGCCTGGAGCCTGCTTCAGTTTCTGTGTCTCGCTCTTTCTCTGCCCCACCCCTGCTTGCGCTCTCTGTCTCTCAAAATGAATAAACGTTTAAAAAAAATTAAAAAAAAAAAAGCAAGCTACCAAGCCATGAAAAGATATGGAGGAAACTCAGATGCACATTACTAGGTGAAAGTTGCTAATCCAAAAAGGCTACAAACTACACAGGACATTCTGAAAAAAGCAAAACTATGGAGATAGTAAGATCAGTGGGGAGGGGCAAGAGAGGGGTGCATAGGTGAAGTACAAAGGATTTTTGGAGCAGAGATAATTGGTATGATACTATAATAGTGGATACATGTTAAACATTTGTCCAAACCCATAGACTGTTCAACACCAAGAGGGAACCCTGTGGGCAACTATGGACCTTGGGTGTTTGCAGGTTTGTCCGTGGTGACAAATGTATCTCTGTGGTGTGGGTTGTTGATGGCCCCCGCAGATTATGCGCGTGTTTGGGAACCAGGCAGTGGGTGCATGGAAATCTCTGTACTTGCTGCTCAATTTTGCTGTGAATCTAACGCTGCTTTTAGAAAATAAAATCTACTGGGAGAAAAAACCCAAACAGGTTTTGGAGCCCCATCTCGGAATATCCCAAATGAGCATGTCTGGGTGGGGCCTAGATCCCTGGGCTGTTTTCAAAACACCCCCGTGGCTTTATTGCAGGCGTGAATGTCTGGTCAATGACCGACCGAACAGTTGCAGTGAAGGGGGGGGTCTGATGCACCACACCCCTCACCATCTTGACACAGCACAGCTTCGGCCACTACAAAGCTCTTCCTTCAGGGTAAACCTAAATCTGTTTCCCTGTAGCTTTTACCCACTGGTTATTTTTCTACCCTGCAGAGCCATTTAGTAACACTGACCATGGTTACTCTCAGGCAACTAATTGCTTCAGTGCACCCTCTCATTAAGTCCTCCCAACGCTCCCACAAGGTAGATGCTATTATTATTCCTTCTTAACAGATGAAAACACTGGAGGTCAGAGGTGAAGTTGTTTGCCTAATGGCTGGTGAGGGGCCGGGCTGAGAGTGAAAGCCCCAGTTCTACCTGAGCAAAAGGCTCATGCTGTTGATCATAACCCAACACTTAGCGATGCATGAAGCCTGCCTCCTTCTCCATCCACCAGCCTTCCAGGCACATGAAGGCAGCTTTTCTCTCTGCTCGGAGTTTTGTCTTCCTCAAGCTCCCCACCATCCTGGTTGCAGCGCCTCAAGCCGCTTGTACCCCTTTACAACGTGCCTCCTGGACCGGACACAACCATCCAGGTGGGGTGTGACCACATCCCTGCTCCCCCGAGCTAGTCAACTCAGGCTTTCTAGCCCTCAGCTCGCAGCACCTCAGAATGCGCCAGAGCTGGGGCTCTGACCCCCCATTTGGGGGAGTACTGGTAACAAACAGGGACCACTGATTGACTTTTTAGTACGTACCGGTAGGAGGCCTAATAACACCACCACCCCCTCCCCCAAAATGTCCGTGTCTTAACCCCCAAAACCAGTGAGTATGTGAGTTGCAGGGCAAAAAGAAATTAAGTTTGCTAACCAACCTTGAGATGGAGAGTTCATCCTGGATTATCCAGGTGGGCTCAACGTAACCACAACGATCCTTACAAGTGGAAGGGAGACAGGAGAAGAATTAGAGTGACAGCAGCGAGAAAGACTCACCCCACACTGCTGGCTTTGCAGACAGAGGAGGGGGCCATGAGCCAAGGAGTACGTGGGTGGCTTCTAGACGCTGGCAAGAGCGAGGAAAGGCATTCTCCTTTAGCGCCTCCAGAAAAGAATGCAGCCCGCTGACACTTGGAATTTAGCCCCATGAGCCCCATTTTGGACCTCTGCCCTCCAGAAGTATAAGGAAATAAATGTGTTGTTCCCAAACACCCCATTTGTGACAATCTGTTACAGCAACAATAGAAAACAAATGTAGTCCCAGACCCTAGGCTAAGTGTTTCCTACATTATCTTGCATGATGTTTACAATAAACCCGAGAGGCGAGGTGGCAGCCGCTAAGGTTCTCTCGGTACCCACCCCGCACCTTCTAGAGCTCTGCCCGGAGCAGCGGTGTGCTCAGACAGCTACGTGCCTCTCGGCCTCCCTGGCTGAGACACAGGCCGAGGCCCTGGGCACCACCGTCTCCCTTCTCCCAGCTCTGAGGGAGCTGTGAGACAGACACAGGCTGAAGCAGCGTCTTGTTCTCCTTGGCCCGTCACCAGTTCCAAAGGCTGGCCGACGCAAGGTCTCTGGTGGCTCCCACCACCAATGGAGGCATTTCAGGGCCTCCCCGGAGGACCTGTGCCTTTTCTTACTGCAGTTCCTTCCAATGAGCCACGCAATTTGTGGCTATCGATCAGGCAGCTAAATCCTCAGGTCCCGAGGTCTCCACCAGTCAATGCAGCTTCCCGACAGCCCGATCACTTCTGAACTAGTTGGACGGGCTGATTTTACAGGTGAGAACCTGAGCCATCCAATCACCAGCAGGGTTATCCTCTCACCAGGAAAACAGCTTCTTGAAAGAAGAATGGGCATTTCACACCCCGGCCGCTTGTTGAGACGGCAGGTTCACAGCATCCTGCGTGGCCGTGGCCCAGTCCACGAGCAGACTACAGCCTGTTCCGTTACCCACTTCCCCCGTTTTTCATAGACGGATGCAGTGCTTGGTGTCTGAGTACTGGATTACTTCTCCCATCAGAACCTGAAATCTTAATGGACTCTTTGACGTTGCTCCTTTGAACGATCCTTTCCTGAGCCCCCGCTTACTCTTCCTGAATCCATGATGCTGCATTTACCACTGCGATACATGAGTGTTGTTCCCTTACTGTCTGAATGGCTTCCCAGCAGACTTGAGATTCTATTCACAAAGGGCCCATCTCTACCCCTGGACCCAATACGTATTAGATGCTCAATAAGAATCTGTTGAGAGATAATGACTCGGAGGTACAAGGGGCCCCAATTCTAGAGATCTGGGAAGTGCCTTTGGCAAAAGTCTACCCAGCACAGGGGCTGGATAAGAGGTTCTTCCCACGGATGTGGATTTGGAGAGGAGCCAAACAAAGCACGAGGAAAGGGTGCATGAAACTCCTTAGCTTGGGGTCTACCGAAGCTCAAACGGACAACCAGTGACCTTGCCAAAAGCAAGTGCAGCTTGGAGTTACCACAGGTGGACGCAACTTGACATTTTATGCACTTCCTGAAGTCTCTCTGGCCCCACCTGCCCTCGGCTCCCCAGGAGCCAAGTTCAGTACGTTGGCCATTGAACACTACTTTATTCCACACTGTTACCAATATTGTATCCAGTTCTGTCAATTACTACAGCCATTTAAAGATCTCCCTCAATGATTGTAGATTTGCCCAGTTCTTCTTTCTTCTTTCGTGTCTGTCCATTTTCGCTTTATATATTTTAAGGCTACGTTGTAGGTATGCTAAAACTTGAAAGTTTAGGTCTTTTTTGTGAATGTAACCTCTCAGAACTATGAAATATCAATCCATATCTTTAACAGTGTTGAATGTGGGGCGCCTGGGTGGCTCGGTCGGTTGAGCGTCCGACTTCAGCCAGGTCACGATCTCGCGGTCCGTGAGGTTGAGCCCCGCGTCAGGCTCTGGGCTGATGGCTCAGAGCCTGGAGCCTGCTTCCGATTCTGTGTCTTCCTCTCTCTCTGCCCGTCCCCCGTTCATGCTCTGTCTCTCTCTCTCAAAAATAAATAAAACGTTAAAAAAAATTAAAAAAAAAATGTTGAATGTACCTTTATCTGATATCAATATAACATTCGCATGTACATTAAAAAAAAAAAAAAAAAAAAAAAAACTCCACAGCAACTAAAGTGAAAGTCCTTCATCCCAGGTGTTTGGGAAAAAAGGCTCAATCTTGCTCAATTTACAAAATCGTTCATTTGTTTCCACGCAGGGTCTCTTCGTGCGTCCGTGAGTTACCTAGTGGGCTCTTAAATCAAGACATCAAAGCCAGATCATACCCTGTCTTTGCTTGAATCCACTGTATAATGGCACGCAAAATGCCAGACACCTAAAGGGATTCAGTCAACACTAGTAGATCGCATTCTGTGATGGGACAAAAGAGGGGAACAGGTAGGGGCTGGGGAAGGTCTGTTATGTTCCCTGGACTCCAGCACACCCTAAGGCTTTGTGTTAACACGGAACTGGCAGGCTCTCTCGCCCTGCCTCCTTCGCCTACCCGCCCTCTCTCCCTGTCCACCCTAAGTGCCACATTCAGCTGACACTCAGCCCTTTGTGCCTTACCTGAGAACAGATCCAACCCTACGATCCGGTCCTGAGAAATCACCATCACACAGTATGGGGAGAAGGGGGAGAGGTTTTACATCACACACCACCCAGCAAACACTAATACAATTTCATTGGAGACAACTTTCTTCATCCTCTTCATACACCCCAAGTGTATGAGAACCCTCGTTCTCTTCATTTTTCACTCTCCACTTCCCTACCCCAGTGAGCAACACACAGCCTGATGGGCTGCCCAACAGCTGCCCCCCTGCTGTTCCTCAAGCACGATCCCGATCCGGATCCCGGGTGGGTCTCAGTCCCCAGCCCTGCCCACTTACCAAGTGTTCACACAAAGCCTCTTCCTCAGCCGCTAAGAAAATGTGACCTTGTCCCATACCGTCTCCCCAAAATAATGAAGAGAAGTCACCAAATCCATCTGTTCCCTTTACGTAAAGATTCTTTCTCTTTATGGCTAAGCTTAGTGAGAAGTAACTTTTACAATGTTAATGATAACAAGCTGGGTATGAATTCTAAAACCTCTTTTAATTTGCAGTGATAAATTTCAGTAAAAAAAATTTTTTTAAGTAGGCTTCACGCCCAGGGTGGCTTGAACACGGGGCTTGAACTCACGATCCAGAGATCAAGACCTGGGCTGAGATCAAGAGTCGGATGCTTAATCGACTGAGCCGCTCGGGCGCCCCAAACTGGGTAAACTATCAGTTAAAATTTTCTTAACTAAACATCAATGCTCTTTGATTTAACCTTGTTATTGAAAAGCACTAAAGGTGCTTATCCACTTTCCTGTCTTAGGAAGTAGAATCTAAGGCATATGATAAACTCGAATGAAATAGTCAAGCTTTTCCACTTGGAGAGTGTTGCAATAAATGCCACACACGATCTTTGAGGGGTTAGTCCACACGACCGTTCCTTCTCCCCTCAACATCACTTTTTCCCCACCAATTCTCCCTGTCGGTCTGTACAAGTGCTTATAAACTCAAGGTAACACAAGATTGTCGTTGTCATTGTGGTGGTTGTTTTTTAATTAGAATCATTCAACAACATTTAAAAGCTAGTAGATTTCACATCAAAGTCCGGGTTTCTTCCTTTTCTTTAAGTACCAGAAAATCTAGATATCCTGGAACCTACATTCCTGAGTGGCGACCATCAGCGAGAACTGAGAAGTGATTTTCCCTTAGATGGGCATGGGTTTGCCAGCCAGCCAGTCACCATGAGTCCTTATTTCTTCCCTGACCCCAAGGCCAAGCATCAAATACCATTTGTCGTTGTGCTTCCGTTGCTATTTCTCTGAAAAGAGTATTAAGAGGAAAGTAAACTGCTTTCTAATTTCATTCACACACCTTCCTATGATGGCTCTTATGGAGTTAGCAGCCCCTGTCCCATTTAGGTTTATCAGTGTATAGATGGGAGCGGTTCCTGTGTGCTTAAATAAAATCCCCAAACAAAGAATGAATATTTATTTGCCAGGTTACAAAGTAGATACACTGTGCGTTAACAGAGAGAATCACATTGTTACCAAGGGTGTCACCTAATTTACAACTTCCAGCCAAGTTTCCCAGGGGACAAGTGTGAAAACATAAAGCCAGTGACCTGGGATCTCACCTTCCCTGAGACCAGGCAGAGTCAGTGCCTGGGAATAATCTAGGACTGGCTAGCAGATTTCAGAGGGTGGAGCAGGGTTTCATTGTCTTCTCAGCAGATCTCCTTGGATCAATGGCTCCAGGATTACAACTCTCTAGAGGAATGACTTAGCATGTGTTAAAATGCTAAGAGTGACTTCAGTCTTTTTTTTACAAGTCTACAGGGAGGGGGAGGGGGTGTGTAGATTTGGTAATTTGGACTCCGACCGTACAGTCAAAAAGATGACAGTTATTTGCATTAGACATTTTATACCATGTGAGAAGTGACTGTTAGTCATTTTACAGATGAGGAAGCAGGATTAAGTAAGTCGCCTGTTATCAAATAGCTAGGAAAGGGCAGAGGTAGGAATCACATCCCCGTCTGCCTCTAATGAAAAGCTAATCCTTTTTCACTACAACATGGTGGCTGCAAGAACGTGCAGCTTCATGCAAACGACATTCTTAGATGTTCCTTAGTTACTGCATCATGGACCTGACTTTGAATTATCCCAGGCAAAGTGTGTGTATATGTGTAGATGTGTGCAGAAGGAAGGGGTTGCTGTTTTTCATTGTTTTATTTTGCCATTCTTGAGTAAACTTGTTGTTCACCAGTCTCACTAACTCACCCGACCTCAACTTCATAGCTCATAATTCTTAAAATATCTATATTTAGTTATTGAAAGCTATATTCCCTAAGGATGTTGAACACATAGGTGGCTTCAGGCCAAATCCTTTCCAACTTCAGCCTTAGTAGCAACAGGAGGTGCAAAATGACAGGCAACACGATGAAGTCATTGGGAACTAATTAGCCTAGGTCCCAGAGCCGAAGTCCCAGAACACTCCTCATCACTTATTCTCAGTGACGTTGATGATCCCGACCCAGAGCAGGCCATCTGGCTTAACTCCACGGCTGAAGAGAATGTTCAGTAAAGGATTTCTAATTTGAGATTTTCCTCTGAACGACGTGAGGCCTCATTTTTCAGAGAAAGAATGATGATTTGTCTGAGTTAGCATGAGGCTCCTTACAATGTTGCAAAGCAAATCTCATAGTCTCGGACTCACCCCACAGAAGACAAGGGAAAAGGTTTCTTAGCACCTGTCACCTAGTTCCCTTTGAAGGTGACTACAGAGGTCGATTCCCTAATTGTATGCTATTGATTCATTCCTTACACCCATTGGGCTTGGTTATCAATCCGAGTACTGATTATACTACGGTCTTTTAGGCAGCATACCAACTCTGTGATAAGTGACTTCCTGCCTGTACTTGTTCTGTACAACAAGTCTGTAAAGGGGATTATTATTGTCTTCATTTGATAGACAAGGAAACCAAGGGAACTAACCTGACTTAAATCATCCACTAAGCAGCAGAACCACAGAGCTAAATTTACAACTCCAAAGCCCAAGTTTTTCAAGACTACATTCAAGTAAGTGGGCAGCCAATTCAAATACTCCAGCTTTCGGTCTGCTCTTTAGAATTAACTAGAGCTTAGAACAGGAGTCAGCAAATCACAGCCCACCATATGGCCCACAAAGCCTAAAATATTTACTAACTGATCCTATGCAGAAAAGTTTGCTGACCTTGAGCTTAAAAAGTAGTAAACCAAATCCCAAATGTTCCATTCTGTTAACTGAGGTCTCTGTAGTACTTGGGACCAGAGGATTCTATGGCATAGTTTCGATTCATGAAAATATTTCTTTTCATTGATTTATGTAAATGACCCTGAATAATAACAGTTGGAAACAACTGTTTCGGGCTGGGGGTTGTGGGGTGGGTGAGGGGTAAGAAATAGCTCTGGGTCTAAAATATCCACTTCCTGGATCACTGCATAACTGTTGGTTAACCAAAACCCAAGGAGAGTTTTACCCATCATGAAGAATTTGGCCAAGGGATCTGTCCCACTGAGTGTAGACATAAGTGTCCATGGGCCTCTCTCTGTCCATACTGATGGAGGGTTGGAGAGGAAGCCTTTCACCAGCATGCAAATTGAAGATATGCTGTTTTTAGATGGCTGCCAGCATGCTAAGCCAATGGAAATAATGATGAAGAGACAGTAAGGCATTTTATTCATTGTTTTCAAACGTAGCAAGAGGTGTTTAGTAATCTTCGTGTAAAACAGACATCTGAGTCGTCCCAGCAGCAGGGAGTTCTCATGAGTCATAAAACACATACTGGTCCAGAATCAGGTCTTTGCACTGGCTCAAGAACATGCCTAGAACTATACCCAATACTAAGCCACCATACTCCCCAGTTGGGATCCAAAAATCAATGAATCTTTATGGTCTGACTCCACCCATGTGCTCAAATGTACTAGGCACACCATGTGTCTATCAGGTAGAGTCGTGAAAGGCTTCAGGAGATGGGCTGGAGGAAACAGCTGCAAATTCCAAAACTATCACTAGTTTGTTGTTTGAACTTGAGCCTAAGATTTATCTGTAAAATGAGGTAATTGAATCGGATCCCTCTGTGGTGCCTTCCAGCTCTATAAGTATGGAGAGCGGAAGGTCCACTAATAGTATAGAAACAACTCCTGAAAATATTGGTGACATATTACTCATAACTCACTATATCTCATTATGCAATTAGTGTTATTATAATTATCATTAATGTTATCATTGTTATTAGCATAATAAAATAATAACATATAAAAATAATAATACACTTATTAAGTATTTTCAATGTGCCAGATGTCATTTGTAGAGGTTTCTGGAATAAGTAGGAAAAGAAGATTCTATGTTCTTCCTGTGCAGTCTATCTTTCAGACCGCAGGTTAACAAACCATAGCCATGGATCAAATCCAGCCCACTGCTTATTTTTGTAAATAAAGTTCACTTGATAAGCCAGGCCCATCATTTAACTACTGCCTCTGGTCATTTTTGCACCGCAACAGCAAGGCTGAGTAAGTTTAGCAGAAACCCTAAAATAATTGTTATCTGGCCCTTTATAGAAACAATTTGCTGACCCGGCTCATTTAGCCCCTACGCTGCAAGCCTCTTGCCTCCCTAGTATCCGTTGACTACTCTTTCGGTTCTCCCCTCTTGACTTTCCTCGGGGTACCTTCCCTCCTCTACTTACAACACTGTGGACTGGGTGGATCTGACCCATTGCCTATCTCAGACCTGGAGCATCAGGACATTTCATCCTCATGACCATGAAGATTTAGGGGCAGGAATGTAGGATTCAATCAATCCTAAGACGTTTGCTGTAAATAGTGGCCAAAAACAAAGCTTTTTTCTTTCTTTTTTTTTTTTTCCTGACATCTCTGAGCTACAAGTATGCGACTACAGAGCTTCCAAGAGCCTTCATAGAAATGACTTGCCTGTGTTTGAAAACAAAGAAAGACGGAGAAAGAAAGCCTCGTGATAACATTTTAGACTCTGGATCCAACTATGCCTGAAGCTACAGGTAGACTTTTTAGCTAATAAGCCAACACCTTCTCTTTTGTTGGTTTAAATCAGATTCAGTTAGGCTTCTATCACCAGCAACTAAAACAAAACAGTCCTTTGAAACTGACATAACCATCTTCCCCCGTAAAGACTTATCTGCCCAAAATTACATAAGCTAATGAATGGCAGGGTCTACATTGAGCTCTGTAAGATGAAGGAACCAGTGTCCAGAGCTCTCCAGAAGATCTGGTTAGGCCAGGGACAGGACCGATAGGTTATTTTCCTGTCTTTGAAGAAGGAACATTTCAAACCACATCTCTGTTCTCTAGAGAGCAGTTCCTTGGGGATCATCCTGTTTTCTACTTCTGACTATCCCAAGACAAGGCCCCATAGAGTACCAGCTCCTCATGTGGTAATTTGGAGGAAGTTATAATGAAAAGCGGTATCACAGCCATTTGTCAGCCCTTCATTCTTGCCATACTTAACTGGGAAGAGAGGTGCTGCAGAGAAAACTGACCGCCTCCTGTTGAAGCTCTCAGTTGTCCAGCAATCAACATACGTAAACAGGCAGTCTCAATGCAGGCAGCAGGAATGAACCTCAGGCAAGGAATGAATCAGAGCAGCCTTTGAAGAAGCACAGATTCTGTGAAATCTCACCTACCTAGAACTATCTATCCCACAGGGCATTGCAGGGGAGCAGAATATGCCACCCCAAAATATGCCTCTTTGGCATCAGGGTCATTTGGAGCTGAAGGCAATCAAGACCTACCAGACTTAGGAAAAGCTTTTTACCACCCGCCCGCCCCCCCCCCCAAACTGCCTAAAAGAATTTAGAAAGGGGGCCTGTACCAGGGAAAGAACTATTATCAGGGATAACATTTTCATCTCAAATACTTATCTGTATGGCAGGGCAAACATTTTTTTTAATGTTTATTTATTTTTGACAGAGAGGGAGAGACAGAGTGTGAGCAGGCGAGGGGCAGAGAGAGGGAGACACAGAATCCGAAGCAGGCTCCGGGCTCCGAGCTTTCAGCACAGAGCCCGACGCGGGGCTCGAACTCACAAACTGCGAGATCATGATCTGAGCCAAAGTCGGACGCTCAGCCGACTGAGCCACCCAGGCGCCCCAGGGCAAACATTTTTTAATCAAACGTTTGTTCTTCTGCTCTTCCTGGTTATGCCTTTCTCCTTTTTGAAGCCCCAGACCCCTATCTCTTTCTTTAGCTCACAATGGTATATAAGTCTCAAATGCCTGGCTGCCTTTGTGTCTCATAGCTTTGTGGGGTTCCTGGACATACATACATAATTACATTTGTTTTTCTCCTATTAATCTGTCTTTTTATTACAGGCAGGTCTCAGTCAAGAATCTAGAAGTATAGAGGAAAAAACAAGTTTTATTCCTCTGTTGCAACTTCTTATATTCTGCTTTACAGAAAAAGACAGGGGCACCTGGGCGGCTCAGTCCGTTAAGCGTCCAACTCTTGGTGTTGGCTCAGACCATGATCTCACAGTTCATGAGTTTGAGCCCCGAATCAGGCTCTGGGCTGTCAGTGCAGAGCCTGCTTGGGATTCTCTCTCTCCCTCTCTCTCTGCCCCTTCCCTGCTTGCTCTCTCTCTCTCTCCCCCAAAATAAATAAACTTAAAAAAAATAAATAAAGAGAATGACAGACTCCAGGAGGAATAGTATAGTGCAGGGTGTGGAAACACAATCTCTCAGAAAGGTCTTTGGTTGGTATGTGACTCAATGGTATACCTTCACCAGCTGAAGACTTTATAATAAGGACTGGACCTCAGACAGGCATCCCGGGGGACATGCCAGGCCCTCTGTCAGGGGTGTACTGGTCCTGACACACCAAACCAAGAGAGGATGAATTCTAGAATGTTGAATGATTTTCAACCAGAAGAGCTGAGCATAAGTTGAAATGTAAGGATGGATGGATGGATGCATGGACAGATGATAGATAGATAGATAGATAGATAGATAGATAGATAGAGACAAAAAAATAGTACACACTTACCATAGCATATACAAAGATTACAGATAGCGTTCTGGAAGGATCACAGGATATGGGTAATAGCAGAGGACTCTCAAGAGAAGAACGAATAAATAGGCATCTCATGTGAGAGAGAGACTCACTGATCACTGCATACTCTTCAGTATGGTTTGAATGCTTCCCCATGTGTTTATTACTTTTTCAGTATAAGGATGGAAAATAAGAGGGAATTCTCAAAAACATACTCCACAACAAACCCCTCTTGGTGCTTTTAATGACCCTAGAAGTTAAATGACCAGAACCCCATTTCCTCGGACTGCCTGGTTAAGCTTTCTCCTCTGAGGCTTTGTCACACTGGCCATGCAGTCGTTCACCCTGGTGTGAACTCTGCTCAAGCGTCACTTCCCTAAGCAGAGAGACGAGACAACAGGACCCACCTTGTGCCAGGCAAACATGTTACGTGGGCTTTGTTGCCTTTGGGTCTGCCCTAGTTCAGAGGTAAAGGTGAAAGGGTGACATTAGGGAGTCCAAAGTCCCAGCCACAAAGCCTCCAGACCCTCTGCACACAGCCAGGGACAGGTCAGGGTTTCCTTGGCCCAGAGATCAAAGAGCTGGCCTCAGCCCGGCCTCCAAGGTACTCAAAGTTCTTGGAATAGCCTGAGCCCCTCATTGACCTTATTACAGCTGGTGGACACCATTCAAGATTTCAAGAGAATGGCGGACACATAGATGGTTCGGTCGGTTTAGCGTCTGACTTCAGCTCAGGTCATGATCTCGTGACTCATGGGTCCGAGCCCCACATCCGGTTCTGTGCTGACAGCCGACAGCTTGCTTTGGATTCTCTCTCTCGGTCTCTCTCTGTCTCTGTCTCTCTCTCTGTCCCTCCCCTGCTTCTCTCTCTCTCTCTCTCTCTCTCTCTCTCTCCCAAAAATAAATAAATAAATACTAAAAAAAATTGTTTAAGGCTTCAAGAGAATGGGACATGAAATAGACTGTCCAGCATGATTCTGAGCCACTCCATGCCCCCCACGCCAGACACACACATGCACGGGTACATTCCACAGGAAGAAGCTGGGTCTGGCTTCACAGCTCAGTGCTACTGCTCTCTAGCGGAACCTCACCAACTCCTTTTCATCCCTAGAGCCTGCTTCCTTATCCACACAAGGAAAGAGGATTGTAGAGAAGATTAAATTAGATGCAATCATTTCTAGTATAGATGCCCGCCACATAACAACAGTACTGTCCTTCCCTCGTCCCCCCTTCCCTTTGGCGATTTCAGAAACAAAGGAGCGCTTTTCAAAGAATTCAACGGACTGAAAGACAACACAAGCTTCTGTCAAAATGAACCTTCCGACTTCTTAGAAAACTCTGCAGACGCTCCAGTGGGATTCAGGTCTCTTGGACTCTTACGCAATAAGTTACGTAAGGGTCATCTTATTCCCCCAGCGTGCCCTCTCGGATTACAGTGTGCAGGCTAAGGTCAAAAGGAAATTACGTAAGCATAATCCCGGGAAATCGGCATACAAAGCAGGGCCCAGTGCAAGAAGCAAACCGGCAGTATGTTACCACGAATCTCGGAGGCCAGAAACTGCTAAACGTATAAAACATAGTTTGAGTACATTTGGTTGAGAGTTGGGGAGGGACTCGTGGAAATATTTTCTAAACGGTGTATCAGGGGGGCAAACAATCTGAATAAGGCCTGGTTTTGCAACAGACGGTGGTCTTGAAGGTCTGCCTATTAATCTCTTAATTGCTGCCTTCCTGGGAGGTCCGGGCAAGGGGCCAGAGAGCCAGAGGGAGAGGGAGCCAGGGAATTGAGACTTGGGGCAGAGGCACTTTACCTACAAGTATGAAAGTATTTCAACACTTTAACTACCAGCTACACATTTGCCCTGGAGGAGAGGCATTTCTGAAATAGTCCTATTAGTGAAAATGTTTGAAACTGTGTCAAAAACCCAGCAATATACAGCAATGTACAAAAAGATTCTGAACTCCCTTAGAAAACAGAGCAAAGTAAACTAAAACTAAGTTTGCACATCAAATTGACAAAACTTTCTTAAAATCTTTTTAATGTTTATTTATTTTTGAGACAGAGAGAGACAGAGCATGACTGGGGGAGGGGCAGAGAGAGAGGGGAGACACAGAATCCGAAGCAGGCTCCAGGCTCCGAGCCATCAGCACAGAGCCCGACATGGGGCTCGAACTCGTCAACCGCGAGATCATGACCTGAGCTGAAGTCAGACACTCAGCTGACTGAGCCACCCAGGCATCCCAACAAAACTTTCTTAAAATCATAACATCTATGACTGGCAGGGACACAGGAAATTAAATGTAAAACTTTGTGTTGGTAAGGTAAGGGTGGAGGGAGGGTCGATTTGGCAGTTTCCATCGATATTAAAACGCTGCAATACCCTTGGGCCCAGCAAAAATATCTTTGTGTCCTAGAGAAATGTGTGCATGCACAAAGGTGCATATTTTTTGCAAAATTGTAACGGTAAAAACTGAGAAGTCACCTAAATTCCATCAAATAAGGGGATGGCCGAATAAACACTGGTACGTTTTGAAGCTATGCAAGACTATGTTCCTGTTGAAAAGAATGATGCATTGTTGTATAAACTGACATGGAAAAATGTCCAAAATATAGACATATGAAACGTATTCATGCACATATACACTTATAATGAATGGAGAGAAATTTTGGAAGAAGCAAAAGACTGCAGGAGTTACCTCTAGGAATGGGATTGGGTTTTAGAGTCAGGTACATAAGGGATCCTGTTATGTTTATGTAGGGGTTTTTTTGTAGGTTTTGACTTTTAAAACCATGGTATGTTCATGTATTATACTGGATAATTCACATTTCCTTTGGTAAATGATGAATCAGCCATCTCAAATGTTCGGGAGAGGACAGTTGTTGTTTTTTTAATTCAGGAAAACATTAACTTTTTAAAAGATGAGGCCAAGAGGCTTCCATTTGTAAAAGAGGTTACCAGGAGGTAATAGCTCTGTGTGCTGAATTTACTGCCAAGATCACCTGATGCAGAGAGTAACACAAGATAAATTTTCCAAAATGATTCTGAGGTTTATGCTCAAGAAACACAGCAAATAATCTGCCCAGCAGAGACTAGGGTTTATTTCTCTCAGAAGGAATGGACTTCCCGGAGGAGGGTGGTACCTTTTGTTCTCTCCTTTAAAATGAGAGGAAAATACAGGATCTCTTTTCCTAGTCTTAATTCCCATTGGCCTTGATCAGACACAGAGACAGTTGCCTCCCATGCACATAGGAGTTCATGCATCAGAAAACACTAGCCCCAATCTGGTCCTGGTCACTTAAGTTCAACCCCTGGGACATCTTCTCCAGAATGTAATCATAAAGATTCCAGAGTGGGACTGTAGTTGCACTTGGGGCTTCCTCCACCGCCCTGCTCTGACACGTTGTGCAGCCACACACAAGTCGCTGACACCTTGCTGTTGTGCCGGAAGTATCAGTACCCTGCCTTCAGGTAGGGATAACCCATTCTCTGTGCACCGAGATCATAACAAATAATAACAATAATAATAATAATAATAATAATAATAATAATATCTGTGCACCAGAATATCTCTCCATTTTTACACACACACACACACACACACACACACACACACACACACACACAAACACACACACACACGGATCTGAAATCTAGTGAATTCAAAGGTTTGATAAAATTAACAACAGATGTGCCAACATTGTGAAATCCCTAGAAGGCTCCAGCCAAAACATCTTTTGCATTGCCCGGGTGATCATTTCACAGTGCTTCAAATGTTTGGGACCCAAGGTATATGGCCAGGAAGTGACCCCAATGAGAACTCAGACCCTGATCTTCTATCATCAAAAAAAAAAAAAAACTGTTTGTTTACATCTAAGACCCAAATATGATCCATGTTATTAATTGGCTAATTCACTCATCCACTCAGTAGCTATTTGCCAAGCATCTATTCTGGACTTGCATCTACATGCAACAGACACAGTGGTGAACAAACAGAGGCTTACATAATAGTAACGGTAGGAGCTAATAAACAAAGAATTAATGTCATAGAGGAATACATTCTATAAAGAACAATGAAGTGATATGGTAGTAAATGGGATACAGTGTGATGAGGCACTATTTTATATAAGGTGGTCAGGAAGGCGACATTTATTTTTTTAAGTTTATTTACCTGTTTTGAGAGAGCGGGTTATAGTAGGAGCAAAGGAAGGGCAGAGAGAGAGGAGATGGAGAATCCCAAGCAGGTTCCGTGCTGTCAGCATAGAGCCCGACACGGGGCTTGATGCCGTGAACCGTGAGATCATGACTTGAGCCGAAACCAAGAGTCTGACGCTCAGCCAATTGACTAAGCCACCCAGGCACCCCAGGAAGGTGACATTTAATCAGTGACTTGGAGAAAGTAAGGGTGACCATGTAGGATCCTAGAGAAAAGTATTCTGAGAGAGGAAACTACAAGTGCAAAGGCCCTGAGGCAGGAGCAAGCTGATGAATTCTAGGAACAGCAAGAAGGATCTCCTCACCACAGGCTCACAGGCAAAATTCTAGGAGCATGTGCTTGGGAGAATCAAAGGACAATTCCCCTAAAAATGCAAATACAGAAAAAATTTCCTTACAACTTAAGAGCACTGAGAATTCACTTAGGACAGTAAAGAGCACAGCCTGCTCACTGCCCCGCCCTCAGTACTGGGAAGGGTTTCTCGGGTGCCAATCACCCTGACTGGATCAGATTCCTGTGCCCGGAACTGGAAGTGACCTCGAGGCACTTTTAGTTCCCAGAGGCAGTAAGAGAATTGAACCATTCAATTGGGCTTAGCAGCTCTGTTTCAGACCCAAAGCAAGTAACTGACAAATATTTTTGGTTTGTCTTTGAGTGTTGAATGTCCCAAGAGTATTAAGTAAGTAAGTAAGTAAGTAAATAAATAAATAAATAAATAAATAAGGAATAATTAAAAAAATAAAAATAAAAATCAACAGGGGCGCCTGGGTGGCTCAGTCAGTTGAGCTTCTGACTCTTGATTTCAGCTCAGGTCATGATCTCAGGGTTCCTGGGTTCAAGCCCCACGTTGGGCTCAGTGCTGACAGTGTAGAGTCTGTTTGGGATTCTCTATCTCCCTGTCTCTCTGCCCCTCCTCTGCTTGCTCTCTCTCTCTCTCTCTCTCTCTCTCTCATAATAAATAAATGAACTTTAAAAAAAGAAATAAAGGGGCACCTGGGGGGTTCAGTCAGTTAAGCTTTGACTTTGGCTCCGGTTGTGATCTCACAGTTCGTGGGTTCGAACCCCGTCTTGGGCTCTGTGCTGACAGCTCGGGGTCTGGAGCCTGCTTTGGATTCTGTGTCTCCCTCTCTCTGTCCCTCCCCTGCTCGCACTGTGTGTGTATGTCTCTCTCTCTCTCTCAAAAAAAACATGAACATTAGAAAATTTTTCAATAGATAGGCAATAATAAAAAGAAATAAAAATTTTAAAAAGATAAAAAATTAAAGAGGCCGATTTAAGCAGGATGCTGAATCAAAGCCACCCACTCCATGGCACTTACCTCGCCTGCTTCTCATGCCCCACCCCCAACTCTCACGTGAAGACCATCGCACCTAATAATTCTTGCGAAGTACCAGGCTTCCAAGTGCAGCTCGCCCATAAAACACTTCATCAAACGTGTGGACTTGGCTCCTGCTTTTGCAAGCACAACCTTGCCCTCCCTCCTTTCTCCTCATGGCCAGGCACACCGCCTTCCCGCTCTCAGAGCACGCCTGGGAACCCCGGCCCGCACACCTTCTACCGCGCTGCCTGCCTCTCGCATCCCCGCTGGGGAGGCACTGCTGGCTGGTTTCCTTCCCTCGGGCTCTTGCAGGACTCACTGGGCGCCAGTCCTCATACCACCCAGCAAGGTTGGAGGCTCAGCTGGGAGGTTCCTGGGACCACGAACAGTCAACGGGGACCCCCAGGGGAGAGGGGCGCTGAAGCTGGTCTTCCCCATGGCAGGTGTGCCGAGAGGTACACGCACCTGGCTACGGCCAGGAGCTGGCAGGGCCAACTGTGACCCCCTTCCCTACCAGACCCTTTGCTTGTCTCTTAAAAAAAAAAAAAAAAAAGAGAGAGACATAGTTTTATTGTATGGTTTTCGGATTGCATCAATAATATGTACTCTGTTTACAGAAAGATATAAAAAAGAAGGGGAAAATCACCAGTTAACTCCATTGTCCGGAAAGTCTAATAGCCAATGCTTGGAGCCAAGCATTGTTTTTTGTTTGTTTGTTTTGTTTTGTTTTTAATGTTTGTTTATTTTTGAGACAGAGAGAGACAGAGCATGAACGGGGGAGGGTCAGAGAGAGGGAGACACAGAATCTGAAACAGGCTCCAGGCTCTGAGCTGTCAGCCCAGAGCCCGACGCGGGGCTCGAACTCACGGACCGCGAGATCGTGACCTGAGCCGAAGTCGGCCGCTTAACCGACTGAGCCACCCAGGTGCCCCCCAAGCATTGTTTTAAGTGCTACACACTCGCTTAAACTCCCTTACAATTTATTCACTTAAACCTCATAACCGTTGTACAAAGGTGACATTATTTTAAGACCCATTTTGCAGGTGAGAAAACCAAGGCACAGAGAAATGAAGGTCCTTTCCTAGGGCTCAAAGTAATAAAGCTGAGGAGCTAGAATTCAAACCTTGACCCAGGTTCTTAATGCATCTTGACTACGTCTACTTTCCATCTGAGGGGCCCATCTCTAGCCCGGCTCCTGCTGCCTGGGTTCGTAGCACGGAGCAGGGAAGGTTCCCTCTCTTCGCCTCCGTGGGCTCACAAAGGCTGGGAGGGCTCACGGGAGGAAGAACAGGCCGTGGAGGCTACGAGCCCCACTGAAGGACTACACATTCACCAGACCTGACAGCAAAACAGACAGAGCAAGGAGCCACTTTTCAGCCCATCGGGAGGTGTTGAGTATCCAGTATATGTCCGGGACTAGGGGGATATAATGACTGGCACCCAGCCTTTGACCACAAGGGTTTGGTCTATTGGCAGAGACAGAGCACGTAAGCAAGCGCAACTGACAACAGACATGGGACCAGACTGTAGGCTCCTCGAGGGCAGTTTCACCTTGTCCGCACTGGGGACTCGTTGGAAGTGTTGAGGAGCTATTTGTTGAACGACTGAATGACCTGAGCCAGCGGCACTGTTCTCTTCTGAAATCCTGGAGAAGTCAGGAAGGGATTTCCAGGTGTAACGGCAGTTCAGCTGAGATCCGCAGGCAGAGGGGAGGGGCAGGGGATGAGCAAAGCGTGGGGGCCGGACTCCACACGGCCGGCACCCAGGCTGGGGGAAGCCCGTGTGCCCACGGCAGAGGCACGTTCCACAGGCGAGGAACGGAGACCATGCAGGGACTTGGAAAGACAAACAGGCTCAGATCAGGTGCTCTGAGGCCAAAGGAAGGAGTCCAGACATGGGGGGAGAAAAAGACACATGTGAAGACAAAGTTTGAGAGTTAACACTTCGTTTGTTCTCTACCCAAGGGAACAGGCAAGAAAAAAAGACCTTACGGAGGTTAAGAGTTGAATCTTGCATAACAGCTACTTCTGTGGGGAAGAAGGAGGAAGAAGAATCCTCAAAAACGCAGGAAAACACCATGAGGGAGCAGGAGGGGCATGAAGGGGTTCCCAGGAGCAATCTAGGGGGCTTCCCCCCAGCACTGTTACTCTCAAGCACTCCGACTAAAGGGGTCTCCCAGTCTGCCCTGCACAGATGCAACCACTCACCGCGACAAGAGCCCTTTCCCTCTATCTCAGTGGCCTGCAGATCACCTTTAAGACAAGAGTGGTTCCAAGCCCCTTTCACCTCACGGGCAAAGTCCAATCCAGTAACGCTGGCTGCCTGGACCAGTGGGTTGAGATGGATTCTGAAGTTGAATCCAGATTCACAGCGAATGAGTTCTATGATCGATGAGCAAATATCTGCCACGGACACAAAACTGAGGAGTGGCCACCCATGTGCCCATATGGGCCCTCCCTGCTTCCAGCAATTTGCATTTATTTTATTTCGATGCGGACTCACGCAGAGCAGAGACTGTCGCATTTAGTCTCGTGCCAGGGGCTGTGCCACGTGGGCACTGAGGAAATAGAGATTACGATACTCAGCAAATGTTTGCTAAGTGAATGATCAAACTCATTTGTTCCCGAGAGAAGGGACGACAAAGAAGCTGGACGCTGTGAGCTTTCAGAGTGCAGAGCGGCAGGAAGGGCCTCTTCCTTTGGAGCCAGCCCTCCAGCCTTCCATCCTGACCCTGCCCTGTGCCAAAGTCCCTGCGACAGGTCTGGGCCCCGGCTGCATCCCAGCACTGCTCTGCAAGAGGCGTTGCTCCTAACACAGCCAGTGAATTCTGGAATGCATGAGCTGAGTCTCGCTAGGAGTGGGCTCACAGGCTAAGCCAAAGCATTCCTCAGGCATCTGCTTTTACCAAAAGAGACACGGAAAAAAGCAGAGGCATGCCTGGCTTGGCCTCTCCTGGGGTTGGTGAAAGAACTGTCTAGAATTGGGTTGGGCCAACCGACTCCCCCTCTGAGGGTCTCCCCTCGAGTACTGATGATGAGCAAACCCAATATTCCTCTTGGCTGCCCCCCAACCCTCAGTAGGGTGCCCCACATGAGTTGGACAGTCAGTAGATAAGAGAGACACATTTCATTTAAAGAACTCCCGAACTGGATGGGGAGGAAAGCAAACAGGTGGGAAGTTATGGTCCAGGAGGTAAGCAAGGAAATACACAATTGCCCGAAAACGCCAGTATAGACACCCATCTCTGCTCCCGGAGTTAGGAAGACAAAGAGACTGACAGAAAAGCTGGGGACAGCGTCACAAAGGAGAAGCGTGTGCGTTCAGTCTGGAAGACTCCAGGCCGACTTTTAACGGCGAGAGAGAAAGGGAGCGGGTGCAGCAGGCAGAGGAAATGGAGAACGTGGCTCAGCGGCGGGAAGGGAAAGGCGAAGTTGAGAAACAGGCGGGCTGCACGTGGGAGGTGAGGCTGGGAGGTGCCGGGAGCGAGGTGAGAACCAGGCACGTGAACCGGAGGGTGCCGCGGGAGCCCGGGCAGCCCCGTACGAGGCCTGGACTAAGGGATGGGCCATCCAGATGAAAACAAAGATTAAAGCCAAGGCCACATGAGAAGGGAGAATCAGGGAGGAATCAAAAGTGCCCAGGGAGGGGCGCCTGGGTGGCGCAGTCGGTTGAGCGTCCGACTTCAGCCAGGTCACGATCTCGCGGTCCGGGAGTTCGAGCCCCGCGTCGGGCTCTGGGCGGATGGCTCAGAGCCTGGAGCCTGTTTCCGATTCTGTGTCTCCCTCTCTCTCTGCCCCTTCCCCGTTCATGCTCTGTCTCTCTCTGTCCCAAAAATAAATAAACGTTGAAAAAAAAAGTGCCCAGGGAATCCACGGGAATCCCACAGGCCACCAGGAACAAGAAATAAGAGAAAATGATGGAGGAAGCCGGAACCGTCCGTGAGTCCTTAGCGACGTGGGTTCGTTGTGTGGCCTACACACCTCCAAACCTCGTCTGGCAAGCGCCCGGGGCCCGGAAATCAGGTGTTTGCGTGGCTCTTTCTTGTGAAGCCTGTGGATGTGTCCTCCTCACGTCAGCTCCTCTCCCTCCCTTCCTTTTGGGGGAAAACGAAGAGAAGAAAGGCCCCTCCCTTCTAGATTCCCAGCGCCCTTCCCTCCAGACAGCCACCCAGCGACCCGTGGAAACGCTCATCTCTGCAGCGCAAAGAAAGTATCAAATGTGCTTACTCCTCATAGGATATCTGCATTTTAAAGGAGGCCTAACCCAGATGCTTGGATTTCCAGTACGTTCACCCACAATTTCCGGTCTGCTGCAGACCTGGGAGGGTGCAGGGGGGTAGCGCACAGCTCGTGGGCTCCGGGGGTTTACAGTTTAGCAGCGGAAAAGGCCATTCTAGTCTGTTCTGCACTTATCTTTGCCAGCAGGGGCGGAAGTCCTGTGCAGTTAGAGATTCACATACCTGGGATGGTCACAACACGGGTTCAAATCCCAGCTCCGCCAACTTACCAGCTAAGAAACTTGGGGTGAGTTTCCTAACGTCTCTCAGCCTCAGTTCTTGTCCTCTAGGAAACCCTGAATGAGACCGGTATGGTGAAGGGTTCAGTACAGTGCCCGGCACAGGCAAGAGCTATCTGCCAAGATGTTCCAGGAAATACTAGAAACTCACTCCTGGCTTTTAGGAAATGCGCACTGAATCAAAAGAGAAGAGGACATCTCCAGAGACTGAGCAGGGCTTTAACTCCCATGGCCCTTTTCATTCCAGTTCCTTATTTATAGATGAAACAACCACGAGACTGTCTTCTTCTACCTTGTTCTTATCTTGCAGGATTGGGGTGGGGTGGATGATAGGATCCCCATTTATCGAGCAGACAGTGAATACGGCATGGTGCTAGGCACATCACAGACTTAATCTCTCTCAATCCCCCCCAACCCAAAAGATACAGGTGTTCTCCCCCAGATTAAGAGAGAGAGTAAAGAAAGAATGCAAGTCGCCCAGGGTCTCCAAAAAACCACCTCAGCTGCTTCCCAGCTCCCGACCTGAGCCAGGCTTGAACCCCAGGTGCCTGGAGATCCTTCCAAAAATGCACACCGAGATAAAATGGTTTCCCAGCCTTTTGATTTACAACTCTAAAGAGCTTGGCTGAAGCAGCAAATCTTTTGATGATTTATTCCAATACTCTTAGTTGCCCTGTCAAGCCTGATTGGGAAGATGCCTGGCTGGGGCTGGAGTCTGTCTCTGGTCTGGTCCGAACCTTGGGGCGAGTGACCTGCCACCAGGCATTGGAGGTACGTAATGGAAAGAGCCTTAAGATTCCATTCTTTCGACTACCCTAAATCTTGAACTTACCACCTCTCTGGGAAAACGTACTGAAGCCTGCCAACATTTTTATTTCCTTTTAGAGATCTTCTTTACCGCGTGAACCCATCTACCCACAGCTCTCATGTAATGGAATCGTGATCTGGTCTCCATTGGAGAAATTAATCATAATAATATACCAATGACCACTAACACTGAGTACTTACTCCGAGGTAGGCACTGTCAGTAACCTAATGAAATAGGTGTTATCATTATTTCGACTCGATGGATGGGGACACTGAGGTTTAGAGGGCGGGGTAGGTCAATCAAAGTCAGGCAACTGGTTAGTGGCAGAGACAGAATCCAAACCAGAAACGCTTTCCTCGGGAGGCCAGGCTCTACTCACTGTGTAACGCTTCACATCCCTTCTCCACCTACCCGAGTGACGGGCACATCTCCACTCTCACAGAGGGCAGGCACGTCAGTTCCTGTTGGGACCGTGAACACTCCGGACCAGCACGTTCTCCTACCACTGTAGACACGTGTGCCTGTCATCTGCCCCCCCCTTGGCCCTGGCCATGAAGTTAGGAAGCTAAAAACAGTCTGATTTCCAAGTAGTATTTAGCGACCTCATGAGACACAACATCACTGTGAGCCTTTTGTGGGTACATTTAAAAACCAAGACAGGGGCACCTGGGTGGCGCAGTCGGTTAAGCATCCGACTTCAGCCAGGTCACGATCTCGTGGTCCGTGAGTTCGAGCCCCACGTCAGGCTCTGGGCTGATGGCTCAGAGCCTGGAGCCTGTTTCCGATTCTGTGTCTCCCTCTCTCTCTGCCCCTCCCCCGTTCATGCTCTGTCTCTCTCTGTCCCAAAAATAAATAAAAAACGTTGAAAAAAAAATTAAAAAAATAAATAAATAAAAACCAAGACAGAAACTTCACGAAAATGGTACCATCTTAGAAAAATTGTACACTGTATCATCAAGATGAAAAACAAAAAAAAACAAGAGGTTCCCAGTGGCTGTCTGTAACGGTAGGATGATGGATGGTTTTATGTTTCCTTATTAATTCTCTCCTTTATGTTCAAACTTTCTACAGCAAACATGTTTCACCTTGATAATAAGAAACCAAAAAAGTTAAAAATAAGTTGATAGCCTCCCCCTCCTGCCTCCAAAAACACAGTCTACGTGACTCAGAGTAAAGACAAAGAACTTCTTCGTCTGTAAGTCACGTCATTGGCACATGTTCCCTCACCTTGCAGCTCACACATCGTGCCCTGGTTATGCATTTACACCTCTGTCTAACACGACTCCGGTTTCAAGCCTGCTTCTGATACTGAGAGCATGTCAGCATGGGGAGTGAATTACCTTAACCCGTCCATGGCGCCTTTCCAGTCCTTCCAGTGCCTTCTGCAGGGGGAAGGTTTAATTACCGAAAGCCCTGTGACGCAGTCAGCCTATTTTTGGCTGGCAGGCGGGACAGGTTAGCTCTTTATCCACTCCTGCCTTGGCCGAGCCTCAGAGGTCACAGAGAGGAGGCATTTTCATCCTGACCGTTTGCCAAGCCTGACTTTCTAGAAGCCACTCCCGTACTGCCTCCCGAGGAACCAGCTTGGTTTCTGCAAAGGATGGGTACGATATCTCCCCCCCACCCCCCGCAGTACTGTCACCCCCAGCTAGGGCTCTTAAAATGTCTCAGCACGTGCAGGACTGAACAGAGGGAGCCCTTGTTTTGTAATGCACTTTAGTGGGCACGTTTCACTACATGGATTAGGTGAGAGGGTTGGGGGTAAGCTAATGTGGTGGGTAAACTGCACTGCAGGAGAAATAAATGGGAATTTGGGGGCGGCAGAGGAAGGAAGGGAGGCTTTGGAGCAGAGAGCAAGAGGCCCTATCAGTACAGAGGGGAGGCCATGGAAGGAAACCGTGGCCATGAAGACTATCCCAGCTGGGAGGAGTGGCCAAGGGAACTTCAATAATACTAACAGCACTAATAATAGCAGTAATAATAATGTCGATGGTAATGATAGCTCACATTTACAAAGCACTTACGGCGGGTATCCTTCCAAGCAAGCGCTGTCCTCTAGACCCTCCACAACCCCGTCAGGTAGGTACTACTCTCATCTCCATTCGACGGGGGAAGGAATTGAGGCACCCAAAGTCAAGTGAGCTGTCCACAGTGATAGAGCAAGTGGCAGAGCTGGGTTTTGAAACTCTGAGCCCATCTTGAAGAAACTCGGCGGTACAGAAATGCCCAAGGCTCCACTGCACTCCACTTGCTATCTTGTTCTGCGGTACACACACACACACACACACACACACACACACACACACACACACCCGCCACCTCCCTTGAGGCTCAGACCTTCAATAAAGTCGGCTACGCCTGCAGCATCTGCCGTCTTTAGGCCATGGAACTTAGGGAAGCAGGGGATCAAAACAGCTCCCCGGGAGCAAGGGAGGCGGGTGGAGAGCAGCCTGAGCAGTGCGTGATGTCGTGGAGAATATTCTCCCTCCGAATGGAGGTGCCTTGTAGAAACGTTCGCTTCCAGGCATCCCCAGAATGGGAAGAGAGTCTCCCAGGCCCCCTGCATGGGGGATGGGGCTTTCAGGTGGTTTCCTTAAACCACAAGGACAATAGGATCATTGGCTGAGCCGGAGAATTTGTGAAATTTCTGGACACTCGAATTTAGATACTTTGTTTCCTTGGTTCTAGGATATATATACATTTTTTTAAAAAAAATGTTTTAAAATCTCTATAATTGGGATACATGGTGTTTCTCTTTTTACTTAAAAAAAACTATTATTAAATTGTTTGTACAGCTTACAACCAAGGGTGATTTAGAATGGAGTAAAAGCAGCTGTCCTAGAACCTTCTGGTGGAAAGGGCGCCTGGGTGGCTCAGTCGGTTAAGCGTCTGGCTTCGGCTCACGTCATGATCTCATAGTTCGTGGGTTCGAGCCCTGCACTGGGCTCTGTGCTGACAATGCAGAGCCTGCTTGGGGTTCTCTCTCTCTCCCTCTCTCTCTGCCCTCCCCGACCTGTGCTTTTTCCCTCTCTCTCAAAATAAATAAATAAACTTGAAAGGAAGGAAGGAAGGAAGGAAGGAAGGAAGGAAGGAAGGAAGGAAGGAAGGAAGAAAGAAAGAAAAAAGAAAGAAAGAAAGAAAGAAAGAAAGAAAGAAAGAAAGAAAGAAAGAAAGAAAGAAAGAAAGAATGAAAACCTTCTGGTGGGAGCAGATGAAGCCGCCTGGACCTCTCTCTTTAGCAGAGGCTTGCCACCCCAGTTGTTCCTCCAAATGCACAGAGGCTGTGTCCCACCTTCTTCCTCCCTCACAGTCTCCTGCTTGTTCTGATCTTAGCTCAAACATTGCTTCCTCCAGGAAGCCTCCCTGACCTATCTAGACCAAGTCTAATTCCCCTATTGATCTGTGTCATAGATCAATGTCCACCGTCCCCCACTAGACTGCACCCCCAGAGAGGGCAGGATTGGGCCTTTTTTGCCCCCCAATGTTAAATCTCCGGTTAGGAACACAATAAGAATCTCAATGGTTTTGTGCTTCATGAGTACATCTGAGTCTCGAACATAAAGCTAGAAGAAAAATGACAGATTCTCATCTCAGATGATCACAAGTTCCTTTCAATAATCCTTGGTAAACACCACCACCAAAAAGGGCAGGCATGAGTGGCTGTATTAATTTGGATTTAGTAATTCTGGAAACAGGTAACAAATATTTTAAACCTTTATATTCACAGACCTCGTAATCCGATCTTGGGAATAGGGTACATGGAACAATCTCCCAGAAAAAATAAATGCAATTCAGACACAGATGGCCAATTGTAGCACTCCTTATAAAATACAGAAATTGGAAACGACCCAGTTCAGTCATGGCAAAGGTTAAGCAAATGATGCCACAGCAGTGGTAAAGTAGAACAGAGATATCAAGAGATGTAATTTCTTATCCATATTCCCACATGGCAACCTAGTGCCTTTCTATGAAGCTGGGCATAAAGCAGGTCCCACACATGGCCCGCACCGTGTCATAGTGGACCTAAGAAGGGAGTTTAGAATAAGAACTCATAGGAAAAGAATTTTAGGTTCCCTTTTCTTTCACAAAGGAGGGATTGGCAGCATCAGAAGCAGATATAAGAGGAAAGGAATACGGCATGATCTCTAATACATATGGTCGTAGATTATGACCACAAGGAGACACATTGCAAGAGTGCCGACCTCTGGTTCACAGACTTTTTCCCCCTTATTTATCCTTTTAAATATTTTAGCAATTCTCTGCCATGAGCATATAGAACTTTCATAATCGTAATATGAGCAGCCTGTAAACAAAACTATAAACAAATGAACTTCAAGGAAGTCGTTTTAAACAGTGAGGAGAAATGGGCCAAAATGTGAACAGGCTAAGTCATTTACGCTATTGTAACAAAGGAAAAGCATTGGGTTTTCACAGCTTCGGATCAGCCACAGGGCCAAGCACATGTAGAAAGCCCTCCCTCAAAATCTAACTTTCCCACACTTTGTGATTTCCCAAATGACTGCTGTCAGCAGCGTCTACTTCATTGGACTTACTACTTTTTAAAATCATCTTTTTGGGGCTTCTGAACACAGAAATCAACACTTCAAAGGATAGGATGTTTGAATATGGTCCCAATTCTGATAAACACAAAACCTGTTCCCCAAATCTAGTGAACATTCGATAGATAGGCATCAAAGGGCTGAATGACCATCAGCCATCTTCTTTCCACTTCTGGAGGGAAAAAAAAGCAATAACTTGAAAGGGAGAAACAGCAAACGTATCTGGTGGTCTTTGTAACACCTACACTCTGTGTTGCAAGAAGAAACACTTAAAAGGATCGCGGGGTAGAACGTTGAACAAAATACCTTACGCGCTTAGCAATATCAGAAAGTGTCTTTCCACCACGGAAACCAAGCCTGCTGGCTTTCCCACCACACCAAGTACAGGTAACAGCACCGTATCACTTACACTTTTGCCTTTGAATATGTGGACCCAAGAGCTTTTGCAGCAGGATTAACTGGTTGACAAGGCGAACTTAATGAAGTCCCTCACATGATTCCATAACTTGCAAATGGAAATAGTTTCACACAACACGTAAATGGCAGAGCTGGGATTCGTGGATTTTTATCTGGACCGATTTCTTCAGCAGTGATTGCTGAAGACAGGAACGTGAGAACCTCTAGAAAGAGTCTGAGGTTGAATGCAGAAGACAAAGCCAGTAGGTATGACGTCTCCTACTTTTGGGTGCTTAAGTTCTTCAAGATGCAATCACAGATGATGATTTTGGTAAAAGATACAACTTTGCCAGCTCATGACTAACCATCTTATCAATGGGTCATTTAAACCAGCATTTAAAAGGGGGGGGGGGTCCTATATGGAAATATACAAATATCATTTATTCATTCACTGAGTCATTCAACACCTATTCATCGAGAAGCGTACCATGTGCCTAGGGTTCCAGGACCTGCACATTTTATTCACCATCCTGAGTCATTTCAGAGCCAATGATTTCTCTGATGAGATTACACTTCCCAATTTTTACTCCTCCTTTCTCTGAAACTACATGTCTAGAGAGAACCTAGTTCACAGGAGGAAACTCACATTACTTCAGCCCGTGGGAAAAGCAAGTCTCTTTGCCAAGTTCCATACCAAAGGAGGCTCTAGTAAGTATTTTATAATAACCTGTTGTTCCACCTTTCCATTTCTCCTTTTTCTCCAGGAATATAGTGATTACCTCCTTCTCATCCCCCCTCACTGTCCACCCCCACCCTACCCAAGGTTTCTGACCTGACCATCTTCTCGTCTCCAGGAACGCACTGGCCACCTAGCACTGCAGTGAGCTCTCTCTTCCATCACGGTCCTGCTGTACCTCAGAGGAAAATCTGTCAGGTGCTTTAAAGTTTACCTAACCAGCGTTCTGATGTCCTATTGACCGCCATCGTTTGGCTGGAGAGCTGTCCTATTGACCGCCGTCATTTGGCTGGAGAGCTCAAGGTCGCTAAGTGTTTGTTTGAATGTTGTGTAATTATGCAAGTGAAAGACCTCTCAGGATCATCTTAGCCCTTTGATGTCCCTTTCCTCTCCTTAAGCAAGGACTACAGCTGTTCCTCGCCAGGTTTTGGCAATTTCCATGTGGCTCTCCCAGCAGATCACCAGTAGGGCCCTGAGCCCAGATGATTCTCCCTCCGCACTTACCCCCTTCCTCCCTCATCCAGCCTTGCAGCCATCCGTGGTCATTAACCACTTCATCCCTGTAGCCTCGCTCCCTGACATTTAATCCAGACTCATCAAAGTACTGTGTCTTTAACTTCTAACCACCAGTGTAAATGAAAGGGGCCCACTCCTTTTAAGGTCCGGAGATGTTCCAGGCTTCCAATCCTTTCTCTGTACTTAAATTCTACGTGTTCTTTAGCTTAATTTATTCATGGACTCTTTCATTTTCTAATGAAATGTAAAATCAAAGGTCAACTTATTGTTTTCAGATAGATGTGAACACCAGTCCCCAAGTCACCTTCAACGGCATCCGTGGACTAGAGCGCCAATTCTCAGAATGTGTCCCTCAGGACACTAATCCCCCCCCCAAGTGTCCCTTGATATAAAGGTTAAGGGGTCAAATAAGATTGGAAAGAGCTGCTCATCCTTGAAGACTCACGAAGTCTGTTGGTGTATCAAGGCTTTGAGAAGTTCAGTAGGAAAGAAACATTTTCGACCAAGCCTTACCAAAGTCCCTGGAGCCCAGAACACGCTTTACTTTTTGTGTGTTTTATTTTTCTTACATAAAAACTATAGACGTGGCATAGATTCGGTGGTCCAAGGAACACACTCTGGGAAGCAGTGATCTGCTATATAAACACCGAGAGAGCCCCGAACCAATGCTGTAAGTTGGACTTATTTTTGTAGAGAAATAAGTAAAGGCTTTCAGTCAAAAGATTTAGGAGGATGCAGGCAGCCTTGAGTTAGTACTCTGGCTGCAGTTTAGTATAGAGAATGGAACCTCAGTTCTCAACTGGGATAGATGGCAGGTGGGGAAGGGGCCAGGGGGCTAGCTGGCCCATCGCCCACGCCAGACAGGAGACCTCCACATGCTTTGCAGATAATCGGACGTGGAGCCCCCCATAATTGGGCCTTTGCGGGAGCCCCGCATCCTGAAGTCCTGATCCACTACGTACACCCTTCCCCACATCCGTGGCTCTTTCACAAGCTCTTTATGGCCCAGTTCGGGGCCGTTTCAATCCCAATCTGAAGTTTTCGCAAGCATGACTGCATCTGGAAAAGGACTGATATTCTATTTGGTTCCTAATCGCCACCATAGATAAGTATACAGCAGGCAGAGGACATCTTGGGAGCTCCACCTGAGACTTTAAGCCCACTTCCAGCACTCATGTGTGATTCTGGGTAGATTACGTAACAACTCGGGGCCTCAAATATCCCGTTCGTCAAGAGGCATAATAATAGTAACGAGGGGCACCTGGGTGGCTCAGTCGGTTGAGCGTCCGACTTCGGCTCAGGTCACGATCTCACAGTTCGCGAGTTCGGGCCCCGCATCAGGCTCTGCGCTGACCGCTCAGAGCCTGGAGCCTGCTTCGGATTCTGTGTCTCCCTCTCTCCCTGCCCCTCCCCCGCTCATGCTCTCTCGGTCTCTGTCAAAAATAAAAATAAACATTAAAAAAATTTTTTTAAATAATAGTAATGATAATATCTCATAGGATTGTTACAAAAATTGAAAATTAAATCAGTCAACGTACATGCAACAGCATGCAACACACAGTAACTATTATTATTGATTGTCATCATTATTATTTATCATGATTATTATTTATTGATTCATTGCACAGATGTTTCTTGGGCAAAACAGCCACTGCCTTTAGGAGCCCTCAATGTCCTTTGAACAGCTTTGCTATTGAGAGTTGCCAATAGAACCCGTGGCGTATCCACAGCAAGGCCTCAGCTCTCCTCGGTAGCTTGACTACTACTGAAGTCCTTCTAGTTGCCACATCTAATCCTCCCTTGGCGACATTTATCACAGTGAACCTTCATGGAAGACTCACTATGTTCTGGGCCCACTCGGAGGGCTGTGCATGTGTTGGCCTTGTCTAACTCCTTCAACAACCCCAAGGCGTAGGCACTACTGTTATTCCCATCTCTAAGGCCAGAAGACACAGAGAGGCTGGGCAACCTGCCCACATTCGCACGGCAGTTCACTGGCAGAGCTGGGATTCAAACCCTCAAAGTCGGATCCTGAGCCAGCACCCATGACCACCGTACTACCCTGCCTCTCCCTGGAGGGGGTTACGACGTCTGTAGGGGCATGAACGTGTGAGGAAGGAGGAGAAGCGGAGAAGGCAGGGGTGGGCACGGGTGAGGCACGGAGAGGGCACAACCGCCTTTGGGGCGTCGTGAAGAGAAAGACAACCGGCTGATCAATTAGTCGTGCACAGCCCGAGCAGCGCTCCCATTCTGCCTCAGAATGTTCTGAGGTTGCCGGAGACCCATGGATGGCCGAGGGGGAGGCAGGCAGCAGGCTGAGCCCTGGCAGCGAGGAAGGGGGCCCAGCTGGAGCCCAGGACACAGCTAATGAGAGCAAAGCTGCTACAGAAGCCTCTTTTTCTGGGCTGCCAAGAGTTTTTGTTATTTGTAAAATAGGGGCTCATCAGAGAGTTTCAAATACTGTTCGGGAATCAGAACCAGAGGGTGCCTAAAGATCCCTCCCAGCGGTGGGGCCTTAGGATGCCAGCTCCCCCAGGGTCCATCTCAAAGCTCAAAGCGACCAACAGAAGAACTAACACTCAGGGTACTCTGCGAGCCAGGGGCTTTGGGCTGAAAGCTTCCAGCAACCCTCTGCATGGAATTATTATCTCCACCTTCCAGACGAGGCAGGGAGAGGGAAAACAAGTTGTCCCACGACATGTGGCCGGCAAGGACTGGCACCAGGGCCTGAGCCGGAGACGGGAGAAACTCCAGGCATGGTGTCCGCACGCAGAAAGTGGCTCGAACCCGAGGAGCGTCGGCACCTTTCGTTCCCTGACTCCTCCTCCGGGGAGCCCCTAGGATGGGACCCAGATGCAGACCTGCACGCAGCAGGCGGCTCGTCCGCACCCTCCCGGAGTTCTGAGTTCTATTTGCTCTTCCTGCAAAGAGAGGCTCTCGGGCATGAGAGCTTAGCAAGCGACAGGGCACAGGCAGATGGAGTGTCCCCGAGACACTGGGGCCCTGCGCTGGTTACCATCGCTGCCACTCTGCACACGGAGGCTGGATTTCAAAGCAGCTCTTGGCAGAGATTCTGCTCCCTCCGACACCAAGAACACCATATGTGTCCCTGATCCAAAGGGAGAGGAGACAAACCCCCTGCTGTTCTGGAGCTGGTGTCCAGGAGGCTGACAAACAACGTCTCAGCATTTCCTTTCAATAGCCCGGGGAGGGGTGGGGGGACACCGGTGGGAGCTGCAGGGGGAGGGGGGGCAGTTAAGCAGCTGAAAGTTCCCCTTTGTGTCGCTCTCACAGACTTCTGGAAGGGGTCACGTTGGGGCGATTCATCAGTCACCCAAGTAGACTCGGGCGGAGAAGCAAATTCAGATACTGTGGTTAAAAATAAATCTCTGCTCACCATCTTCTTATTAATATTCTGTAAATGTGTTAAGGACCTTCGGCCAACAGGGAGAAAAGTTCATTTACCCAGTGGTGGCTACACTGGCTCTAATAATCTGGTAAGAGGAACTCTATAGCTAAGCCCTTGATTTCTTTCCAAAAAGTTATGGGGAAATGTTAAGCACAAAACAATTCAGCGAGGCAATTACTTGTTCGGACAGTCTGCTGGCATTTGAGTACCACTCACTGACTGCATAATCACTCTGTGCCTCAGTTTCTTCATAGGTAAAATGGAGCTGATCACAATAGCTGTTGTACCTGTGGGTTAATACATTCAGACCCCTATGTCCAATGGTGCCTGAGGCATAACACGCACTCAATACAAGTTAGCTATCATGCAAATTCAATCTATTTTATAATATGTATGGTAATGACTATCATTTATTCCTATTGCCAGGGGCAGGGTTGAGAGCTTGTAGACAGAGCACAGGTTAGTCCTCCAGACAATCCCAAAGGGTGGGTATCATGCCCATTTTACAGATGGGAAACTGAGAAAATGGAGTCAGAGAAGTCCAGACCCGGTGGACGGCAGAGCAGGATTGAAACCAGATCCATCTGAACTCATGAGTGATGCTATGTAATTTCATTGCCTGGTTAGTGTCAGACTGTGAGGCTGGCAAGAGAGAGAACCTGATGGTCCCCATTTAACTGGTATAAAAACGGAGGTAAAGAGGTGAAATGATGAAGGCATATCCAGTTTTCTTTGCACAATGCTATGCTACGAACATCACAACGGCCGGGACAGGAAATGAAACTGAGGGAGACTGTAGTAATAATTGGACTTCTTTCTTGACCAAAATAACAGAGCAAAGGCATTTCTGGTCCGTATATGTGCCATTCGGGCACCTCCTCTAAGAGCCCCCCCAAGCTCTTGGAACTGCTCCTTATACATGATTGAGCACATGGTAAAGCTGGTTTAACTACAGTCCTGAAATCCGGTCTTTCTGACTGTGAGAAGGCCCTGTGGTCAGCATCTCCAGTTAGCCATTATAGCATTCACTACAATCATCAAAGCCTCTAGCTAACCTCTGGGTGTGGGGATCACTTCTCTGGAAGACTCCTCTTCATCCTTCAAAACCTTACCCAGCTATCTCTGCCTCTATACAGTCTCTCTTGACCATCCCCAGCCCTCAACACAATGGATGCTTCCCACTCCTAAACTATTTCTGTTTCCTTTACATATTTCCAACACAGAATCCTCCATTAGACGGGGAGCAACCTCCATTAGACGGGGCACCTACAACTTATTTCAATTCGTTGGGAATTAGCAACTCCCACAGGGAATTGTGGGAACAGGCCACCCACCCGCTCGTGGGAACAGGCCACCACGCTGCTAAATGCCCAACCATGCACAGGGACAGCCCCTCCCTGGCAAGGAATTATCCAGCCCCAGATGTCAATGGTGCTGAGGTCGAGCCCCTGGTCTACCCGGTAGCTCTCAGTTAAGCCGCACCCACAAGGCTGACCAAAGAGTTTACTGCCTTCATACTCAGGGCTCAGGACCCGCAGCAACGTGTGTTTTGGTCCCCAAATATCTGCAGCACCTCTGCAGGAAGAGTATACCTCCCCTATCCCTAAAGACACGCCGTGCCTCACGGCTGCCTTTGGCCGATAGCACGAGGTCCTGTTCCGGATGCTCTGGGTGCCCTGTCCACCTTCCTTGCCTTCTCAGTACAGTGCACTCCAGCCACCTTCCGCCTGCCAGGGTCTGCGTCTCTTTGACTGGGGGCTTTCTCAGAAGTGGGGAGGGGACTCTGCCCCCACGCAGGCCAGAAGGGCTGGGGAGCTCAACCCCCCCGGGAGTAGCCCTCAGCCACTCCCGGGCAGTTTCGAATGTGTGGATACACCAGCTCCCTTTGTTCCTCAAGAGGACAACTCTGAGCACGTAGCTTGTCCCGTCTCTTGAGAATTTCCCCACAGGATTAAGTGGGAGTTGCCTTCATTGCTAGCAGACTCCGTAACTCACCCTCTCTCGGCTGCCTTCCACTTTCCCCACTTACCCACCAGGTAGGGTTCGTGCACCTCCTAAATACGCTACTCGTGTTGGAATCCTTGACCCAGAACCTTCTCCTAGGAACCCAGACCAACACAGAATAGAAGTAGCAGAGGATCCCTCCCGGAAGAAGCATCGGGAACCTTCGCATAGTTCTGTCATTGCCCTTTTCGTCTCTCTGCTACGAGAGAGGCATGGCCCCGGGGTGGGGTGGGGGGCTGTTTCTTTAGCTCGGGTCCCCCTTGGAGGATAGTACCGGTGTCCTGCAATCAGATGTAACAGAAACAAGAAACAAACATCGTAGCTGTAAGCCACAGAGATCTGGGGCTTGTTGTTACAGAAGCATGACCTGGTGAAAGCCGACCGATACAGGGCTTGTTACTTCCAGGGGACCTTTCTCGCTGACTCTATTGTAGGAGAGCTGGGCTATATACGTTGCAAATTATATTTGTCTAAGGGCAAAATCATACAGCCCAGCCCTGTCTCCTTGAACTTGTAGATGACTATTGTCTTCCCTTTCCCTCATGGCGCCTTGTGCAGGGCTGGGAATGGGTGAGCACCCAGGCACTGGTAGACTGGACCCAGAGCTGCCTGGGTTTTACCACCCAGACCAGTTCAGGGCCGGTGGCTCTTTGGGGAAAAAGAGACCGAAGATGAGGATCCTGGCCTGGAGATAAATGAAAGCATTAGCCACGCTGGCCGGGAGACCTTGGGGGAAGTCCCTTCCGCCATCTGGAGCCGCCATTTTTCTCCCTCCCCTACTTGACCCGTCAGCCCTGAGAACAAGCTAAATTCAGACCCGAACTCTCAAGGGAAAGACTGTCTCATCCAGGTTACAAACGGCTCCATTCCTTGCTCCTTCTCGTGGGCCGCAAGAAGACAGGTGCATTCT
Organism: Herpailurus yagouaroundi; assembly: GCF_014898765.1. Classification (NCBI taxonomy): domain Eukaryota; kingdom Metazoa; phylum Chordata; class Mammalia; order Carnivora; family Felidae; genus Herpailurus; species Herpailurus yagouaroundi. Next base: position 16,854,732 of record NW_024412418.1, on the reverse strand, counting down.
CCCGTTCCGCTGCCCTTGACATTTACTGAATATGCAGCACGTGCTACGCATCAGGCTGAAAACTACTCACGGTCTGTCACAGCGTTTCACAGGCTTGAGTCACCCACAGCGGCAACATCACTATTTTTGCCACAACTGAATGCCATCTCTGCTATTACGTACTTAATAGTGCCTAACAGTCACCAATTCTTTGTCCCCAAATGCAGGCACCCTGAGAGGCATTTTTACACTACTGTCAATGGAAAACCAGTACCACTGATGAATAGAAGGGGGTGTGAAAACCAACGTGACAATAAACATTTTTATTGACTTTCAGCTAGGTCCCGCTCGCTGAGGCTTCTGCTGCCTGCCCTCTCTTGTTGTTGTTTTAGATTATTTATTTTGAAAATGAGAGAGAGAGAATGAGGGGCTAGGGGGAAGGAAAGAGAGCAGAGGAGGGGCAGAGACAATCCCAAGCAGGCTCTGCGCCATCAACCGGGAGCCCAACATGGGGCTTGATCCCGGGAACCACTAGATCACGAACCAAGTTGAAAGCAAGAGTTGGACACTCAACTGACCGAGCCACGGAGGCGCCCCTGCCCTCTCTCTGTTTTCAAGGGAGGTTGAAAGGTTTCAGGGCAGCAGCAAAACACAGCCGCACCTGTTTTAACCTTGTCATAGCCAGACTGAAGAATCCGAAAAGGAAATGACCGTCTCACCATATGATGCGATGTTAATCTGTCATCGGTACACCCCCAGTCGTCCCCTGTGCCCCCTGAAATCATCTCTCATTTCATCAGGACATCAACCTCACACCTGGAATAAAGCTGTATCCTGCGCCTGGATCCTGACCGCAGTACGGTTTCGTTATTAACAGCACAGACTGTAGCCGGTCCGATACAGGCTTGAGTCCTGCTTCGCCCAGTGCCGCCGGGCAACTCTGGCAAAGTAACTAAACCTCTCTTACCACTGACGCCTCCGCAAGGGGTCCCATTTCCTTGCTTCGTACCATTTCATTTGCCTCCTGTCTATGGCCTCCCCTCACCACCTGGATATGACACCAACGTGGCCACGATTCACATGTACCCCTCTCCTACTGACCTGGACGAGCATCTACTGTGGTCCTCGGTTACCAGTGGCTCGGTCTTCTTCCCTCCCCAGGCCTTCTCATACGACCTTGGTGGCCGGTGGCTACCGGGTTAGAGCCCGCATCTGTGAAGCAATGCGAGGCTGCCTGGCCCCGAGAGGCAGAATGTGAACCTGCGGCTTTGTTTTTCTTAGCACCGCCACATTAGAGAATATGCCAATGATGCCTCAAAATCTTTGCAAAGGAAAACTCTGTGCCCTCCTGTAAGGTCTGTGGGGTAAGCGCCATTTGTGGTGATGCCTGAGGCGTCACTAATCCTCCTTAAATTCTTTGTCCGGCTCTCAGAAGGACACCGAGCGACATTCATGTGCTCAGCTTCTTGCTAAATGAAAGACGCTCAGGTAACCATCAGAGTCTCAGGCTCCACTGTGTGAGGGAGGTGCCCTTAGTGTCTCCATCATGCAGACGAAGAAACTGAGGCACGGAGGATTTCAACAACGTGCCTGAGTTCATTTAGCGCACGGTGGTTTGGGAGGAAAGCCCAGGCAGTGTGGCAGGGCACGAGGACTCCACCTAGGACGCCCGCCTGCCTTACCGCCTGCTCAGAGATCCAAGCCTGTGACTTTCAGAAGCAGCAGGAACCACTGACGCGGGACCTAAGCTGTGTCTGGGGCATAGGGAAGGCCTCCTCTTACAGATGGTGACCGGCACAGAGCCTAGGGGAACACGAGGGGCCTCCAGCCACGGAAGGAGGTAAAGGGCTTCCCGGGACCAGGGAACAAAATGCTGGCCACCTCCTGCCTTGTCCCTCCTGCAGCTGTCCTTCTGCACTCTTTTCTCCTTGAATGCCTTCTTTCAGACTTCAAGGCCCACAGCCAAGTGCTGCTACTTCCATAATAGGAGTGAGCCCCTTGTCGAGTCGGGCAGACCTAGCGGGGATGCCAGTCACGAGGACCTGCCCCAGACTGGGCCACACAACAAATCCCAGGGACCGAGCACGGGGACAGGAAGCGGCTGGTCCGCGGCAGGCATGAGGCCAGGCTGCGGGCTAGGGGAAGAAGCCCGAAACCAGCGACAGAGAAGCAAAAGCCAAGGTTAGAGGTGCAAGGTGAAACTGAGTGGAAGAAAAGTGAAAGCACCAGGAACTGAGCAGATCAGAAACAGACGGAGGACTGCAGGCTGAGCTGTATCAAGGTGGAGGGCTGGGAGTAACCCCATCTGCTAGGCGGGGGGCTGTAGGGCCAACGCAGCACAGCATGGGCAGGGGTACTCTGGTCTGGGAACTGAGCAAGGTGCCCATTGCCCAAAGTGCAGAGTGCTGAGTCAGTGAGCAAACACTTAGAAGCTGCATCCCAGAATCATGTAAACCACAGCCACAGAAACAGAAATTAGATCATGGGATTAATAATAGCTAAAGTTTACTGAGCATTAACTCTAAGCCAGGCACTTTGCTAAGTGCTTTATATAGATTATCTTATTTAACCCTCGCAGAAACCCTCTGAGACCCCATGGGGCTCCAGAGCCAGGTTGGGTTTGAATCTCGACCGCTCCACATCTTGTGATCTTGGGCAAGTTATTTAAACTTTCTGTTTCTCGGTTTCCTCATCTATAAAATGGGATCGGGCTAATAGTTATGCCACACTGCTGTGATGGGGATTAAATAAAACAACAGGGGTCACATTTACAGTGGTGACTCACAGAGAATAAAGCCTGTCACCTTGACCGTATTACTAGCATTAGCTCCTTTTAGAGACCATCAATCAACCAATCAATCAAGCACAGAGATCTAAGTACATTTTTAAGTGCTAGGGATGGGAATCAAACCCAGCCAGTCCTTCTCGAGAAGCTGGGTGTGCAACCATCATGCCTCACGGCCTCATACCAACTCATACCAACTGAGAGGGACACAGGGAACACAGGGCACCAGGTGGGGGGGGGGGGGCAGGAGAATGCCGAACCAAAGGAAAAGAAAAGCAGAGGACAGAAGAGGGGTCTGCATGCAATAAGCACGTAGCCAGGAGGCTCTGGAGACTGAACTTGGTCCTGGCAGCCAAGATTCAGCCCTCTGCTGGATATGGTTTTTCTAGATGGGACGTGAGGACTGTATCCCCAAACCCCAGCGCTGTGCTGCCTACTCATCAACTCTGGTCGGAGCCACACCTCCACGTGCAGATCTCAGAAGGGACATCCTGACCTGGACTTCGTGGGACGGGAGTGCGGAGGATACAGCAGCGGTAACGGCTAACATAGGCTGAGTGATTACTACATACAAGGCACCGCTCTATGCACTTTGTGCTTTAACTCACTTAATCTTCACCCCATACCCTAAGAAGTCAGTTCCATATTATTCTCACTTTGTAGGTGAATACATTAAGGCACAGAGAGGTCACGTGACACTTACAAGGTCACAGAGCAAGCAGGTAATGGAACTCGGATCCCCATACTCTTAACCTCCAGGATCTAGGTCTATAACACCCAGCCAGGCTGGTCTCAGAAATAAGTCGCTAATTTATTAGGCCTTCGAACCTCCATATTTGTCACTGGATCCGCAGCCTGGGCAATGAAGCATATGTACAACAGTCAACTAAAAAGGCAGGACTGGAGAAAATATCAGATAATCTCAAATTGAGAGGCATTCTACAAAATAACAAGTCAGACCTCTTTGAAAGTGTCAAGGTCATGAAAGACAAGGAAATACCTAGGAAACTGTCACAGGTGGGAGGAGACAGGACAACGAAGTGCAATGTGGGATCCTGGACTGGATCCTAGAACAGCGAGAGGACCTTAGTGGGAAAAACTGGGGGAACCTGAAAGGTCTACACTGGAGTGGGGTTAACTGCTTGGTTTTAACCAATGTCCTATGGTTATGTGAGATGTTACCATTACAGGAAGCTAAGTGAGGGGCACCCAGGAACTTTCTGTATTATTTCTGCAATTCTTCTTTAAGTCTAAAGTGATTTGATTTTTTTTAACTGAGTGTTGAAAAAAAAAAAAACTAAAAATACAAATGGCCAAAGGGTCAAAACCACTGACATTCTCAGTTTATAAACGAATGGGTTGATCTTTGTAATTATAGTGTTTCCACCTATGTATGTGAATAAGTATTCAGCTTGATTTGACATCAAATCTGTTTTAAATTGTGAATAGCAACAACAAAAACGCTGGCAGCACTTAGGTTTAGAAACCTGGTCTGCTTCAGAAGAACAGATGATTTCCATGTGCTTCAAGATGTAACTCTATTGTACTTCCCTCTGACTCAAATCCTCAGTGGCTATTCTACAAATCCACTCGACCCCCACACGTCGATGGCCGCTGGCCAGAAAAGCCTTGAATCACTTGGAGGTTGAAGAACTACTTTGCAGGCAGGGGTGAGCTTCCCGAAATGCAGCAGGTTTGGCACGCAGGGAGGAGCTGGCAAGCCAGGGAGCCCCAAGTGTCTTCATGAGGGTCAGGATAGCTGGCAGCCAAAGGGGTAAAGAAGAAACAAAGGCATGGGTCCCACTAACTATGTGTGGGGCAAGGAGGCGAATGTTCTGCCTACATTAGCTCCTGTAATCCTCTCCACAGCCCTAGGAGGAAGGAACCGTGATTATTACTCCCATTTCACATCAGGAAATTGAGGATCAGAGAGGTTAACCCGCTTCCCGAGGTCACACAGCAATTCAGCCGTATAGTTGGAATACAGCAGGGAAACTGTGTGTCTTGAGAGACTATAGGCGTCTTTTCCTTTGTTGACCTTTTTATTTCAACCAAAATTGGGCTGGCTCTATCAATCACCCTCTGGTTTGTCTTCAACTCACAGAGTGGGATGCTGAGTGAACCGTATGGACGTCACAGAACACACACTACGTAACAGATGCTCGACGTCCATCGCTTCATTTGACCAGTACAGAAGGGGAGTGATGCATGCAAATGAGGTAGCTGAGGCTCAGAAAGGTTACATAACTTATGGCTAGGTGGCCACACCACAATGTAAGCCCAGATCTTCCTGATAGGCAAAGCCCAGGCTCTCTGCATTCACCTGCTCCCAAGCAAAACTCACTCAATGGGAAAAAAAAAAAAAAAAAAAAATCATCAATCATCTAAGAAGGCATGAACCCCCTCTCCGCAACCCCTGAAAAGTAACCCTCCAAGATGGACCTGAGCGGGCATATTCACGAAGCTTTTGCTGTTCTCCAATTGATTTTGCCTGTCATGTTTATCAAATCCAGATCATTTAGACCCCAAACAAGTAAAGTAGTTTTTGCTTGCTGGTCGGTCTGTTTTGTTTGTTTTGCCTGTTTTCTTTTGTTTTTGGCCTCCCTCATCTATTTTGGATGCCTACGTGATCTAACTATCTAGGAAACTGCATACACCCCTTTCTTTTATTCCAACGTGGGTTTTCCTTTAAGAAACCCGGGTTCCCAGCCTGTTTCACTAAGTGGGCATTTCTAAGCGAAAACACCTGCACAGGGCAAATGAAATGAGCACAGCACTTGGAAGTTCCCTTGGTAGGTGTCAGCCAGAAGAATGAAGCCACATGGAACCAGGCAAGCGCCCCTCAATCCGTGCCCAGTCCGTCGGCTTCACACTTGGAAATATAATCAGTAATACCACTGCCTCCCGTCCCCAAAACACATTCCAGCCCCAGTTCAGGATTCCACACTCTGCAAGGAAAAGCGACACGTGGATTTAGAAAAGGGTACAGTCCCCAGATCCGAAAACACAGGCTCAAGTGGAAATGACCTGATGCCTTTGCACAGTATTACTTCAGGGACTGATTATTCTGAAACGTTGTTCGGATGCGGACACGCATGACACTCGGGGGACCCTGCCTGCCTCCTAGGAAGACAGCCATCTTAAAGCAGCTCGCTGCTGCCTATCACACAGCTTTCACCAAAGGCAGAGGAAAGGCCAAAAAAGACATAAACGCTGACTGACCCGAAGCAGCTTAAAGTTGTCACCAACCTGGTCTGATTTGTTAAGTATCTTTATCTCCCAAAGAGCTCACCCTTCCCATTCACATCAGCAATCTATGTCTTCATGAGCAACTCGAAAAAGTCCACAGCCCTTCTTTTTCATGAGGTTTAACTACTTAGCGTAAAACAAGAACCTTTCAAATGTGTTTGAAAGTGAGAAGGGCAGAGGGGACAAAATGTGTCTTTGCCTGCAACGGAGTCTCTTGATTGGACTGATAAATGGTGTGCTTTGAATCTGTTGCTCACAGAACCCACAAGAGGGGCGCATAAATGGCTCAGTTGGTTGAGCGTCTGACTCTTGGTTTCAGGTCATGACCTCACAGGTTGTGGGTTCAAGCCCCTCCTCGGTCGGGCGCCATGCTGCTAGCACGGAATCTGCTTGAGATTCTCTCTCTCCCTCTCTCTACCCCTCCTCTGCTCGCTCTCTCACCCTCTCTCTCAAATAATAAACTTAAAAAAAAAAAACCATAAGAGTGTAAAAGGCAAGCATGTGTCGAGACAAATATACAACCTGTGGTTCTCTTCAGTCAAACTCTGTTCATAGTCAAGTCTGATGGGTGCCGTGAAAAGCTGGCCATTACCTGGTCGTCTTGGAAAGGGTGCATAGCCAACACGGCTAATTGTAGCTGTGGAAGGAGAAGATGGAGGGATAAATCTGAGGCCCCGCTGTTCGTGGATTAAATGCATCAGAATCTGTGATACACAGAGCAGAGTCTGGCACACAGAAAGCACTACAGAAATGTCCGTTCTTGTTCCTGCTGCTATTGTTATTACCAACACTGTGATTAAGCTGCCCAGATTCACAAAACTCTTCAAAGCCTGCGCCACATTTAGGCAATTCCGTTTAAATAAGCAATGCAGGCTTGGTAAAGAAGGCAGGCATGAAAATCCCAGATGAGCAAACCCACCCACAAAGAGCAAGGCGCCCCTGCCTCTGACATGTTCCTCGGGAGAGACCACCTAGCAATTTGGGAGCTTAGAAGCCTTCGCTTAAGGTTTGAGAAGATGCCAAGGACTTTCCTTGAGAGCCGGTCCAGAGAGAGACATTTGATTGCTTTTTCCAATGAGAAGCATATGTCCAGGGTACATATGCTTCCTCCACTCACGTATGGATGGAAACAATGCTAAGTACGTTCTGTCCAAGAACTTACTCATGCTTACCCTTCAAGGCTTAACTTTTTAATTTAAATCCCAGAAGCCTTCCATAAACCGGCCAACTGAAAGGTTGCTCTGAGAACGACTTCTGGGCAATCTATTAATCGTGTGGCAATTCCCAACAGCTAAAACAAACGTTCCATGTCGTCCACACATCCATACAGTTGGTAAAAAACCGTGTATTTTTTCCCTCCTATCCATGATCGTCACTAGTGACATCTAGTAGATTTCATGTAAGTACCAACAGCAAAAGACTTTACTTGGATGCTTTCACTGGGTTCAGGTTCACTGTCTCGTTAAGGAGGCATCTGGTTTCCTCCAGGCAATCTTTAAAAGGTCACATCTGTAATGACTCACATATTTTCATAACCCATCTAATTTTATCATTTAATCCCTTGGCCAGGTTTCAAAAAACCCAAGTGCTCACAGGTTTGACAAGACAGCACGAGGCAGGCCCCCAACCCGTTAGTCCCAGGGCATATGATACCAATCCCCTTAGCTCCTCAGCCCCGTAAAATGGCACGCCTCCTTGAAACAAGAAGACCTTGATTCCCTGGATGGCTCAGCTCCACCTCAGAATTCCACGCAAAAGGAACTGATTTTTGCGTTGCCTTTGAACACCAGCCCGGGTCGTGGCCCTGGTGGTCATTTGTGGGCACTAACCTTCTGCGTTTATGGTCCTCAGGCCTCTTCACGGAGACATACGTGAGGGTTACTCTAGGTGACCTCCTGTTAAAGAGTTTTATTTTAAATCCCAGCTAATCTTTGCTGCTCCCTGGACTGGTCTGATCTCTCGACACATCTCAGTCCAGGTCTCGAGCGAGCTGCGAAACCACAGTGTGTGAACAAGCTTGGTGTTTGCTTTTCCCTTTCCCTTTCTTCCAGTCAGTTCTGTCTGGAAAACCCCCTTTTGTTTTTTTTTCTCCTCTGCATAAACAGCGGTACAGGTGACCCAAGACGAAAAGTGAAAAATAAAGAATAAAGCCGAACGCCCAGGTTCTCTGGACAGCGCCCGCGTTAAGGCAATTTACAGAGCCGGCCGGGGGGAGTGGCCGCGCCTGCGCACACAGCGCCCCACTGTTTGTGTTGAGTGCCTCCGGGTATTTTTAGAACCCGCAGGGAGAGGTTAAGCTGCACGGGGTAGCTGTTAGGCTACTAATGACACCCTGAGCTTAAAGAAGCGGGTTTCACACCAACTGCTGAAGCTTCAGGTGATAAAAAGCAACACTTGACTTAAAAATCACACCGGCGTGGGGACGGAGGCGGAAAAGGCAGAAACAAAGAGGGAAAAGAGTCGTTGGTAAACCCAGCTGGGATTCAGTCCTGCAGAACGCAGGCTTCAGTCACCTAATTATAAGATTTTTAGGAGTCTGTAGTAGTCAGATATTTCCCTTCCTTGTTCCTCCCTCCCTCCCTCCCTCCTTCCTTTCCCTTCTTTTTTCCACTTTTTGTCTCCCAGCATCTCTACGGGGACCCACCCGTTTCCGTTCGTTCCAGGGAAGTGAACACAGTGACCCAGACCTGGCCAACCAGATAACCCTTTCTTCCAGTGGTCAGCCCAGGAAGGGGTGCAACTGAAGTCCAGCTAATGAGACTGTTCCCTGGGCCTTTTCTTTTTATTGCTGGGATCATTAACTATGAGGATGCTGTCAGCCTCGAGCTGCAGGAGACACTGTCACCTGAAACAAAGATACCCAGGAAAGCCCAGTCAAGAGATGGGAAGGGGAACAGGATCTTAATGACAGCATTTGAGTCCTGGGTCCTGCTCTGCCTGTAGCTACCAAATCCCTAGAAATCCCAGGGACCTGAGCCACGAAAATTCCCCCCTTCTTTCCCTTTGAGGAAAGCACCCAAAAGAATACAGAGCAATCTCTAAATGTAATTTTTTTTAAACACCAGAGAAATGTTGAAGCACAAGCCATAAGCCTATCCAGTCAAGCCCACCCTGCTGTTGAAGAGCATCCCAGCCCCTCAGCAAAGGCCCCTAAACTGTCCTCATCTGTCTCGGAAAGCAGACGGGGAAACTCCAACACAATCCTCCTTTGTGCTTCAGGAAGATAAAGTGCAACATTTATGAGGCACCCTTTAATTTGTTGTCGTTCCTCCCCCCCATGGAAACTTCTCCAGTGGTTTCCATGGGCCACACCAGCGTGGAAGAACTGACCTCTCACGATATAATCCCCTCCACTAAGTGATGTTGATGCGGATGAACATGATGCTGATTCATGTGTAAGAGCCTAGTGGCTTGCACGAGGCAGCCAACAAACAGTACTGACACTTTCACTCCCACAGTCAGATTAAACCCTCACAACAGCTTTGTGAAGCAGGTACAAAAACACGCCCATTTTACAGATGAAGACACCGAGGCTCAGAAAGAGGGATAACTTGTGCGAGATCACACAGCAAGTCAGAAGCGGACTTAGGCTTCAAACGCAACTCCACGTAGCCACAAAGTCAGTGTTGAAACACTGGTTCCATTTCCACGGAATCACTCACTGCTTGATGGACCTTTAACTGATGTTTACCTCATACCACATTCTCCCTCCTGGCCTGTCCGCCCCTCTAGATTTCTACTTCCACAGAGTTCCTGTTCAATCTGTTTTGTGTCTTCCTGTTCCTCCCATGTTCTATTCTCCATCATCCCTCTGGGTGATTCTTCAAGAAGGGTGAGAAGAGGCAACCAGGCCGGCTAAACCTTGGTTTTGCTAACCCTTGGTAGAATCGTGAATCCATGTGTCAAAAAGAAGATGCCATATAATTCCAAAACCGTAAATCGTAAGTTATGACATTTCTCCTAAAAAGCAAAAGATGAATGAATGATTTATAGCATGCTTCACACACTTATGGTATTACTATTTGAAGCTCTCCAGGAGTGAAAAGAACTTAGATGGTCCTTTTAAACCTGATTCCTAAGTCTGATTCTGCTTCCCAACCCCCCCCCCCCAAACACAACAAAAGTTAAGATCCACCTAAGGAAATTATCAAACACACATGAAAAAAATGTATATATAAAAATGTACACGACAGTGTGGTTTAAGGCAACAAAATGTCAGAAGTCACCTAGATGTCCAACAAGAAGGGGCTGGTTACATCAGTGTATGGTGTGACTATGCTTTTAAAACATTCAGACCGGTTAAGCCATAAAAATTATGTTAAGAAAGAATATAGTGGGAAAAAGAAAAAGAAAACCTGACGTAAGCCTTGGTGAGAAGCTCAGACTTTAAAATATATATTTCTACAAAAATAGCAAAACACACGGATTTAAAGGACATAAACTAAAATGATAACAATAATTGGGTTGTGAGTTTACATTTTGTTTAGATTTTTTCCCTTGTGCCTTTTGGATTCACCGGGCTTTTTGTTGTTGTTGTTGTTTGTTTTGCTTTAAGCAATATTATTTTTCTAAGACTTGTTATGGAAGAGAGAAGCCCGAAGAAAAAGGCGGCAAGGATCAAGGAGACGAAGATGTTCCTGGGGAGGTCAGAGAAGAGGAACGTACACGCCGGGGAGGGAGCCCGGACTCCGGAGTCACCTGCCTGAGTTTGGATTCAGGCTCTACTGCTCACAGGCTATGGAACTGAGCAAGTTACTCAACTTCCCTGTGCCTCAGTTTCCCCATCTAGAACACAGGGATGATAATAATAGTACCTACCTCGTGGGGTCGTTCTAAAGGTCACGTGAACTAACATACATGAAGGATTTAAAACAATGCCTTCCATAGACTATGTTCTGCCCACGTTGTTATTATGGTATGAACCACTCAAAAGTAAGCACCCTATCTTATTCACTTCTGACACCTATCAAAGGGCCTGATGCACAGCGGGCGTGGATGATGAACGTCTGTTGAATGTGCCCGGTTGGATTCCAGAGGGCAGTGCCAACGTTCTGAGGAGCAGCCGCCATGATACCATGTCACTGGTGATGGCTCCCTCCAGACGGCACACATGGAGGGCGAAAGGGAAGGCAGTTGTCTAGGGGCACGTTTGGAGCACTGCCGATTAGCAGGATAAAAGACACAAGTGAGAAACCGTACTGCCACAACCCAAGGAAGTTTAGCAATGGCCGTCATCATCCCCCACTGTCCTAGTCAGGGGCTATCAGGTTGCTTCAAGGAGAAATGTACTCGCGTGACACAAAAACAGAGGTATTGTCAGAAATCTCATGGAATCCAAGAACACGAAACAAAATAATAATGGAATTGCCCTTGTCAAATGCAGTTTGGGCCAGTGGTTGGATGACCGGTCAGGTAGAGCTGGGAATAATTTTTTGAAATGACAGCATAATACCATAAATATTTTAACAGAAACACGTAAAGACATTTATTTGCCAAACTCTGGATGGCCTCAGATCCCACGTGGAATATGGAAGATGATTTTTCTCAGCCACGTGGCTTGTTCACGGTTTGTCTGAATTCTGACCTCATCCTTAGAATCCTAAGGATGGGTTTTAGGAAAGCAATTAATGTACGGATAAGTGAATATGACCTTCCTCCTTCTCGAGTAAGGAAGACCAACCCGGAGGCCATCTGCAGAGCATAACTCAAAATGACAAGTACATGTTGCGTTCCAAGAATCCTAAAACGAGTCTCAGTTTCAGCTTTAGGCCCAGTGGATTAGATAACCCGAAGCATGCTGGCGTGTGGGGTTACCTACCCATACTTGCCACCGTGGCATAATCGTCAACGTCCCAACTTCCAAATCTTCAGATTTACCAACTTTGGGGGCAAAAAATACCATCACAAAAGTCTGGCCATTTATCTGCTTGTGCTACAGAATTTGGAGGGTGTAAAAGGACATTTAAAACCCAATCATCAACGTCGCATTTTACATATGAAACAAATTTAGAAAGCCTCGGGAGGTCAAGGTGATGTGCCAAGGTCAAGAAGCCCACAGCCGCAGAGTCTTAGTGCAGCATGCTTTTCCCTATGCCACCGTCTGCCTCACAGAGAGGCGCTCAGTTAAATTTCCCAGAAATATGTCGTTTATACAAGGATGAACTAAAGAAGTAGGATAATAAACATTCGCCCACATAGTGAATGACTGACAAGGTCATACTATGGGTGGGTCCAGAGTAAACTAATGAGAGAGTGAAACAGAAATATCCAGAAATGAAAGCTCTCCCCTTTACCGCTTTCTAACTCGTAACTTAGGCCAGGAAACCTCCAGCTCAGATCAGATCATCCCTGCCCTCCTCTTTATAAATTAGGAAAGTGGATAGATTTTTTCTTTTTACTTTTTTTTTGTTGTTGTTGTTGAGAGAGAGAGAGAGCATGTGCACAAGCGTGGGAGTGGCAGATGAAGGGAGAGAGAGAGGATCCTAAGCAGGCTCTATGCTCAGCACGGAGCCCAACATGGTGCTTGATCCCACGACTGTGAGATCATGACCTGAGCTGAAATCAAGAGTCAGACGCTCAACCGACTGAGACCCCAGGCACCCCAGAACAGCTTTTTCAAAAGACAGAAGGAGACTAACACTTGAGGGCCTACAACATGACAGGCATGTCACATTTTATCCCCATTTCATCCTCATGACAACCTTGCAAGGAAAATACTATTATCTCTCTTCCCTCAGTTGAGCCAACTGAGGCTCAGAGAGGTTAGGCAATTTCTCCAAGGTCACACAGCTAGTCTCTTGGTTCTACAGCCTATAGGTTTCACAGTGCTGCGCCTCCCATCCTCCCAGGAGAAGATCCTACAGAGGGGCATAACGGGCAGTGAAACGATCTTTTCGCAATACCATAGAGGCATACTGTTTGGGACCCGGAAGTTATCCCCGCACGCCAATCCCACGGTGAGCCAGCCATCTGCTTCCCTGGCTGGGCTCCCTGGATTCTCCTTCACATCTTCTAGCGGAACTTCTATAATAAGTTTTTTCTTTTTCAATCTTGTCCCTAGAGGAATTTGTCTCATTGGAATTAGAAGCATTCAGGCAGAGAAGACCGAAAGAAAGGCGAAAAATCACCTATAAGAACTGTCTCTGGGCCTTAATTACGTTCCTGGCTGCACGTTTTGCACACGATCTGGCTCTTCTCCCCAAGGAACACCTGAATTCTGAGACCCGTCTTGCCTTCTCTCCCCACCCTTTCGCTGTGTCCGAAGAGGAATGTCTCTTTTAAAGCGTATACATTTTCTAGATACTTTCAGACGTGGATGCCCTCAGACACCGTTGCCACGAAATTCAGGGATGTTTGTGAAAACCAAATCTCAACCCTAAAGCAAAGACGTCCGTGAGATGTGACTTGGATGGCAGTCTCCTGAATCTCCTAATAGATTTCAGGGGATCTGGCTACATTAAGGAAATACTGATACATGACTTAGAGCTCAAGCATTTTATAACACAGCTAACACATTAAGGGGCTCGCCGCACTCCGGAAACTGCTCCACGCACTTTCTATGCATTTACCCTCACGACCACCCCTAAGATATTGGGTTCTATTATTAAACCCATTTTAGGGGCACCTGGGTGGCTCAGTCGATTAAGCCGCCGACTTTGGCTCAGGTCATGATCTCGCGGTCCGTGAGTTCAAGCCCCACGTCGGGCTCTGTGCTGACAGCTCAGAGCCTGGAGCCTGTTTCAGATTCTATGTCTCCCTCTCTCTGACCCTCCCCCGTTCATGCTCTGTCTCTCTCTGTCTCAAAAATAAATAAGCGTTAAAAAAAATTAAAAAAAAACCCCATTTTATATAGGTGGAAACTAAGGGTCAGAAAGGTTAAGTTGCCTTAAAATTACCCTCAGAGAAGCTTATCCATGACTAACACGCAGTGCTTATTTAAAAAAAAATTTTTTTAATGTTTTATTTCTGAGAGAGAGGGAGAGTGGAGGAGGGGCAGAGAGAGAGCGAGACAGAATCTGAAGGAGCTCTGTGCTGCCAGCACAAAACCCGACGTGGGGCTCAAACCCACGAACCGTGAGATCATGACCTGAGCTAAAGTCAGATGCTCAACCAACTGAGCCAACCCAGGTGCCCTGCGGGACATTTTTTTTTTTTAGGGACAGAGAAAGGGTACAAGTGAGTGAGGGGCAGAGAGAGAGAGAGAGAGAAGCAGGGCTCATCCGGGGCTCGTGTTTTTCCCCGAAGCTGGGCTTGTGCTCACCCGATAAGGAACTCGAACTCACCAACTGAGATCATAACTTGAGCCAAAGTCAGATGCTTAACAACTGAGCTGCCCAGGCGCCCAGTGCTTCTTATTTTTAAATACAAATAAAGGGGGTGCCTGGGTGGCTCAGTCGGTTAAGTGTCCGACTTCAGCTCAGGTCACGATCTCGCGGTCCGTGAGTTCGAGCCCCACGTCGGGCTCTGGGCTGATGGCTCGGAGCCTGGAGCCTGCTTCCGATTCTGTGTCTCCCTCTCTCTCTACCTCTCCCCCGTTCACGCTCTGTCTCTCTCTGTCTCAAAAATAAATAAACGTTAAAAAAAAAAATTAAATACAAATAAGGGCCGCCATTTATACCCCTGTAATTTCCAAACCGACACTTTCTGACCCTCTCCTCTTTCAGTGGCCTCCCCATTCTCCCACGAAACTGGGATATGAATTTGTTCCTGGTCAACCAATCCTCCCCGTACGTGGCTGTCTTAATTTGTGGGAAGGATTATCTGAGCAGGAACGGGTGAAATCTTTCTGGGAATGAAAGAAAGTGCCAGTGTAAGCATCCTGCTTCTGGAAGAGTGACTCAGGCACCAGCCATTTACGCAACCTGAAATACCAGGAGAATAGGGTCTGTGGCCACTGAAAAGGATCCCGGGCAGGCAGCCGGTTCATGCAGGTCTTTTCCCATGGACGGGACACGGCAAGCACATCCCCCGAGTTCCCGGCACTGGGACCACTCTTGCTGTTAGTGTCCTATTACCTTGCCCTGGAGGACACTGAGTGTGTTTACTGCTGATGTCCTCAACAAAGACCATTAATGATTCAGCCCTGGATAACTGACAGGAGAGCGTTTGGCTGTCATGGCAACAACAGAAAGCCCTTACTTGTTAAAAAAAAAAAAAAAAAAGAGTGTCCAAAAAATGTGGCTGTTTTTTCAGGAATGTCGAATTCCCGAAAGCAACCGTGTCCGTGTGAGAGTGATACATGAACGGGTGGAGGAAAACATCTTAAAAATGCAGTCTCTAAGTCACTGTCCGCGTATGAAAATAGCAGGGAAAGGGGGCATTTCTTGGCTCCACACTGCACCCTTCTGGAAGGAGGAGGAAGTGACAAAATTACATCACCTCCATACTCCATTTGCTATGTTCGGAAAACTGATTCCTATCAAAAATTGCATACAGAAACGCATGCTCCCACACTTCAACTATTTTTCTTTTAACACACGTGTCCCCCAGCTCATCTTCACCACAACTTTATGAGGCCAAGATCATCCCCATTTTTCAGGTGAGGAAACCGAGTCCTTAGAGACCATGGTCAAGTCAAAGCCTGGAAACGGTGCAGGTGGGCTCTATATCCAAGTCAGCCTAACTCCAAAGTCTGTGTGGTCCCTACACACCAATCCTGCGGGAAAGGGAAAAACTGAATCCATGTGGCGAGTGGGATTTACTCAGAATTTATTTCGGGAAACGGGACCTTAAAGACTTTTCGCTATAAAAATTATTTAAAATGTCTTTCAACACTTAGCTAAAGAATAGGAGGGAGACAAGTGAGTTTTCCCGGTTTCCTACTTGTCATCTTTTAGGGAATTATGAGCCAGACACAACAACAAACTCTTTTCCACTTCACTCTGAATAATCTTAGGTTTTTATAGAAGGGTATCATACCATCCGCCCCCTCCACTGTGAACTGTTTGGGCACAGAGCCTGAACCCTTGTTTTTAGAGGCTCAGAAAAATTTGTGGAGGAATCCGTGAAAAAATCAACAGAGGTGCACCTGGGTGGCTCAGTCGGTCAAGGATCCGACTCTCCATTTCAGCTCAGGTCAGGATCTCACGGTTCGTTGAGTTCTAGCCCCGCGTCGGGCCCTGTGCTGAGTGTGGAGCCTGCTTGGGATTCTCTCTCTCCCTCTCTCTCTCTGCCCCTCTCCCACTCACTCTCTCTTTCTAAAATAGAAAAAAATCAAGAGAATGAAACACTTTAAAGCAATATCTCTTTAACTTTGTTTTATATGTTCAAAACTGCCAAGCAAAAATGACTCGTGATGCTTAAACCACTGAGGGAATTAATCCAGTTTTCCGTTCATGCACAGAGGTTGAGCGCCGGCAGGGGAGGGAGGAGCTCTTCTCAGGCCGGGTTCCCACATTGCCTTATTCTTATCCCAAAGCACTGCTGCGGGTTTGGGTCTTGACTGAGCATTTCACCTCTCTGGGTTTCCATTCACTATCTGTAAAACGAGGATTCTTTGAAACAAATATAGAGGTCATAGAGTTTAAAGATGGGGATTGTGATTTGCCCATTTTAAAGTTTTTTTTTTTTTTTTTATTTTTGAGAGAGCGTGAGCAGAGGAGGGGCAGAGAGAGGGGGTACTGAGGACCTGAAGCGGGCTCTGCGCTGACAGCAGTGAGCCCGATGTGGGGCTTAAACTCATGAACCTTGAGATCATCACCTGAGCTTGAAGTCGGATGCGCAACAGACTGAGCTACCCAGGTGCCCCTGGTTTATACATGTTAAATGGTCAGCATGCATTCAGTAACTGGTTTGGCCGGTTTCGGACATTCATTCACTGGAACACCAGATAGCTTTGGCCCGGCCCCAGGGCAGCCTGAGTAGGAAAGCAGCTATACGCCACAGTTAGCCTGATTTAAAGCAAAACCAGCACACGTCAGTAGGTAAAGCAGTGAGTTTCAATCCTGTTTGACAACAAGCCACAGAAAGAAATCGTCTTATGCTTCTCATTGTGGTCCAGCACACACGAGCGCGTGCGCACACGCGCACACACACACAGACACACACACACACACACACAGCTGCAGGAAACAGCCTATATCCTTTCTGTAAGTTATATGCTCTCTGATAGTTTCTGTTCCCCTCTATTTCATCTTTGCAGCCAGACTTTTTTCTAATAAATTGATTTCTGGACCCACTTCATAGCATGACCTGCAGACGGAGAATCGCTACCCAAGGCTGTGCCAACCAGTTCAGCTACTGAATACGTGAAATGTGACCAGTATGACATAAGAGGTGCCATAAGTTCAAAATACACAGCAGATTAAAAAAATAATAATACCAAAAATGAAAGGAAAGGACCTCATTAATGATTTCTCATGTTGTTTCCATGTTGAGGCAATCATAGTTGGGATCATTTCAAGTCAATAAAATCCATCGCTGAAACTAATTTCCCCTGTCTCTCTTTTTGTGCTGTGGCTACGAGAACACTTATTCCCTATGAGACTCACGTTGTATTGCCAGTGGATGGCACTGATGTATAGCGGGGACCACCAACGACTGCCCTTGGGTCAAACCCACCCTGCATTCTGTTTCTGTTAATGTTTGCTGACCGCACTGGGTGCTTATATCTGCCAGTCACCATCCAAGGTTATGTAGATAGATAGATAGATAGATAGACAGACATAGATGGATATAGATAGATAGGGATAGATAGATCAGTAGATAGATATAGATAGATATAGATAGATAAGGATAGATAGATAAGTAGAGATATAGATAGACAGGGATAGATAGGGATAGATAGAGAAGATAGATATAGATATAGATATAGATAGGGATAGATAGACATAGGTGGATATAGATAGAAAGGGATAGATAAGTAGATAGGTAGAGATATAGATAGATAGGGAGAGATAGATAAGTAGATAGATAGATATAGATACAGATATAGATATACATATAGATATAGATATAGATATAGATAGATCAGTAGAGATAGATAGA
>NW_024412418.1:16811268-16836724 GCF_014898765.1 Herpailurus yagouaroundi | reverse complement strand
ATATAGATATAGATATAGATATAGATATAGATAGATAGGGATAGATAGATAAGTAGATAGATAGATAGAGATAGGTAAGTAGATGGATAGAGGTAGATAGAGATATATAGGGATAGATAGATAAGTAGATACATAGATATAGATATAGATATAGATATAGATATAGATATAGATGATATAGATACAGATAGGGGCAGATCAGTAGATAGATAGATAGATAGAGATAGATATAGACAGATAAGGATAGTAGATAAGTAGATATAGAGATATAGATAGGGATAGAGAAGATAGATATAGATGATATAGATATAGATGATATAGATATAGATATAGATATAGATATAGATATAGATATAGATATAGATATAGATATAGATATAGATAGGGATAGATAGGTAAGTAAATAGATAGTATAGGTAGACAGGGATAGATAGATAAGTAGATAGAGATAGATATGCTACTTGACTTGATATTAACGGCAATCCCGCAAGAGTTTTCTTACCACGTTTTACAAATGAGGCAGTGAGGGATTAAGTAACTGACCCAAGGCCCCCCAGCTGGGCAGCATGTAACAGAGCTGAGATTTGAACCTGTGCTAGTCCAACAACAAAGCCTGTGCTATCATTTCTACTCTCTGTGCATCTCTCCCTACCCAAACCATCGCCTTCCCAGCTGGACGTAGCGCTAAATTCCACCTCTGTCTCTGGGAAAACCAACTGGCCCACGTGACCACCAAGCAGTCCAGGAGGAAACGGGGACAGGTCTGGGGAACGAGGCCTCCTCTCCTCGGGGTATTTAAGGGCCGTAACTGCTCTTCTAGCTTTAGGAAACATCACCTGCCTTCTACCCATCATGCAAATAAATACTGTTAGATGCTGCTCATGGAGTGACCAAAACATAATCACGTTAAGCCTCTCTTCACTTTAATTAGAAATTTGCATTTGAGATGCCCTGATTTTTGTTTTTAATCTTAATACCTTAGGGCTTTGAACCTCAGATTTGATGGTCCCAGATTATCTAAACAGAGTCAACTCTGAAAAGCTTCCTAGGGCTATTGTTATGTGAAAAAGCAAGTAACAAAATAGGTTGCAGAGTGCTACCTTATTTTAGTAAATATATAAAAATCATTTATAATTCTTCTATTTTGTGTGTGTGAGCGTACGTGAGTTGAAGACTATTATCAAGGGGTGTATGGAATTCTTTCGGCTGATGTGTACTCTTAAATTTTTGTGACAATGAAAAGCTATTTCTTGCTAATTTGTTAAGTTTCCAGGTTGAATAAGCCATGCACATTTTCTGGGGGTTTTGGTTGTTGTTGTTGTTGTTGTTGTTGTTGTTGTTTCGGGCACTGCAGGATTCCACGTAGGGAGGCACAGAGAATGGGCAATCATGCAAGTATAGAGGAAATGGGGGATCTTTCAAGGCTGGGCGGGGAAACCCAGGGACGGCCTCCCTCCGTTTTTGAGGAAAAGTGGGGCTGCAGCGCCCCCCGGTGTCAGGGTGGTGGAAGTCACCAGCAGCGGGCCGAGGAAGCCTGCCTCCCTGCTGCTTTGGGCCATTCCATCCCGACTCTTCTGAATTCCCAGGAACAGAGTATTTGTCTTTTTGAGTCTGTTGTTCCACTTCTGCTTGCCAGACCAGGCACATCAGAGACTCTGGGCTCCTAAGTGCCACATCTGAGCTGCGAATAAAGGCCCCCAGGGCTCCCCAAGTCTTCTCCCAGTAGCAATGGGGGGGGTTTGGAAAGTCATCTGGAAGGGATACCCTGAGTCCTGCACAGTGTCCATCTAGACTCGGCATCCTCAGGATCTCCCTTTCTGGAAGATTCAACCACAGTGAAGTACACATGTGTACTTGGAGGGGGACCGTGCATAAATGCAGCATTGACACATTTTGAAGGTTTTATCTATCTCGGGGCTCCGTTTGAGGTGTTCCAGAGGGACCGAAGCACAACTGTGCTTGAATGCTCATATGTCATAAAACGGCTACCTTTTCTTGAGCACCTATTTGTTCCAGCACTGGTCAAATGACAGATGACCTTCATTATCACACTACAGGGTAGATGCTATTATTCCTACTTTATAGCAGGGACAGAGAAGGAACCTCTAGCTCTAAGGCTAGGTCACCCATCCAGTATGCAGCCGGTCCTAGGTCCAAGCGTCTTCAGCTCCTTGGTTCCAGGTGTCTCATGCTAAGGTTCTGGTCAGGGCACGAGGACGGCAGGGATCAGAAGACCAAGGTGCATTACCTCCAGGGCACCAGGCTGTCAGGCTCCACGTGGCGGCCAGACAGTGGCTGTATCTGACTCGACTGGGAGAAGGTCACCCTTGACACTTCGCAGAGGGCCAGTCCCCGCGAGCATCTGTTAAATCAGTGAATGGCACCACATTTTACTGTGACTTGAGCCAGGGGTCTGTGTGGTATTCCAGGAGGGCCTTGATTTCTGAAGCTGCCTTGTTGAAGACAGAGGCCAGTCTAGCCCCTGCCCTTGCCCCTACCCCCACTGCTACTACAGGGGCCCCTTCCCTGGTCACTGCAATGGCTACATGCATAGCCTACCCTTCCATCCTTGCTGCCGCCCTACTGTCCCGAGCAGAGATGGCAAAAATCACTCCAAAACTGGTATTCGTGGCTAAGCCTTTAACCAAATTAGGATTTGGTAATCAGAAAGAAGCATTCAGATAAAATCCAAATGATGTTTTACAAATTTGAGGAAAAAAAAAGTCACCAACCGCTTTTCCTCTGAGTTTTAAACATTCCCTTTAATAATTTGTGAAACCCCCACCACCAAAAAAAAAAAAAACCCCGAAAATCATTATATGAATAAAACACTCATCTTAAAATGGCATGTGGATATTTAAAAGACATCAACAAGGTTTGTTGTCTAAAATGTTCTTGTTTTAGCGGCACCTGGGTGGCTCAGTTGGTTCAGCGTCTGACTCATTGTTTCAGCTCA
This sequence comes from Herpailurus yagouaroundi, assembly GCF_014898765.1. Taxonomy (NCBI): domain Eukaryota; kingdom Metazoa; phylum Chordata; class Mammalia; order Carnivora; family Felidae; genus Herpailurus; species Herpailurus yagouaroundi. The sequence goes on along the minus strand of NW_024412418.1, from coordinate 16,833,768 downwards.
GGTCATGATCTTACAGTTTGCGGGTTCGAGCCCCATGTAGGGCTCTGTGCCTGACAGCACAGGGCCTGCTTGGGATTCTCTCTCCCCCTCTCTCTCTGCCCCTACCCTGCACATGCTCTCTAAGTGAATAAACAAACACAAACAAACTTTAAATGTTCTGGTTTTAAGAGAAGGGAGAGAATAGAGACTCCCTTCCATTAACTCGTGTTTCTACACATTTCCTTTTCATCCCCCAGGGCTTCATTCTCATGACAACAGCTAGAAGGGGCCCTTGAGACTCTTTCTAACCATGACCCAGCACTTTCCAGCCCACTCGGTGGAGCCCTTCCTGCCTCAGCAATCTGCAAGCTTACTACTCCCCTTCTGTCACCAGCTCCTGCCCCAGCCCCTGAGCAATTCCCAACCAAACCCTGGGATCTATGGGGCGCCTGGGTGGCGCAGTCGGTTAAGCGGCCGACTTCAGCCAGGTCACGATCTCGCGGTCCGTGAGTTCGAGCCCCGCGTCGGGCTCTGGGCTGATAGCTCAGAGCCTGGAGCCTGTTTCCGATTCTGTGTCTCCCTCTCTCTCTGCCCCTCCCCCGTTCATGCTCTGTCTCTCTCTGTCCCAAAAATAAATAAACATTGAAAAAAAAAATTTAAAAAAAAAAAAAAAAAAAAAACCCTGGGATCTGGCTCGTTGGGGGAGGCCAACTCCTCTGACTTGTCTAAGGGCCTCAGGATGTGATCCTTCCTGCCACACACACACACACACACACACACACCTGCTACAGCAGTGGTGACCCGGACCTGGTCTGCTCACAGCATTGCAGTGAAAGCCTGACGTCCACGCTGGTCCCCCGAACGTGCCCGGGGCCAGGTGTGGGGCATCAGAGACACAAGACCTGGGTCAAAGCCTCAGCCGGCTGCTCAGGCACCACGGACAGCGGCCTCACTCTGGCCCCCCCCATGACCTGCGTGCCCTTGGACGGTGCACGTGCAGATTTTGCGGCCCATACCTCCCGGAGCAAAAGGCCACTTTTCAAATATAGGAGAGTGCAAACAGCTAATTTAAGTGTGCTAATTAAAAATAAAATTCCTTCTCTTCCATCCACGGAGCATAAACTTTCTAGCCTGCAGAAAACGGCCGAGCGGCTCAGCTGAAGAAGCCAGAACAGGCAAGGCAGGCCGCGTGGCCTTCTCTTCTCCCGGGAGAGGCCGTAACACCCCTGCACCCTCTCTTCCCCTTCATTTGCTGGAAGGCCTCCGTGCCACCGGCCAGGAACAGGACAGAATTCTGGGAAAAATCCCAGCCCATAGATTCTGATCTAGTTAGCAGAACCGACCAGGGCCCAATGGCCTCGGGCTTGGACCGGCACAGTACAGAGTCCTGTTCCGAATGCACGGTTAGGCCGCCAGGCATGACATGGAAGATGAGCAAAGGTGATGCCCAGGTAGGCGAAGTCTCTGTGATCGATGGAGGACGGAGTGCAGAGCTTGTCACATCTTGAGCCAAATACCTCTCTCGTTGGTAGGTATGGAGGGTGCGCTGCCCACGAGGACCGTGCTGTCCCCGAGAACCCGGGGGCCTCGTGTGGAAGCACACGCTGTGGCCTACGGTTACTAAAAGGCCCCCAGAGACCCTGGAGACCCAGGAGGACGTGAGCTGTGGCACATGCTGCAGCTGTGCCTTCCACCGTGATTCACCATGACTTCTGGAACACTCCACGGTGAACACTTCTGAGCTGTCCTGAGGCGGGGAGGGCGACAGAGATCGAAGGACAACACCCAGTATACTGTGGGCAGGAGCGGGGTGGTTTTCCAGACGCGAGTGGCGGTTAGCCTGGAGGAGGACTGGAAGAGGAGCTCTTTCTCTGAGTTCAGACCTCAAGCCAGCACCAGGGATGAGTTCATCTCTTAGGAGGCCTCCTGTCAAATGTTTAGGATTCTTTTCCTCTTAAGCACTGAGAATAGTGATTTTTATGGTTATCTTTTTTTCACATCATCATTCCCTCTAGTTGTTCCCTTATCTTTGATAAAGTCTGTACGTCCACAACCCCCTTGTATGTGAGAGGTTCTGGGGAATTAAGGACAGAGAAACTAAGGGAAGTTCGGCTTTCCCCACCTCACCTCTGCACCAAGACCTCGGAGTGAGCAGCACAGTGTCAAGGGGCAACAGTCCCAGGGGCCCCAGAACAGCCAGCATATGGGGACCAGAGGTCCAAGGTACAGGGAAGAACACAGGTACAATAGGCAACACGCCTTCTAAAGCTCACATAGGGAGCAGGAAAAAGAATGAGATAATGATAGATTTCTCGTCCAGAAGCCAATGGCAGAGCAAGGCCTAAAACCCAGGTCTCTCAACCCTCTTTGACTGTGGGCTTCAACATAATGAGGGGCTGAGCCAAATGTTCTGGAATGTTCTGAGTCCATGATGACCACAAGTAGAAACACTTAATTATCCTTCACATGACATTAAAGCCCATCCGGCATTCATTTCCAGCGCAATTTCACATGCACTGACCACTGTCACTTTTGAAGGGGATGGAACAAAAAAACAAAAACAAAAACAAAAAACAAAACGCAGACATCTGGCCAAGGAAACAGGGCACAGACTTGGAGCGCTACCATACTGAGCAGTCCAAAGGACATTAAGCCTACGGTGACTACACATTGCATGAAGTAAAACCTGCTCAAAGATATCTGGGGTCCACAGTTTGTCAGGTAATAAAAAGCAATGCCACCTCCGGACTCTAAGAGGTGATGCGAGTTATCTAATCTTAAGAGAGCTAAATAAAGGCAAAGTCTTACCCTAAGCGGCAGGAGGCTTAGCCTCCGACTCAGCTCCACGGGGCTGGGAAACACGTGAGATGAGAACAGAGTGTGTCGCATTTTAGAGAGAGCCCCTTCAGAGCCTCGTGAACTGGAAGGAAGGACCCCACGCCAGGCCTGCAGAGCCTGCCCCTGCCCGGGTCACCATCCAGTTAGAGGAGAGACTTTGTGAGCATTTATTTGCAGCCTGCAAATTGCTCACAAAATAAAAATTTTCAACTACAATCCGTTCCTACCAGCCTGGAAAGAGCAATCCCATCCACATTGACCTTCAGCATGTCCTCAGTACTCCCCTCTCTTCCTCCCCTGCTCCTCGAATCTCTGTCCTCCCCACATAGTCCCCCTTCGTCCATAAGGAAGCCGAGAGTTGGCCTTTAACAGACACTGAGCCCCCTGTGGACTTCTAAGATGGGAAACCAGAGCAAGCACTTTTTTTTTTTTTAATTTTTTTTTTTCAACGTTTATTTATTTTTGGGACAGAGAGAGACAGAGCATGAACGGGGGAGGGGCAGAGAGAGAGGGAGACACAGAATCGGAAACAGGCCCCAGGCTCTGAGCCATCAGCCCAGAGCCCGACGCGGGGCTCGAACTCACGGACCGCGAGATCGTGACCTGGCTGAAGTCGGACGCTTAACCGACTGCGCCACCCAGGCGCCCCCAGAGCAAGCACTTTTAATTACTTGGACCCAACACCTTGACCTTGAGCTTGACGTACTCAGTGATGAAACCAAACTGGATGATTCTCCCTTTTTGATTGTTACACACGTGTCACCTCCATAAAGCTTGGGTACAAGATCCAGATGAGCACAACTGGAGGTCAGGGGGTGGCTGGGGTGAGGGGCAGAACTGGATCTCGAGACAAGAAGGTTAAGGATGTGGGAGGCAAACCTTGTGTGATGATGCCTGCACTCTAGAAGATGCCTTTTCCAGTTGTACACAGCTTGTCGGACCACCTATTTGTACTCAAAACAGAGTGGATACTTGGCTCCTTCAAGGTGCAGCAAAAAGACAAGGCAAAAAAGAAGAAGCCAGCCCCAGTAACATCGGGAGCCACTTTTTTTTTTTTTTTTTTTTTACAAAAAGCACTTGTTAGAGGAAAGCTAGCCCCTTAGGAACGCAGCGTGAACTCTGCACAGTAACAGATAAAGAAACCGTGAGAATGTTCCACAAAAGCCCTGATGTGGAATGTAACAGAGAAAACATACATATAAATAGCCAAGACAGGGGGCTTCTGGGTGGCTCAGTTGGTTAAGCGTCCTACTCTGGCTCAGGTCATGATCTCACGGTGGGTGAGTTCGAGCCCCACGTCAGGCTCTGTGCTGACGGCTGAGCCTGGATCCTGCTTCGGATTCTGTGTCTCCCTCTCTCTCTGCCCCTCGCCCGCTTAGATTCCGTCTCTCTCTTTCTCTCAAAAATAAATAAATATTAAAAAAAAAAAAAAAAGAGCCAAGACAGGAAAAAAAAATGTTTAACCAACTGCAAAGAAAAGACGTTTCTTAGTCTAAAGAAATGGTGTTTGCTCAGGAATGTTTCAGGTGTTTGCCAGGAATTAAAGTTAACCTCAGAGCCATTCTATATTACAACTACGATAATAGACACTGCAGTGAAGGCAACTCAAAAAGACAACTGCATTTGGTCGTTCAAATCTCCTGTCCCCACCAGACACTGCACAGTTGGGAAACAGGTGTGACCCAGCGATTCAACTTCTAGGAACCTACCCTAAGGAAATGATGAAATGGGTTTGCATAGGGGTATACACAAAGACGTTCATAATAATGAAAAATCGGAAACAACCTAAGTATCTGACCAGTGGAGACTGCTTCTAAAAGTTGTAATACATCCACAAAATGGAAACTACTGCGATTAAATAAGTGTATAGATTTACTTATTAACAGAGGTTCACAACCCATTGTCGAGTCAAAAATTCGTTTGTAAGACAATCTGTAGGTTATGCTTCCATTTTTAGTAAAAATGTATTGATAAGTAAATATGCATTTAGTCTGAAATGAAATACACCAATGGCAAAGATATTTATCGCTGGCTAGTGGGAGAATAGGTGTTATAGTTTGGGGTATTTTAACCTCGTCTGTGTCTAACCAGTATGGACGTCACGCATCACGAATACCTCAGTTACGGATAAACTCTCTACCTTTACAGAACAGTGCCTTCATATGGCTTACTGCTGCCACGGTATCATACAGGTGCATCCCTGAAAAGCCAGAGTCCCATGAAAATTTAGCAGAGATAACATTAAAAAAAAAAAGACCTCAAAACACAGAAGTCTTTCTAAAAGACTTGATTTCCCTTAAAAATAATCATATAGAAATCTTACGGCACTCAGCTGCATATGATTTTTTTATGTTTTACTTATTTATGTCTCGGCCCCAACCCTCGACCTCTGGGGAGAGAGAGGAGCTGGACAGAGTTAACAACCAATGGGTAGCGATTTAATCAGCTGTAATGTAGGGAAACCTCTACAGAAACCCCTAAATGATGCTTCGGGAGCTTCTGGGTTGGTGAGCACATCCAAGGGCTGGGAGGGTGGTGCACCCAGAGAGGGTACCACGTCCCTTCCCCAGTACCTTGCCCCGATGCACCTCTTCTGTCTTCTGCTGAGCGGTATCCTTTACAATAAACTGGGAAATGTAAGTAAAGTGTTCCCCTGAGTACTTCGAGTCGTCCCAGCACATTATCAAACCTGAGGCGGGGGTTGTGCAAACCCCCCGGATGTTCGGCCAATCAGGGAGAAGCGCAACACGGGCTTCCAACCGCACTGAGGTGGGCGCAGTTTGGTGGGACCCAACCCTTAGCTTATGGGAGTGACGCCAACTCCAGGTAGATGGTGTCAGAATGGAATGGCATCGTAGGGCACCCGGCTGGTGTCGGAGAGTTGGAGGCATGCTGGAAAAGTCACCATGCGTTTCGAGTCAGCAGTGTTGTGAGTTCAAGGGTTAAAAGCACACAGGAGAAAAGTCTTCAAACCTACGCTAGTGCAAATACACCGCTCAGAAGATCAAACACGGCCAGGACCCACTTCCTAATCTTATCACCAGGGGCCTCTGGGAGAACGAATTAGCAACCATACCTGCAGGTATGCGCTGAGTGTTAGCAATCCAATGTGCAAAGCCAGGAGAATGACGGATAGACTCCGCTAAGTTCAGCAGTACGGTAATGCCACTCCAAGGACAGTCACCACTACAGGGGGTCTGCCACGTCCCAGACACCAGCCAGACTGCTTCACACACATCCCGCCTCAATCTTTTCCCAACCCCGTCGAGTGGGTGGTATTGTGCCTATGTAATGGAGAAACAAACCGAGTCTCGGAGAAAGTTAATGAATTTCCCTGAAGTGACGCTGCTCACAAGTGGTGGAACGGGAAATTTTGCTTGGGTCTTTCGGAGTGTAAAACACACCCCTTAACCACTGGGCAACACTGGCTGCCGGAAGCCGTTTTATGCAAAGCGTCTCGTTACTGGAACATTCTGGTGCCCTGCAAGAGATCGGATAGCCCCAAGGTTATCGTCTTGGGCTTGCACACGTGTGGCTTCCCTGCAGGACCGGCCCCGCACTTTCCAAGGGTCTGGTGCAAACTGAAAACACAAGGTCTCTTGTTACTAAGAATTTCAAGATGGTGACCGCAGAGCCTTAAACCAAAGACGGGGCCCTTCTGAGCTCAGGCCCTGGGCTACCACCTGTCACATGCCCGTGAAGCTGGCGGCTTCTCTGTGTTTCTTTGTCCACACCCAATCTAAGATTCTCTTGAAGGAGGAATCAGAAATCATTACAGGAAAGAACCCGCCCAGTGAGTTTTTTACCGCTTTCATGTATGTACTCAACACATACGCTGGGACTCCATGACATGGAAACTCAAAGGTTAATTTAAAACGCCCTGTGACCAGTCACTAAAGTCACAGCTGGGTGGAACTGTGATTTTCCTGCTCCTTGACACCATGGGGACGCCTTCATCTCACTGGCCGGCCGCAGCAGCTTAGCTCAAAGGCGAAGAGGGAGGTCCTCTTTAGACAAACATATGGACAGAAGTCCCTGACTCCTCTCCGGCCTCCTCCGGAGGGAGTGTGCCCTGCACCAAACACACAGCATTTCCACACACATCTTGACTTTGTTGCCTGCTTCCGACTGGGCTGGGACACAAGCTAGACCTCTGGGGCGGCTGGTTAGTCCTTTTGAGAAGAGAGATGACTATGTTCATACTTCTATTCTTGCGTCCCTCATGTTGGGGCCTCTCCAACCCTTTCAAAATGTACCCTTCAATCTCTCCAGTGTCTTTTTCTCCCTCTTTAAGGGCTTCTCCTTTTCCCCATGGTTGCCCCTGTGTCACCTTAAAAAGTCAGTCAACAACCCAGACAAAACCAGTTTGGACATACCCGAGCTCTGGAACCAGCAAATGTTTTTCAATCGGCGCTGATGACTCTCACGGAGAAGCCAGGTGGTTGATGACGTGGACGAGGACCCAGGACCAGGATGGTAAATGGCGGCTGCTGTCAACTCACTCTCAACCTCAGCCCGTGGCGTCAGGGATAGCCCTGAGTGCCAGGGAGCTCTGGTCCCCTCAGTGACTTAACAACTCCAGGTCGCTTGAAATGTAAATAATCAAAGCAGTAGGGCTTCCCTTCTTGAAAACCAAGGCAACAGCTGGTGTTGGCCTGGGAAAGAGGCAACTGGCCCTCTGGCTCTTGCCTCAGAGCCGCGGAGGAAGATTACCGTTGCACTGCAGCGAGCCTACACGGGGCTCCACAGTGCCCCCTCCTGGAAAAACCGGATGGGTCCTTCTGATGGCTGAACAATGACGTGCAGATTGTGTGGGATCTGGAGTTTACTTTCCCAGAAACCCACTGAGCGTCTTCAGAGGGAGAGAGAAAGCAAATAAAGTAAAACCATGAGCCGTGTATGCTTGGTTCTCCCAATGAACAGTGACTTCCATGCCTGAGGAAGCCACTTTCAACTCAAATACAGCAGTTTGAAGGCCCTGGCTCCAAATCCAGCAGGAATCCAGCATTTGCCACAAGGACGATGAGGGTGGTTTCAGCTACCGGGTGAAGGCTCAGGAAGACAGTTGCACAAACTGGCCCTTCACTCAACCTCAGAATTCTCACTGATAAGAAAAGAAGATTCTGGGCAGAGTTGTTATCCTCTTATCCCACCAGGGCACAACACATACCCCTCAGCATGTCCCGCCACCAGACAACTCCAGAGAAGAATTTCACTTTAGAAAACAGAGACACAACAAACGTTTTTATTTAGATGGCCAGAAAACACACGTACCAACTATAGGATTTTTTTATTTCTTCACTCATGGCTCTTTTTTCCAACCACAATAGGAAGCCAGAGTGGAGAACTCTATTGGGAATGATTAAATACACTCAGAAGCTCTTGAAAAGTTAAAAAGCCTCAGCTTAACAATAATGGTGTCAGCTTCTGGATTTCTCTTTTTCTAAATCAGTTTTATGAGCGGTTGAACCCTTGAGCCTTGGATTTTATTCACTGATGCAATTTAAACATCATCTTGGACTTAAGAAATCCTTCTCTGTGTATCTAAATATCAAACTCATGGTAACTTCTTATTTTCCTTTCACAAGGAACAAGGAAAGGAACAGAAAGACATCATGGAACAGGACGCAGGTGGTCTTGGGAAAGAGGGAGGGAAGGCTCAAAAGTCTCATCTGATTAAATTTCAGTGCATTCTAAAATAACAGCCGTAGGGGCACCTGGATGGCTCAGTCAGTTAAGCGTCTGACTTCACTTCAGGTCACTCACGGTTCGTGAGTTCGAGCCCCCATCAGGCTCTGTGCTGACAGTTCAGAGCCTGGAACCTGCTTCGGGTTCTGTGTCTCCCTCCCTCTGCCCCTCCCCCACTCGTGCTCTGTCTCTCTCTCTCCTTCAAAAATAAATAAACATTAAAAAAAATTTTTTAACTAACAGCCGCTATAGGGATTTGTCATCTTTCCCAGACAATAGCACAGGAACATGACCAACTGTGACAAATACACTGGTGGCTTCACAAGATGAGCTGCTGCCCAGCTAGTTATTCTTGTAACCTGCCTGGATGCTATCAACCCTTAGCAGTCAAAAGTCGGGTTATTGACTGCTGGGCAGGGTAGTGCAACTGACCACCAGAACCTTAAGAAAGGACCTGTCCCAAGAAGCAAAAGGACATGTTTTCTCCACTATGGCCCTGAAGCCCCTTAAAGCCATCCCCCTCTGCCTTCTGTAAGCTAGACAACTCAATTACACTAAACGCATTGTGATGATGATAATAAGCTGGGGCACAAAGAAATTAATATAGCCCTGATCCCCAGAGAGACACCAGGACGGGAGCAGACAGACAAGAAAACACTCAGCGCACCCCATTATCACGAATTGGCGGAAGAGCGGTCCGAACAAAGTGTAATGGGAACAAACTCCCTGGAAGACAGTTCAAACGTCACTTCTTCTGAGAGGCCTCCCCTGCCTCCCGAGGCTGGACCTGGAGGATGAGCATTCAATCACCAGGTGCTTATTGAGTGCGTGGTGCCAGGGTCTAGGGGGTGCAATGAGGGACCAGCCACCAGAGCACTTACGTTCCGGTGCGGGGGGTAGATACGGACAAAAAGGTAAATAAATAAAATATTGAAAACCTGTAACCGATGCCATGGAGGAAGCAAACGCAGAGGATGAAGTGGGGCCACGACAGGGGGACCCAGTTTTTGGAGTGATGAGGGCAGACCCCTCTGGGAACTGGCGTACGAACCAAGAACGGAAGGCTCTAGGATAAGAGGGTGCCGGCCAACTGAAGCATGGCGGTGGGTGGAGGGCCGGAGGTGGTCCGGACGGAGGGAATGCGCTTTAAGGCGGTGGGCAAGACCACGGGGTATTTGAGGAACTGAAAGTTAGGAGGTTATGGAGCTTCTAGTGGGGCCATGATGGTAGTCTGAGCTGATGTGAGGGCCCTGGCAATGGAGAGAAAAGGCCAGACTTGAGGTACATTTTGGAGATGGAACTGAGAAAGCTTGTAGGGTGGGGCTGTTGGGAGAGAGGGGAAAAAACAGGGCTAATACCTATACTGCTCGCTTCAAATGGCCAAATGGATGGTAGTGCCATTAACTGAGATGGGAGAAAGTGGGTGGGCCAAGGGAGAGGTCTACAGGAAGAAATATCAAGAGTTCTATTGTTCCCACGGTAATTTGGAGATGTCTGTGCATCGCACAAAGGGCGATGTCAATTTGATGACAGGATATGCGAATCTGGAGCTTGGAGGAAAGGTCCGAGCTAGAAATATACATTTTAGAGGGTGTCTGGTGGCTCAGTGGGTTAGGTGTCTGACTTTGGCTCAGGTCACGATCTCATGGTTCGTGAGTTTGAGCCCCACAGCTGGCTCTCTGCTGTCAGCGCAAAGCCCACTTCAGATCCTCTGTCCCCTATCTCTCTGCCGCTCTCTTCCAAAAATAAATAAACTATATATATACACACATTTTAAAGTTTTCAATGTATATGTGGTGTGAAAGTACCCAAGAAGTTATCCAAAGAGAATGCAGAGCTGAGGAAATGGAGATCAAGAATGAATCCAAGGAAATTTCACCAGCTACCCGAGAGTACAAATGAACAGTTGGAGGGAAAGAGAAAAATCCCAGCTAGGGAGACTTAGAAAGGATTCCAGAAGTTAAATCTTAAAAAATAATGCCAATGACTACTAAAATCCATCCAACTCTAGCTGGCTGCCCCATCTGCCTGTCACTCCATGGATCACCAGGGTGGAAGGCACAGAGCTCGAAGTCTAAGCAGGTGACCTTTTCCTCTCTCTCCATCCTGAGGTGTCTTTCCCTATACTGTGGGCTGTGGGATCAGTCAAACAGGAATACTCTGGCCAAGCACTCACAGAGAGCGACCTTCCCCTCCCATGTAGGAACCTCCAGAGCAAGCAATGAACTACCCTCTGGCTCTAATTCTTTTTTTTTTTTTAATTTTTGTTAACTTTTATTTATCTTTGAGACAGAGAGAGACTGAGCATGAATGGGGGAGGGTCAGAGAGAGAGGGAGACACAGAATCGGAAACAGGCTCCAGGCTCTGAGCGGTCAGCACAGAGCCCAACGCGGGGCTCGAACTCACGAACCGCGAGATCGTGACCTGAGCCGAAGTCAGATGCCCAACTGACTGAGCCACCCAGGCGCCCCCTCTAATTCTTTTCTTCATCAGCTTCTACAGAGGGCACCCAAGACATCACCATCACTAATCAAACTTCTCTCTTAGCATATGAACATGCTCACATTGCACCCATCCTAAAAAAGCCAAGATGTAATCTCCTCAGAATCTAATTTCCTATTCCCATCCTCCCCTTGATTGCCACTCTTGAAAAAAAAAATTACATGCCTTTTCCCTCCATCCATTCTCAACCCATGCCAACATGGCAACAGGAGCCACCACGTTGCTGACTCTGGCACAGGTCAGTGATGGCCTTGAAACTAATTAACTCAATGACACTTTTTAGTACTTAACGTTATTTTACCTCTCTACAGCACGTAGCAATGTCTCCCATTCCAAGACACCTGCTCTCTCCTGACTCCCCTCCCTATTTCTTAGCATCCTGTGAATTGCCCCCCACCCCTGCCCATCTATAGACATTAGAGCATCCCAGGATTCTTCCCCCGGCACCACCCCCTCATTTTTCTTTCTAGCTTCATGACCTGTCTGAGTGAGCTCATTTATTTCTGTGATCATAAATGCCACTAAATCGAGGCCCCCAGACTCTCCTGTATCTGACTGCTCTGTGAGCATTCCCCACCTGATGTCCACCAAAAAGTTCTAAACCACTCTGATGAACCCAATTGATTACCTTCTCCTTCAAACTTGCCATCTCTCTCCTGAATTCCTTTTCTGCACTCTCTTCCACCTCTATTTGCTTAAGCCAGAAACCCAAGAGACTCCCTTCTGCTCACCCACTATAGATGCTTGGTCACTGAGTCCTTCTAACCATCCTAGGAACCTGGTAATGCAAATGCATCCCTGGACCTTCATTTGGGCCGTTATCCCCCACGTGAATCACTGCTGTCACCTGAACCATAACTGGTCTCAGTGTCCCTGCCTCATCCTCTCCTCCAATTCATATTCCACCTATATGGACATACGATAGACTATTATCAGATAAATATAACACATGTACATACATTTACAAGTGTCACGTGAAAATCAAGTTGTACAACCGTCTGTATAGGATGGTAAAATTTGCATCTTAACAATAGGATGTTTACATGGGCACAGAAAAATGTCTCAGGGCACCTGGGAGGCCACTAAGTGTCTGACCTTGGCTCAGGTCATCATCTCACGGTTCATGGGTTCGAGCCCTGTGTTGGACTCTGTGCTGACAGCTTAGACCTGGAGGCTGCTTTGGATTCTGTGTCTCCCTCTCTCTCTGCCCCAGCCCCACTCGTTCATTCTCTCTCTCTGTCTCTCTCTCTCAAAAATAAACATTAAAAAAAAAAAAAGAAAAGAAAAGAAAACTATCTCGAAGGTCAGACCAAAAAATGAGTAATTCTAGAGAACAGGGTTGAGGTAGGAGGCATTCTCTTACTTCTTCATTTTATGCCATTCTGTAATATTTAAAATTTGGGGGTTTTTGGTTTCTGTTTTTTAATAATGCCACTTTGTGCTGTTGCCGCTGTTACCGTTTATGGGGCTAAGAGTCACTGATCCAGAGGACAAAAAGTTAAAAATTTTTGTTAAAAATAATTCCTCTGACACAAATTATTCATGTAATTTCTGAACATCCCTTTATTTAGCTGGTAAATTCTTTGTATAAAATGGATTTTCTCAATGTTGACTGAATACGGTGTTGTATTTACCCAAATACTGGAAACATGTACAGTATCTGTTTGCCACAGTAAATAATGTAAACAAGTAAAAAGAAAGAAAGGCAATTTTCAATGTTGGCTTGCTTTATCATCTATTGCCCTGCAATTGAGCCATTTGGATTAAGTTGTCGTGCTAATATAAAAACACAAACATTGATAATCAATGTCCTAGTCTCAGAAAGCAGAGTCAGCTGATGTGAGAGAAGAAGGGGAAATGTCCATAGATGTGCAACCTCCAAGGCCTTAGATTATGTACAAAAGTTCTCTTTCATCTCTGAACATATCTTAATATTTGCCAAGGGAACGGAGCTGAGACAAATCAACCTAAAAGCACCTTTGGCTGCAGACTGACAGAATGCATGAGTTCCTGAATCAATAGAACAAAGCAGTGGATATTCCAGAAGGGGGTTGTCCAGCTCACTGGCCACCTTTTCCCAAGGTAAGGACTCCACGGGCAACACACTAGTGGGAGTGTAGAAAAAGCTGCTGTCGACCCTGGGATTACCAACGATAGCTATACTCTGGTTCCCTGTATATTTATCTGTTGCTCTTTCTGGCCCCTTCCACTAACTAGAGGTGATAACCCTTTCCTAGGCAATTTCAGATAACCATCCTCCCGTTGCACCAGATACTTCTGGAAGGTCTGGACTGAAGAGAAGGTCTTTGGTCGTCCGTCTTTGGCGAGCGTGTGGGTCACGGCTAAAACTAAGTAAAAGGATGCCTGCTAACTCTGCCCATCGGGCCCATTCGACTACATCTTCTCCCTGCCCTTTCCCCCAACCACCTACTCTTTTAAGATATCGTATTTTATTACAGACAATGGCTTTGTGGAGGCCTGGACATTCAGATGGAAGGCAACTGTACCCATTATTTGATTCTCTCTCGAATGTTCGAATTTGGAGTCAATAATGGATGCTGTGGTGTGCCACCGAGACTCCCATGCTCCCACCTTCAGAACCCTTAAGATTTCTTCCCCTACCTGCTGGCAGTGTCGATACTGACACCAGCTATAGCGCCCTCTAGAGCCTTGCCCTGTACTCACCCAGGGCCATGCCCACTGCCCAGCAGCGGCTGGTTGACGCAGGGGTAGAAAGGCCACACCTCTTTCTTCAATTCAGGAGCATTCAGAAGAAATGAGCTTCCTGTGGGATGGGCTGAGCCCTTTGATGTGACTGTTTCAATTTCTCCCTCTGCCCACACCTTGCTTCCTTCCCTCTTCCACGGGGATTTATGCTGACAGCTCCCCTCAATAAACTTTATGAACACAAGTCTCCACTTCGGAGTGCCCTCCCAGGACGGACCAACCAGCAACAATGCCTCAAACCCAATGTATCAATGTCCTGAAAGAATGCAAATTTGAATATTCTCAGACTAATAGATAAACTTCTACAAATGATCAGTTCTTCATCTGAAATGTCAGCAATTAATCATGATCAAAAAATCGATGATCCCTTCAGAGCTTCTATTCTATGATGATTTTATTAATGTCTGCTGATTGATGACGCTGAATCCCAGAGAAACACCAGGGAGACAGATTCGGTCTATAATGCCATTACTCCCTACTCTATTCTTATACATTCGTACAAAATTTATTTTTTCTAGACCATATGTTGCATCTAAATATAAAACACAATAGCTGAAGGTCCCGAGTGCCTGAAATGAGTGTTGTCAGCTGACATCCATCCATTTGATCTCTAGCCGAATTTATCTGCTTGTGTTTTGTTCATGTTGACTTCTATCCACTTTCCTAACAAAGCTGGTTATCAGATCCCAGCCATCCTTTTAAGTAAAGACTGAGATAAAAACAAAAATACAATTTGGTCTGCAGCAGTTGGCTTTGTCTGATACCTAATAGAAAAAGAATGCTTTTCTTGTTTTATCTGTCTTCTTTTACTTTATCTCCCTTTGTACATTGCAACTGCTTCTTCTATTTGAGATTCTTTGGCTTAATGTCTACAGGCCGGGGTCTGGCCATTGTTCTCAGTTGCCTAAACTTAGTCCCACTTTTTTTTTAAATGGAGGCATTTTCCTTAATGTCGCATCTCCATTCAAAGATAAGTTAACTTCTCTGTAATCATCGCCATCCTTCTTGTGCATTGTCTCTTAAATGCTTTATCATCTCCTTTTGCAAGGACACGCGGCTATCCTGTTCCCTTTGACCAAAAAGATTGGAGACACTCACTAGAGCTGAAACAAACAAAGAGAAGGTCTGTGAAATTTTAAGGAAATGTGAATTAACTGCAAAATGTGGATACTCTGAAACAGAGTTGAATGAGATGGGGAAAAAAGGCACCCGATAACAGCATAAAACCAAAATTTTTCAAAGCTTCAATTTCTCTCTCCGTAAAATGAGCCTAACATTCCATAGTAATTTTCCAAGGATTTAATGAAATCGTGTATGTATAGTCACCCAGACTTGGAATAAGTTGAAATGAATAGTCCTATTTATATTTGTTTACGGTGATATCTATGAACACTGTTGATTTATGATGATTGTCTCACAAATACTAAATGATATACTTGGTGGAGATATATTTCTTTAATCAAAAAAGAATGGAATGCTGTGGGAATTGGGAGTCCCTAAGCACCAGGGGCTTCCAAAGGGAATCAAAAGACCAGTCTGGACAAAGTGCTGACATTTACTGCCACCTATGGAGTGATCAGCAAACTGTGCTTAAATACACAGCAACATGACCTCGGAAAAAATTTGCCCTCAATTTAAAAGGCATCTCTACAAAGCATAAGAGACTCTTAAAAACTGAGAACGAAATGAGGGTTGATGGGGGGTGGGAGGGAGGGGAGGGTGGGTGATGGGTATTGAGGAGGGCACCTTTTGGGATGAGCACTGGGTGTTGTATGGAAACCAATGTGACAATAAATTTCATCTGTTGAAAAAAATAATAAAAAAATTAAAAAATAATAGAAAGAAAAGGGCATCTCTAGTCATCACTGTTCGCGTATGTCGCAAAAAACAAAACAAACAAACAAAAAAAAAACAAACAAAAAACCACCCAACAACAACATCAGCCCTGCTCCTAAAAGGGTAGGGCTCATAGCTCTTTCAGGAAAGTGGCTAAGTGAAGTCACAACCCTGAATGGCTACACTTGAAATCACACAGGAAAGGATAAATCCCAGAGCTGTAAAATGCTCAGCTACATTTGCCACTAAGAAGTGCACGCCCAAGGCTCAGCATTCTAAGGGATGGGACCCGTGTGGTCGTGCCCTGGGCCGTTGCAGAGCACCGCATCTGGATAAGACTGTGTTACTGGTGTCCCGACAATGAATAATTACAAAAGAATTCATCATTAAGAATAACCCAGAGCAACGTGAAAGGAAATAACAAGAAGGTAGTGGTGAAAGGGCTAACAAGAAAAAGTCGCTGGAATTACCTTTCATGTCATAGAAATGGGGTTTTGAAGAATTCTCCCAATCCACAACCACTAGAGTGGCACTCCATGAGAGGACAGAACCCAAGCTCTCATTCTCTCCAAGAGGGCCTTAGAGAGGTGAGGGGTCAAGAGGTAACATGAGTGAGTCGTCTCGGAAAAGACTGTGCCCAAGCACATGCCCTATCTCGAGGGACAGCCACTTGGCCCCCCTGACCCCAGCCCTTTGGGACTAAGCCGTGTAGTCTGGTGGTTAGGGCGAGGGTGCAGAGCCAGGCTGCCTGGGTTTACAGCCTGGCTTTGCCACTCACTAACTGTGAAACCTTGGGCAAGTTGCTGAATCTTTCTACGCCTCCATTTCCATACCTGTCAAATGGGGATAATAATAGTCCTTGTGCATCACATTGTTGGCAGGATTAAATAAATTAATACATATAAAGTGCTTAAACCAATGCAGAGCTATCATCGCTCAATAAGTGGTACCAAGACAAAAGGACAGATCCTTTGCCATCAGATTTCCCAATGTTTGAGAGTAAGCCAGAATCGCAATTCCTTTTTTAGGTGAAATATGTCTAAGTAGGAGCAAATAACTGTAATAGTTTCAAAATCCTGTGTAAGCCAAAACATACATGCCTGTGGGCCATGTACGGTCCACAGGCATCCAGTGCCTCACGTCTAGTGATGTGGGAAGAGCCATGTTTGGGAGGCAGACAGGTCTCAGACTGACTTCTAACTCTGCCACCAGCTCCGTGATCCTGAAAGCACAGTGCCTGGGAGCCGGGGGTGGCAGGGGCATACGAGAGAAAGTCCCGTGCCAGATTACGAAGAGCGAGTGACAGATGGCATTCCTGACCAAATGTAACAGGAGAAAGTACTCTCGGTGATTTAAATGAAGCCTCTAATATAAGGGAGGGGGCGGAGGGGAGCCCATCTCCCTCCTTGTCCCCAGGGACTTCATTCAAGGTCTTTAACATGTACCATCACGTATCCTAGAGGGAGCCAGGATTGACACAGACCAAGTCCTGCCACCAAAATGGAGTCCATTCCCTTCATTCCATTTTTAAAGGACAACCCTTGCTCCATGAGTCCGCAATCCAAAGTAGCTACCAAGACTGCCCACGTCACCAGAGGGCGGTGCAGCAGACAGCCGTCCTATCTGCTCACCTACGTGGAAAATTAAATACATACATCAATGAAAGACACGTAAATAAATATCACACCGTTAAAGAAAACAACAACCACCATTTTGGGAGGGGGGGGGAAGCAAAGCACTTAGAAACTGAGTTATTCTTTTCTAAAGTTTAAGGATCTTCCCTTGTCTCCGGCCCATTGTCTTTCCTGCCATCGTCTAGAAGCCAACCAGACAGATTTATAACAAGATGCTAGTCCTTTTCTACTCTACTGACAAATATGTGGCCGATCTGCCTCCAATCAATGATGGGCACGTGGGGACAGAGCAATGAGGTATTTTTAAACACCCCTTTAATGAATTCATCCAAGGACCAAGCACTTGAGGCGCAGAGGGGTGAGGGGTGAGGGGCGGGCAGAGGGAGGAGAGGGCAAGCACAGGCTCTGGTAAATAAAGAGATTTGTCATAATCTGGATTCTAAAACCCTTGCTATGAAGCATCCTGCGTGCCCCCAACAAGCTGTCAAGAGCATGAAGAGAAGCTCGCAAGCAAAGTGATATATGGCATTTGTCAGATGTTTTCAGACGTCAAGGACAAGTTCTTACATGCAAGGAAAACTAAAATTTTACCTTGAGAGTGACGTTCCTGCCTACTGTTGCTAGAAGATTTTAAATTATTGGCGTCTCATTCGATTAAAATAATCATATCAGGCAATTGAAATGAAGAGTAGATTCAGTTCCTTAGGACAAGCCAGTCCCATGGGGGAGAAAAATCAGCATGGAAAGCAATTTAGTTTGCCTTCACGTGGGGGAAAACCGGACATCTGGGCATTGGTGACACAGTCCTAGAGGAGGGTGGGGAGGGGGGATTTTCATTGAAATCAACCTGTGTTGAGCTTCGAACAGTGGAAAAGCTTTGCAATCCTGCATCTTTAGGATTTATGGCACAATGACCCAGAAATTTCACACTTGGCTTGTTAAATATCGCTTGTTCCTGCAACCGAAGCTCTCTCTCTTAAGGACTTTTCCTTGTCCGACAATTTCCTTAAATTTGAAGTGAAAAGAGACAGTGCCGAATCGTGTTGCGTAAGAGAGCAAAAGGGGCTATTGATACCGATGGACAGACCTGTCTTTTGGTTTTTAACATCCTGGCTCTTTTACTTCATTTGGGGGAAATCCAGCTTCATTCGGATTTAGAAATCGTTTCTTGTTAGAACTGAGCTTCCAATCACTCACAAGAGGCCGTCTTAGTGAACACGAAATGGCTTTTTCGTAATTCCACTAGTATCTATTTTACCCAAGGAGGCTGTTTTTATATTCTTCAAAATGAAAAATGACAGTGGCAGCAAAGCCCAAGGCATGCAATACGCAACCCCCTCTGGCCTCCAAACCCCGTGCGCGCCACTTGCCTTCCGATAAGTCCACTCGTGGGTTCTTCCTCCGACTGACCTCAAACTCAGTCCCGAGGGGAGGAGGGAGAAGGCAATCGTTATGTTTTGCTTTTGTTTGCTTGAAATAATAAATCCAGAGGTCTCCCTTGCCAGGGTTTTCCTGCTGTCAGCAGTTCTGTTTCGTTTGCTTTCTCATTCAAACTGAAACCCAAGGCCTTGTGGTTGGCTTTTGCCCTGACCCCTTGGCTCCTGGGAACTGATCAGAAGACAGATCGCTGTGGGTTCCTGACAGACATGGAGACTTAGCGGTCTTTCACCCCCCAAACATCTGTCTAAAACGTCCACCTCTACAGCAGCGAGGCACTCCAATACAACTCAGACCATAATTGACTAGCCTGTCTGCCACCAACTACTTATAATCTCTTTCCAATTTGGGTCAAAGACCTAAAACCGTAATTCTAGCCATGTCCGGGGAGCCAGAGAAAAAGAGTGCTCAACTATCAAATTAGATGTCGCTTTGCAAGAAAATACCTCTCCGGGCCTGGGAACTACCAAAGAGTCCACTGTTGACTTCTATGGCAACTGGATACTAATAATCCCCATTCCAAACAATTAGAAGCCTCAAATAACCAAAGCGTCTTGGGTATGTTTTGCAAAGGCAAAGACCAAGTGCAGAGGCTGATAATAAGAATATGCCAAAAGGCAAATCTGCAGGGTGTGTACGCCAAAGGATTGAGAGAAAGCGGGTGATCTTCTGAGCTAGACATGCCTAGTATACTCTCTGATGACAACTGACATTTCCAGATGATAACCCCAAAATTTTGCCAAGTCCTGGAATCTTCCTGGAAAGATGACTTTACATTCTACGCCATCTTCTTCTTAAATTCCATTTTCATTGGACCACCTACTTCACAGACATTGGAAGAAGCAAATGTGATGATGTATACAAATGAGCTTTGCAAGTGGCGTACTAAATAAACATTAGATGTCACTATTGCTTCTAGCTGGTAATCGGCATAAGTAGTTGACGGTAACTGTATCACCAAATGAATGGTACCCAGAATGGTCGGTTCACCATACTCTCCCATTTCCCAAACATTCTTTTTTTTTTTTTAATTTTTTTTCAACGTTTTTATTTTTATTTTTGGGACAGAGAGAGACAGAGCATGAATGGGGGAGGGGCAGAGAGAGAGGGAGACACAGAATCGGAAACAGGCTCCAGGCTCTGAGCCATCAGCCCAGAGCCCGACGCGGGGCTCGAACTCACGGACCGCGAGATCGTGACCTGGCTGAAGTCGGACGCTCAACCGACTGCGCCACCCAGGCGCCCCTCAAACATTCGGGATCAAATAGAGTTGAACTGAAAATACATGCATGGAAAACATATAATTGTGTTGCTAGTCTTGCTTCCTTCTCGGCAATGTGTTTCAAAGAAACAGCTTCAACATGGGTAGAAAGCAAAAGCTAATGAAGGCAACCGGTCTGAGAATTCCCCATGAACTTGAACTTGTGTGTTTATAAGGCACATTAATCAAAGATATCAGAAGACGCAGGAGAATCCCACCAAACCGTACGAACAATTTACCAATCAATGTCGTTGATTGGAGGCAGCATTCTAAAAGCCAGCTCTCAAACTATTTTTGTTTGTATCTCCGAGGAGTGCCTAGCATGTGGGGTCTACCCAGGAGATGTTCCGGGAAGGAAAGGTAGAAGAAAGGAAGAGACAAAGACAGACCAGGGCTTCTGAAAATGTTACCCGCTCATCAGTTATTGTTCTTAAGGGATAACGGCTCATAGATCTTTCTCTATGTTTCCCAGCCTTTCCTTTTTTTCAATTCATCTTCTCAGTACAAGTTTTTTTGTTTTTGGTTTTTTTTTTGCCATTTTTTTCTTAACATGCACAGTGTACAAACAAGGCATTAAAAACACTGAAAATCACTTCCACTCTGTATTTAATGTCAAATCATTTGACAACTCTCATTTAGGACAAAGGTGAGACAAACACCTTTGGGGGTCTTTGTTGTTGCTTTAACCTTTGCCTTCACTATCTGGCTATCAAAATGAGGGGTGAGTTGGGTGCAGAATTTGAAAGACTACCATCATCCACCTCTTTCATAGACGTTTTGCAACCTAGCTTTTAAAAGCAGGGCTAAGTCTAGAAGGACCCTTTCTAATTTGAAAGACCGATTTAACAGGGAAAGGCTTTGAGATTGAGCCATCTGGGCTCTTAATATTTAATTCCAGAGCTCTGTTTTAGCACAATGTGATACCCTCCTTGCACACGTGTGTACATCTTTCTTGGCGAAATAATAATCAAAATAGTCCACACTGCCGAAATGTTAGGATGAAAAGAGAGAAGAAATCTCACGCTAGCACAAGGTGCCAGACTCCTTCGGAAAGAGTCCTGGGGACAGAAAAGGGATGAGCTCCTTCCCTGAACACAGAGAGACGGTTGTAGAACTATCTTCCTTTTGTTGGAGGTAGGAATCTGAAGATCTAACTTGGGAACCAGTTTTTTACTCCTAGAGACTCCTTCCCCCCAAAGAAGCCTGTGGGGTTTGGAAAATTTACTAGACAGAAATTATGGACAGTGCCAGCACCAAGGATTTTCCACCCGTGCCCCGAGGAGGTGCTGACAGTGGCTTTCTACACAACTTGGATTTGGTGATTTCTGGCAAGTGGCTAGGGCAATTTTGTGTATTAACCAAAGAGCTGAGCTCCCCAACCAGAACCACGTTCTACCAAGCCAGAAAAGTTTCCTGGGAGATCCTGATTCCAGGGACGTTGCTGTGGACCCTTCCTTTGAGGTGTGCGTATTCAAGAGATCCTCTTGCCTCTTGCAGCCCCTGTCCCCTCTTGCTAAAGATAGCTGTCATCTATCACTGGGAACATCCGCCCCTCCAACTGCTGCCTCAGAAGGCTGGAGCGGACTGCACTGCCCCGGGGCGGAATGGGGAGGCCAGCGTTTTTACCCAGTGGAATCTGGGGACTCCTGTCCTTGCCCAAAACTACTTCTTTCCCCGCCTCTTCCCGGGAAGTACCCAAATCTCTTCCACTCTTCCTTTGAGCTGGCCAGGGAGATTCCACCATCCAAGGACAGAGTGCGATCTCCACAGGCCCGGCATCTACCCCGGGACTCTGCAGCAAATCTGACATTCAAGGCCGCGCGCGCCGGTCCTCGCCCCGCCCCGGTCCTGGTCCCGGCTCATTCATTCCGGGCCGGTCCCCACGCTCCAGCCCGCGCCGCGCTCCAAGCGCCGCTTCCCCGGGCAATGCCTGCCGCTCACATCGTGCCCAATCCCGTATTGCTTCTAAATCTCACAAGTAACGTCAAGAGGGTTTTTCTTCCCCTCCACCCCGTCGGACTCTTCTTCACACCTCCACCGGTGCCCTTTCGATGAAAAGAAACGCAGCGTCTGCCTCCCGCATCTCCAAAGGGTTAAGCAGCTAGCTTCGCCAAAGAAAAATCAATCCCCTGCCCACCATCCCACCCCCAGCCGAGCCACCGCTCCGCCACCGTCTCCGAGGCCCGGCGCCGACGTCTCCGCGTCCCCATCCGGGATGAGGGGCCACCCTCCCCCCCGCCCCGCCCGCCCGCTCCCCGCGGGTCCGCAGAAAAGCCCCCTCACCCTTCGGTGGATGCCATGGTCCGGGGAACGCCCCCTCCTCTTCGGCACGGTCCGGCGGCGGCGGCGGGCGCGGCGTGAGCGCCGGAGAGTGGCGGAGCGCGCTATTTAAGGGGGAGCCTCTCCCCGCCTCCCACCCCCCTCCCGGGTAAGCCCTTTAGCGCCTCAGCCCGCGCGGGAGGCTCCGGCGGGCGCTAAGCCCCGGCTGGGCTCTCCTCCGCGCGCGTCCCGCCTCGCCGGCGCTCGGCGGGGCGCTCGGGGGGCGCGGGGCGCCGCCGCCGGACCGTGCCGAAGAGGAGGGGGCGTTCCCCGGACCA
>NW_024412418.1:16695192-16810868 GCF_014898765.1 Herpailurus yagouaroundi | reverse complement strand
GAGACTCCTTTAACTGCCGCCCCCTCGCCCCCCGGCCCCAGGCGCGCTCCCCCCCCCGGCCCGCCAACCCCCCCCCCCCACACCCCCCGGCCTCTCGCCATAAATTAGCGAAATAAGAAAGGAGGCCCCGCTGGTCGCCGGGAAGGCCTGGGCAGCCCGTGGCAGGAGCCCAGGATCTAAGGAGTCGCTATTGTTCCCCCTCAAGCCCGCGTGGCCCCGGGTCACCCCGCGCGGGGCGAAGCGCAGGCCGGGGCGCGGAGACCTGGGATGCCCCTCCGTCCCCGCCGCCCTCGAGCAGCCCCCCGGCGCTCCGCCTCGCTCCTTGGCACACTAGCTCGGGCTCTACGCACACCAGCAAGCTCACCCTCACCGGCGACACACCCACCCCAGCCTCCCGCGTCCCGGGTGCCGGGTGTGCCGGGTGCCGGGCCCAGCCGAACCCAGCTGCGCGCCCTCCCCCGCCGCGGCCCGAATAAATCTCTGGCCTTCAATTATTCATCGGGATTAATATTAATGCAGCTCCCAGGGGGCGGCCGGCGGGCGGGGTGCTGGGGAGGCTGTGGTTTTTTTAAGCCTTGGGAGGTCGGCTTCGGGGGCGCTGGCCCGCAGGGCGCTGGGAGGTGGCCCAGGCTAGCGGCTGGGGACGCGTCTCCACCCGCTCCCGCTCGCCTTCGGCTTCTGAGCCCCGGGGGCGGCGCACGGAGACAGATGGGCTCCTGCAGGGGAGGGTCGGAGCCTCCCCGCCGGCTTTGCATAATAATGACGAAATCCGTGCCGACTTTATTATCTTTGGGACACAGCAGACACCTACAGCTCCACCACCTGCCGGACGCTGTGGCTGCCTGGGAGCGGAAGCCTCACTTTCTGCGTCTGGAAAATGGGACCAAAAATAACCCCCTTTGCAGGGCCGCGGTGAGAATTAAACAGGCTCTCTAGACGGAGAGATTTGCAAAGTGTAAACGCGCCCCGGGAGATGTCAGCGGTGCTTGGCTTGTCGCTAGGAACGTGCCAGGCTCCTCCGAGCGGGGTCACGGAACCCCAGCGCTCTAATAGTGTCCGCTCCTCACTGCCTCCCCAGTTTTCTGCCCTAGGGAGGTGCCCTTCAGTGCCGCGGCTGTGCTGACCCTTGTCCGACGCCGGAGTACCGCTGGCCACCTGGAATCTCCAGGAGTTCATCCCGGGGACCGTGCCAGGGGAGCGGAGTCCCACAAGGATGGCTTAGTGGTTATGCCAGAGCCTGAGCCCGTCACCACCTGCCGGTGGAGTATGGGGGGGGGGGGGGGGCGCAAATTCCACAATGTGTCTTCACCCCCCAGGCACAACCCGTTTTTTGCGCCCCCACCCCCCCCCCCCCCCCCGGAACTAAATAAAATGTAAAAGATATGCAAAGCGCTTTAAAGTCTGGCACCCGGTAAAAACCTCAAAAATTGCTCAGTTAAACCTAAGGGTCCCCAGAGGATAGTTTCTTGGGCTCAATATCCAAGGATGAAGGCAGATGAGAGAAATAAGACGAAAAAGAGAAAAGAACTAAATAGAAGTTAAAAAAAAAAAATCTCTGCTCACCTCCTCCCTTCACCCCCCCTTCCCCAAATCTGAGCCCAAACATCTTCCTCCGTCCATACCTTGCTCTGTATCTTGCTTTCCCTCAACCCTCCTCTCTTCCCGTCTGCCTTACATCAACCAGATCTATATGTTAATCAGCCCATCAGCCTTTACTTAACAGCCTTTCTAATCTTGCATTTCTAAATTGTAGTTACTCATGTTATTAATCTGTATTTAAATTAATGCAATCTGGCACGTGCATTTAAAAATAATTCGTAGGTGGAAAACTACCTTCTTACACCTTGGTGTTATATTTGACACTTTAGCCCTACCGGGGGTAGATGTGTGGTTTTGTATGGGAAGCGGTGGGGCTTAGAATCTTTACAGTCTCATTTTCTCTTTACAATTTTAGGGCGTTCACTTTCCTGCTGAGGCGGCAGCTGGAAATCTATCCCAGGCTGAGGTATTAACGATCCCAGCCACACTGCAACACCCCTCTGAAGATGAGTGTGAATGAACTCCACCATTATAACCCCTCAGTGCCTGCACACAGGCGAGGAGGGCTGAGTGGCATCATTCGTTAGCACGCACTGCCCAGAGAGCAGGGCACCAGGTGGTATATAAACGCAGAGCAACTAAAAGGAAAGAGAAAGGGGGCTGGGATTGTTTTCACTTTTTAAACCATCCAGTTAAAAAATACTCTTTGGGCATTATGCAGAGTGAGACAAGTCAGACATAGAAAGACAAATACTGTATGATTATAGTTTGCAGGTGGAATCTAAAAAAGCAGAACTCGGAGCGCCTGGGTGGCGCAGTCGGTTAAGCGTCCGACTTCAGCCAGGTCACGATCTCGCGGTCCGTGAGTTCGAGCCCCGCGTCGGGCTCTGGGCTGATGGCTCAGAGCCTGGGGCCTGTTTCCGATTCTGTGTCTCCCTCTCTCTCTGCCCCTCCCCCGTTCATGCTCTGTCTCTCTCTGTCCCAAAAATAAAAAATAAAAAAACATAAAAACGTTGAAAATAAAAAAGCAGAACTCATAAACACAGAGGAGAATGGTGGTTACCAGGGGTTCGGGGGTGAAGGAATCAGGAAGATGTTATTAAAGGGTACAAACCCGCAACCAGTAGGTAAATAACCTGGAGATCTAATGCACAGCCAAGTTATTATAGACAGCAATACTGTATTAAAAATTCTGAGTTGCTAAGAGACTAAGTATAAGTTGTTTCCACCACACAAAAAAAGAAATGATAATTATGTGACATGATAGAGGTATTAGCTCACCGATGGTGGTAATCATTTTGCCATATATAAGTGTATCAAATTAACACGGTGTACATCTTAAACTTACACCGTGTTGCAGGCCAATTATATTTCATTTAAAAATAATTGCCTGTGGGTTTGTGGGATGGGTCTCTCACCCAGAGCAGCTGGGTCTCTCTCTCTCAAAATAAACATACAAAATAAAAATAAACATTACAAAAACATTTTTAATTAAAAAAAAACTGCTCAGGCTACCTGCCAGAAATGTTGGGTCCATCAGCCTACAGTGGGGGCCTTAACTTACAGTATTTTTTTCTTTTTCTTTTTTTTCCAACTTTTTTTTTTTTTTTTTTTTTTAATTTTTGGGACAGAGAGAGACAGAACATGAACGGGGGAGGGGCAGAGAGAGAGGGAGACACAGAATCGGAAACAGGCTCCAGGCTCTGAGCCATCAGCCCAGGGCCTGACGTGGGGCTCGAACTCACGGACCGTGAGATCGTGACCTGGCTGAAGTCGGACGCTTAACCGACTGCGCCACCCAGGCGCCCCTACAGTATTTTTTAAAACATCCCTCTCCCCCGGTGATCAATTCTGTACAGGCAGCATCAGAGATAGACTAGAGACGGTTCAACAAAATGGCGCCCAGAAATAGACGGAATTAATTGGTGTGTTTAGCCTTTGGAAAGACAAAACTAAGAAGGACACGATACAAGGCTGACCCTCCTCTCTTCAAACACAGGGCATCAACAAAATCTTTCTTGGCAGGGGCACTTGGGCAGCTCAGTGGGTTAAGCATCTGACTCTTGGTTTCCACTCAGGTCATGATCTCTCCATTTGTGAGTTCGAGCCCCACATCTCTCTCTCTCCCTCTCTCTCTCTCTCTCAAAATATAAATAAATAAATTCTAAAAACTCTCTCCTGGCAAACGCAGAGCTCTCTTCTTAGGTTGTGCACACAGGGAATATTGGGAGTGAGTCACTGTACCCACCAGCTCAGTGCTAGATAAGAACTCAGCTCTGGGTCAGGCAGACCTGCATTAAATACTTCCCTGAACCTGTATTAGACTCTTGTGTTGCCTTAGACTGGGCACTTTAGGTTCTCGGCTTTCCCATCTAAACACTGGAGAACGTAATGACACCCAACTCAGGATCATTGTGAGATTCAATGGGATTCTATGTGGGAAATGCTTAGCTCTAAGCCTGGCACCTCTTGAGTGCTCAATAAAGGGTCACCCTAGACACAGACCATTTACCACGGAGCTCGCTTGCAAGCCTCGCCTCTGCTAAAGTCACCTCAAGTATGATCCCATAAACTCCTCTATCCTCACAACAAACTGTAAGTCTCCTAGCCAGCAGCATGAAGTTGATAGAGACTTGATAGAACAGAACCAGGTCAACCCAACAAGCTAGCAGGAACACTTGTGAATTGCCCAGTATCTGTCTCCTCCAGGGATGCCATGGTTATGGCCAAAGCAGAAGGGATGGGATGCTCTGAGGTTTGCACATAGATTTTTCTTTCTCAGATCTAGCGCGAGCGTTCTCAAAGTTCGCTTGAAGAACCACTCTGTAGCACTGAATGCCAACGTTTTTCTGTACCCTGCTCTGATAGGTGACTTAAGAGGCTTTCAAAGTTAATTTTTACCGAAAAGGATCTTTTTTCTTTTGCCCACTGATTGTTTACTCCAGGTCTAACCCACGCTATGAGAAGTGACTTACCATGGTTGAATTCAGGTAGTGACTGGGGACTGCAGGGTATTTGTGGTATTCCCCTAACACTTACTGAATCCTTACTGTGTGTTCAAAGTATCATAATATGTCTAACCTCATTTGATCCTCTAGATGGCCTTCTACAGAAGATAGTATTATTATTATTACCTCCATTTTACAGAGGAGAAAACTGAGGCCAACAGAGACTAAAGAACTTGCCCAACGTTACACAGATAGTGAGTGGCCGTATCAGTCCAGGTGCTAGCTAGAAAGCGATGGCATGTTCAAATTAAGTAAGTTGTGCACAGTTTGATAAAGGGACTATATGAGAAGGGTGTAGGAAAATTCCAAGGGATAGTGCAGCCCCCCTGGGCTGGTAGTTGTAAAGCACCCCTTACCTACCCTACTTTTGAAGGGAGGCTACTGGAATCTAGAGGGGAGTGCCCCACGCAGAACAGGACCAGAGAGCTTTGTTGCCACAGCAACCTGCTGGATGGGTGCTGGGAATAAATAATTTGATCCCACTTCCCTCCGGTTCTTCTCTCCCCTTTGGGGCTCCCTACTGGCCAAAGCAGGGAGCTGCATTGTTGCAATTCCCGGGCTGTCCTTGCAGCCCAGCCTCCCTGGGGAGCACAGCAGGCTGGAGAAGGGTGGACGATGGAGCTCCAGGGCCATTGGATAAAGCGGGGGTGGAGCTGAGATTTGAGTGTAGGCAATCTTCCTGTAGAACTTGGCTTTTAACCCCTCTGCTGTGCAACCTATGGTAATAATGATGCCATTGTTACTGGAACAGGCTGTCCCCCTGACATGCGGGGACCTCTCCACCTGGAGCATCTTCCAGAAGAGAAGATTCAACTAGACCCTTTTCTAGAAAAAAAATCACGAAATGGCCCCAAGTCTCCAGTCCTAACTTCCACAGTGTTTAACATTCTTTTCCGATCATTAGCCTCCTTATTGGAGCTTAGTTGGACCAAAGGAGAGGTAAAGACTCTCCCTCCTCCTGTTATGTTCTTGTAAAGGATTCATTTCCTGTCTTGGTTCTCTTTCACATTGCTTGAGATTAGTTACTGCATCTCAATGGAGGGTGAGGGGTGGGGGAGGCTCCTAATATAGAAAAGGAAAAAAAAAAAGTCCTACACCAATTTCCCATAAAAGGCTGTTAAAGAAGTCCATTCCCTCCCATGATGACAACAGAGGAGAGATGTTTCAATGTTCAAAGTTTATCAGAAGAAAGTGACCTAGAGCGAGAACTAGCTGCCAAGTGACCGAAGGGGTGCCCTCTTCAAAAGGGACTGTCATTTAGTAATGTCTGAGAAATCTAAATTTGATTCCCCCTGAATGCAATAACCATTTCATCACACTTGCTCTTAAAGATTATTGATGTTGTCCAGAATTTAGGAATGAGAAAACCACCCACCCTTGGTTCATTCGGTGGGACATTCACTCTTAACGGTTCTTTGCCAAGTCAGAACCACCCAGTGAACAAATCTGTCTTTTCAGGTTCCGTGTAGTTGTTCTGATAAAACTTGTATGGGTCTTGGAGTCGAGCAGGCCTGTGTTCAAAGCCCAGCTCCTTCCCCCAGGACATCGAGTGGGCCCCCTAATCCCTCGAACACTGAACTCCCTCCTCTATAAAATGGAAGCCATTCTTGTCGCTGTGAAAGTGATACCTAGAAAGCGGGGATCATACACTGGATGTCTGCCCCCAACCTTCCTAAGTAGCGGAGGAAACGGAAGCTGCATGTCTGATCTGTCTTTTAAAAGTTTGGCCTGATAAAGACTATGAGACTAGACATCTTTAGGTTTGTTAAAAAGCAATAAAACAGAGGAAGATATCGGGGCCCTTTCACCCTGACAATTAATGTGCATGTGCTTATTTTTCAAACATGTGAGCTACTTTTAGGACGAGTGAAAATTATTGTATAACGTTCCTTCCGATTTTAGGGGAAAGATAGTATTCTCAACAGCATTGTCCCTGAAGCCAAGAGCATCAGCAAGAGAAAATGGAGAAGTCTGAAATGAAATTGAAAATGAAAGGTTTTAAGGCCCCTGGGTGGCTCGGTCAGTTAAGCGTCTGACTTCGGCTCAGGTCATGATCTCGAGGTTCTTCAGTTCGAGCCCCACGTCAGGCTCTGTAGTGACAGCTCAGAGCATGGAGCCTCCTTCGGATTCTGTGTCTCCCCCCACTCCTCTCCCATTCATGCTCTCTCTCTCTCTCTCTCTCTCTCATAAATAAATAAATAAATAAATAAATAAATAAAACATTAAAAATTTAAAAAAAGAAAATGAAAAGGTTTTGGAAACAGAGGGGGTGCTTAGAGAGATAACTGGTAGGGGGAGAATTTTCACAGCAGCAGCCCCAGTTCAGTGTATTAAGAATGCTGAGATGGTCACAGCAAAAGCTAGAACATGGGCTTCAGAGTTAGACTAACCTGGGAACCACCCCATCTGGTTTTGGACCAGTGAGTTTCCAGTTGAGTTCATCATCTCTCTCGCCATTTTGAATGACCTTGAGTAAGTCACTTAACCCTCTGGACATCAGTGGGGTGGTAATGACCCCATCTACTGGGCTTGGATGAGAACGCAGTGAGGCAACATCATATAAAGCACTTAGCTCAATTCTTGGCATGAGGTGACAGCTATCATCATCTGTATTATGTCAGTCTCCTGGCTGCGGCTGCTCTACTCGAAAGTGGTAACAGTGGTGACACTTTGGAGCCAACAACACAGGACAGCTAGAGATGAGCCTGCCTGTGGTTCCGTTTGTCCCAGCGTGGTCACTGGATAGAGAATAAAGGAAATCATCATCTCCCCTGTGTTTGGAGCGGTAAGATACACGTTGAGTTCGTTCACTCTCTCCTTGTTAACACACATTAGCAGGAGAGAAGAGGGTTCTATTTTTACTCACTCTCTACGCTGATGGGAAAGAGATGTTACTTCATAGAAATCTCAATTCAGACTGAGAATTTGGTCTAAATATAATCCATTCTTGAGGCAGAAAGCGTCTCATTAAGTAGAGAGCTCAGGGAGACTAAAACGTTTGCTAGCTACACTTATTTCCTGATGAATTCTAATGGGAAGAGTGTCACTTCGTCCCATTTACTCAGTAGAGATGAAAGAGGAAAGGAGACAATGGGGACAAAATGAACTGAGTTCTTGGTATATCATTCCTGTATGTCAGCATCTTCTACTACAAGATGGCTTGAGGCTAAATGTCAGGGTTGGCACAAATTCTTTTACGCCCGCCGTAAAAACCATAAAAATCTGAATTAGAGTGTCTGTCTCTTTTTTAGTAGCTTGATCCTGTGTAAAGCGGAAATATTTTTTGGAGAGCGATTGCTGGTGTTTTCATTTCTACCCCATTTTTCCTAATCCTGGCAAAGAATGCCTGTTATGCGTGTTTCCCTTTGTTCTGCCGGCACATTACAATATTCCCTAGTGACATCCTTCTGATGGGCAAAGGGTGAACACTGTTTATATTTGAGATGATTTCTCTGCTTGACACCGGCTCGTGGTGGTTAAATGCTAAATGATTTGGCTAAAGGAGTGAATTAGGAGCCCAAGTCAGGCTCTCGTGACCTCAGAAAATCCAGCGACGTGATTTGTTCTATTTCCTGTATTCACCTCCTAATGAAATTACGTGATTATTCCGAGGGAGGCTTTGTATCAAATCCCAAAAGTGTTTTTTCTTATAAAGTTATTTTCCTTATTAAGAGACTAAGAGAGAGCAACCAGGTAATTTGGTTCTTCTAACCGAAGACTATAGATTCAGAGATCTTTTCTTCTTCAAATCGAAGGCTGAATTATGCCTTTGCATAACAGGTGAAGTAGAACCATTCCAGTCCACTTGAAGGTTTCATTTATTAGCACGTGCATGTTGTATTTGCAACACCCTGTTCCCCTTTGCAAACAGGGATTAATAACGTCCTTTCTTTCTCTTTGGTCTGGAATTACCTTTTCCTAGAGACCATAAATTCAGGAACGGAGCACTGTTGTTTTTCTTCTCTGAGAATTCAATCGCTAATATTATTCTTCACCTGAGAAAGCTATTCGCTAATTTTACCTACTTTTTTTTTTTCCTTTGTTGACAAAACTCTCCATCAAACCTAGACTACAAGCCTCTGTAGAAACACTCGGTGAATTGAAATACAAATGCGAAGCGAGCCCTGAAAAACTCAGCCATTGAGACGCTCTTCTTAAAATGCTGGGCCTCAACGGCACATCCGGGCAGAACCCTGCCAGGGAAGGCAGGTCCTACTGCCAGAAAAAGCAGAGAGAAACCACAAGTGGCCACCAAACCACCCCAGAATGTTCTCGTCTTTCCAGCAGCCCTGAAAAGATAAACTTCCCCCAAGCCCTGGGGATCCGAACAGTTTCACTCAACATTTTCACAGGATCCTAAAGAAGGAGAAAAATAGAAGGCAGGCCAGAGCTGAGATCTAAGGGTCTCAGTTCTTTGCATCTTGCATTGGCCGTCAGCCTTCTTTTAGCTCCTCTTCATCTACGATCATTTGCTGTCCAAACAATATGGGATGGTGTCAGAGCAATGACACTCAAGGTCTTCCTGTCCAGGTTAGAAGTGCCACGGAAAAACCCCACGTCAAAGCCAAGGGCTACACTTGATTGGGTTGATGGTCTCACTAATTCCGAGGGCACAGGTAGGATTCATAGGGTTTGATACGTGCTGGGTGGTCCCGGCCATGCCCACTCACCTCATCCTCCAACCTCCCCAGGTGGTCATGGCCCATGGGACTCCATCCCTAGCCACACACCACACCACTGTTCTCCTCACGCTTCCCACCGCAGACTTACTGGTTTCTAGAAGTGTCTCAAACAGGCCGGGAGCCCTGCTTCTCAACACCTTGGCACATACTTTTCTCCCTATCTGGAACGCTCTTCCCCACGGCCCGGGCTCCATTTGCTAGCCAACTGGGGGGAGGCAAGCTTTTACCCCACCCTCCAGATTAAATCAGCCACCCTTGCTAGAGGGTCTCACAGCACCCTGTGTCTTTCTTCCTAGTACTTACCATGATGTCTTATTTCTCGGATTATATGACCAAGAGCAAGCACCAAGCCTGTCTCGCCCCCCTGTACTGTTTCGGTCCTTTGCACGTAGTAAGCACTCTATTCATTTTTGTTGATGAATGAAAGGCAGGTAGAAAATCCATGAACTCACAACTCTTGATTGAATTAGGGATAGAAGAGATTTTATTGACTGATGTTCTGATATAGGAGGTGTATGTGGAAGGCCCATTAAGTTTTGAGTAGGTGACAAATCTGGCCGCAGAAAAAATCTGAAATCCCAAAGAACTGTAAAGATTCATATTCAGCCCCCACACGCATAACTTCAGAGGACAATGTGTGTTATGCTGGAAAGGAGGGGGTGAAATAGCTCTATATTTTCTACTGGCCAGCTCAGCCTGGTCCCTTTCAATATATATAGCCCCCCTACCCCACTCCATCCCAACACACACACATACACACACGCATGCACACACATGCAGATGGGAAACATATAAGAAAATCACTGCAAGCCTAGCACTTTGTCTCAGAAATTTAACCAGACACCTTCCACTTACACAATCCCATTGCTCCTTGCTCTCAGACTTTTTGGTTTTTCTAACCCAGGCCCCTATTTATTTCTGCCCACCCTTGCCTGTTGTCAACCCCACTCTGCAGATTTTTGAACTTATTTCTACATGCTGGGACCTCAGCCACATTGAAAGACTTCTCTTCTCCTCTCCACCCCTTGTAAGGTTTCCCATAACTGGTTCCCAGACGTCCAATCTCCTCCTCCTCAAGAACAGCTAAACAACAGCCATAACAGTGGCCATTATTGACCAAGTGCAATGGGTCAGACAGCATCTTCCATGCCGAGCTCACATACGCATCACACCAGTCCCATTTACAGAAGAGGCCACTGCAGAATACAGATCGAATGTCACACTCAAGGTCACAGCGTGCAAATTGACAGAGATGGAATTTGAGCTTAGGCTGGGTCTTCTAACCATTGCCTCTGTCTGCACAGTCAGCCTGAGAGGCCTGTCTAGAATTCCACTTCAATCCTTTCACTCCTGGAGACATCGACAGGAGTTTGAAACTTGCCGATGGGTGATAAGAAGCCAAATTATTCACCCCAGCATTTGAAACCCACCACCAACTGGCTTCACCTGGACTGGCCTTGCCTTGGCTGGCCAACCTGACCTGTCACTGCAATAAAGCGCTCATGGGCAATAATTGGTCCTTCTCCAGGCCATCCCTTTCCATGCTTAAACCTATGCACTTGCCAAGTTCTTATATACTACTTCCTTCCCATCCACCACTCCAAAGACTCAGTTGAAGTGCTAACTACCCTGTGAATGTCAAGTTAACTGGAAATGCTAGCCTGCTTGGATTGCCCCGTCATCTCAATTCCTGTTGGAGTGGATATGAGAGAATACAGTGTGAGTCAACTACTCAGTTACTCTTGAAAAGTCCTCTTGATGTGTAAGCCTGGCCACTCTTAAGGAAGGCAAGAGGCTTGCCTAAATCATATAGACTTTACTTACATTTTATATATCATATACATTTTATCATATGATATACAAAATCTAAGTAAGTTCTATATGATTTAGGCAAAACTCTTACTATACACATGGAAGCATATGTGGGCATATACATTTTTTTTTCAGTGACCTCCAGCCAAGGACCACCAGAAATACACCAATAGCTAAGCAAGTTGGATTTAACTGCTCTTTGATATAAAAGAGAGTGTATATCCTGGGGAACTGTAGGGTATCTCACCTAGATAGTATTAGAAAGAACTTACTGGATTTGGGCTTCTATTAGGTTATCTGGGAGAGGTTGCAAGGAAGTGGGACTTTATTCTAGCTCAGGTACTATCAGTAAGTGGAGGTCATTCTGTAATAGCGATCTCAATAAATCTTACCTAAAAGGAAAACTAGCCAAAGCTAAAACAGCAATTGGTAGAAGCAGCCAGTCACACACATGAGCTGGAGAGGGAGTAATTGGTGTTTTTGTGGTTTGTACGGTGACCCTGCTTTTGTCTGTTCATTGACAAGATAATGGGGTCTTGGTGTTTTGCTCCATCACAGTCACAGAATGATCTTGACTGCTACTGGCATCCTGTGAAATCACTGACCTTCAACAAGAGAACACCATAGCCTAGCTGCGAGTGCCAGGCCAGCTCCTCAAGGCCTCGCCAACAGAACGTTCCACAGTGGGGGCTGCCTGTGCATAAAAGACAAAAAGAACTACTTCAAAACGAATCAGAACCAAACTGTTTTGGGTGAAGCAGGAGTCTTCTCGGGCTCCCCCCGAATGCATCCTGAATGGACAAACATTTGTCCAGCATTCGTATCCCATAATTTGCAATGGCTTTTGTTCCAGGTCAACCTAAGGGAAGCTGGAACTATGCAAAATTCCCTTCCTTATGTGATTGCGGGTGAGAGTGGGCACAAGAGGAACTTCCATGGGATCTGAAGAGGGGAGTGGAGCAGTACCTCCCTGCTCTGAAAGCTGGTAGCACACCAGTCACTGTGATAGTTCACACTCAAGGTCACTGATCCACCGGCTCACCTTGCTGGGGGGGTGAGGGGGACAGCACCCAGGCCCACCTGCTGGAAATGCTCTTCAAGCTTCTCTGAGTGTCCTGGAGCAGGTGTGCGTACAGCTACATGCTAAGGGTGTCAGGACGGCTGGGGACGGCAAGGGAAAACATGGGCTTCCCTTCATCCTTGGGGGTCTCAGCTTGTCCTTGCTCGGCCAACTTCCCAGCTGGCTTTCCTTCCAGACTGCCGGCCCTGTTGATTCCAGGTTCAACACCAGATGCCAAGGCAAGAGCTTCCCACAGACTTCCCTGCCAGTGCCCACAACTGTATGTTTTCATTACTATCCCCTATTCTATGAGACTCTTAGAAGTTCTGATTCTCTGATCAAAACCCCTGACTGATGGGCCACTCCAGATCCCCAGCTGAGAAAGAGATCTCTCATCCTCACAGCCCCATGCTAGGATGTGAAGGCCATGTTATGAAGATATGGATGGCATTCCTATGGTGCCAGATGTGGCCAAGGGACAGGCTGGTGTCTGACTCTCTTGTCCAGACCTAGAGATTTCGGTCAGCATGGCAGAGTGCTTGCAGCCCACGAGGGCAATGGTGGGACGGGAAGATCTTGGGGTGGTGGAGAAATGGGCATGGGACCCATTAACCAAGTATGCCAAGGCAGGGCTGCCAGGATTTCAGGCCCGTTTCAACTTCTGAGGGGATCAAAGTCATAGCTGAGATGACATAAATGTGAACCAAGTCTGAATGACGGGGCAAGGACGGAAAGGATGTCAAGAAAGTAGGGAACTGATGGTCTGGGGAGTGGTGTGGGGCGGGGGGGGGGGGTCAGGACAGAGAGAACAGGTTATGCACATGGGCACCCATGTCGGATATGCCCACAGAGGCACAGATGCAGGCTCTATGGAGCTGTGCCCAGCTGGACAGCCTAGCCCCCGCCTCGTATTACAGGCACCGAGCTATAAGCCATGTACTATGCTCAGCACTTTACATGGTATCTGACTTAATCATCACAGTCCCCACAAAAGATGGATTTTATTATGTCAACCTAACAGTTGGGAAACTGAGGCAGCTATGTTAGGTGACTTACCGCAGGTCACTTAGAAAAGAAGTTGAGAGGCAGGAAGTTGAATCTAGATTTCTTTGCTCAGACTCCCATTATACCTCTCAAAATCCAAGTTTTCTAGGCTTAGAAAAAAAAAGAAAAAAGAAAACGAAAAGACCTTGCAGCAATTTGGTAACAATATCTGTCGAACCCGATGCCGCAGCCCTAGTTAAGGTCTCAGATGATTATGGCATCATGCCAGGCTCAGCTCCCCAGTTCCTGACCCACTGAGGCTAGGAGAGAATAAGTATTGCTTGTTTTAACCACTAAATATTAGATGCTTGTTACTCATAAGTTGATAACTAATACATTGCTCTTCGACTAAGCCAGGAGAAAGGAGGTGGGTGTGGATTCTGGAAAGCCCCAGGAAAGTCCGACAAGGTGATAAAGTACCAGAAACTGTCTCCTGGCTCAGGGAATTACGTAAAGACACAGAAATAGTAGACAGGTTGGGGGACAAGCGTATCCTAATCTCCTGTGTTGGGGCCCAAGAGCTGAAGGTCGAAGTTCTCTCCAGTAGGTTGAGAAAGAGTAATGTTCCTATTTGGGTCTATAGGAGATGAGTATCTTCTGGAGGTCCCTGTACCAACCCTGGGCTCTCAGCCCTCATGAAGTGTAGAAAAGACCGAGATATTCTCTCAAAGGCCCCAAGGGTAGAAGGGGAGGTCACTGAGAGTCTGGCAGGATACCAGAGAAGGTTGTCGCTGTGGCAATGAGGCCGAGTGATCCAAACCAGGGTCAAAAGGGAGTCACCCCCACGACTCAGGAGTACCATGTCATGAGGGAGGGCTGCTGGGCCCCACGGTAGCAGAGAGAACACGGCACAAGTTTCAGTGGTTACCGCTGTGGCACTCGAGGTCAATGTCGGCAGGACGGCCAGGGATGGGAAGGACCCACCACACACACCCAAGAGCCAGCAGGGACTCCGGAGTCTCATTGTGCCCCAGTACTTGAAGGGTAGCCTCCACGGCACCCTCTTGGAGGAGAGGAGACTGGCCAGGAGAGAAGGGAAGAAAGGATAAAAGAGTGAGCCCCCCCCCCAAACACACACAAAAGTGAAAGTTACTGAAAAGATCACTTCAGGGACTGAATTCATATTTTTTTCCCGCCGCTATCCGGTGAGAGCCAGGTAGCGTTTGAAAAGAAAATCACATCACTTCTGGAAAACAGTGGAGCTTCACTGTCTTGGCACATCTCAATCTAGTGTGAGTAAATAGGTGATTCCAGTTCAGATGCTATGAGAATACGTCATCAAGATGGACAGACGTTCAAAGCAGAGTTTTGGGTTAGATCTGGAGCATGAGAACCAGAGGGGACACTAGAAATCATCTAGTCCCTGGTATTTTCCTCTGGTTGTGCCTTTTCTGACGGCCCCCGTGTTGTTCCTCCTCCAGCCCATAACCCAGCAATTTCAGGGGCTGGTATTGAAAAGATGGCTTCGGCTTTGCCGCACGCATTGTTTTGAAATTATGACTTGAGGATCTATTTTAAGGGGCTTCAAGCCATCAGAAGCAGCACGCAGCAATGAGAGCCATAGCACAGCGGTTCTGTAGGTCAGAAGCCAACCCTCGTTTTATTAAAATATGGACAGGGGATTGAGAAAGAGAAGGACCACACTTTACGGTGGCAATGTACACAAAAGCCAGAGCCACATCCAAGCTCCGCTGTCCCCGGGCTGTCCCACGGGCGGCTCTTTGGAACGTGGTCTGGCTAGAGTCTTGGAAGAGACCTCATGAAACCCAGACTTCTTGGCCAATGCTGTCTCCGCCAGAGCTGGCCATGACATTCACACCACCATAGGGCAGGTGGGCAAAGCCACTGGGCTGGTGGAACGGGGACCACTTCTCTGCTATTCCCATAGTCGTTTTGGAGGAGACTCCGTCCTTGCAAAGCAGCCGTGGTGTCTCCCAAATGGTCTCAGCAGGCAGGAAGGCAGCGGTCTACCAAAAAGTGAGCTCTACTCACTCTCCACTGAGTTTCGATCTTGAAGTCAGAAGCCCTGGCCCAGCCGAATTCACAGGCAGGATCAAACTTCAGGTCCACACTGCCTCAGGCAACCCACGTAGAGATGGACCCACGAAAAGCACCTCAGTGGCGCCGAGGCTCATTTCATGTTTCTCTCGATCCAGTCTTTAAAAGGCAGTACCTTGCTGAAGGCCGTGTAGAGGCCGTGGCTGCATGTTTTGTCATAGCTCCAGCTGACCAGCCCCACCAGATGCCAGCGTGGCTCGGGGGACGCCCGCCCCGGAAAGGACACAGCCGCGATGCCTCCCGTCTCCGCCGTGCAGATATCAGAAGGGGCAGCGGGGTCCCGGCTGGCACAGAACATGTTGTCCGTGATGCTCACGGGGATGCCGTGGTCCTCGTGCTGCTCCTCACACAGCAGCGAGTCCACCACCCTGACCACCCCTGAGCGCAGCGTGTCGTTCTTGAAGCCCAGGCTTCTGGCATCGGACAGGACGTTCCAGCCGGCCACGGTGATGCGGGACTCCTGGAAGGAGGTGCTGAGGTCCCGCGGGGCGGCGAGGCAGATGGGCTGGACGCGGGTGCTGACACGAGCCTTGTCCAGGAGCTTCAGGATGGCGATGTCCGTGTCCAGCAGGATGGGGTCGTAGTTGGGATGCAGGATGACTGCAGAAATCTACAAACGCAAGAAATGGACAGTAGTGGTGAGCCACGAGCTGCACAGTGAACAAGAACAGGCAAGCCCTGGGGCCAAATAAAACTCGGAGCAAACGTCTTAGGGACACACGTAATTATTTGGAGACGCTTTGCTTAAGGGGTCCTGGGAAACATCAGCTCGCTTTCGGGGGCTGCAAAGTGAAAAGCCCACTGCTGCCTGGTTAGGTGGGGTTAACTAAGTGGGGGCGGCAGACGGGGCTGCCGACAACAGTGTGGCACAACCCATCTAAAGCGGGTAGCGGCCACTTTGCTCCGGCTGACCACTGCCCGGCCGAAAGGGGGCAGCATTCTAACCTGGCCAGAGAACCGACTCCAGACCTTCATCTGAACCTCCTGATTTTTAAATGCTGGCACAGAACTGGCTTAAAAAAAAATGTATGTTAGCGCCATCCAAACACGAACCCCTCAAGGCGACCAGTTTGCAACCTCTGGCCCACCATACACGTTCATCTGTAAGGCAGTAAGAAGACAGAGCTCCACCCAGAATGCTCTACAAGACTTTTCCACAGTCTTTGCTGATTGTCCCAATCCTTGCTGATCATTCACTTTGATGGGAGCTTCTAGGAGCCTACGTCTGTGATATGCTCTAACATTTTTATGTTCGTGTTCTAGTACTGCAACTACCTTTGGGCACATTTCCGCGGGGCTTCTCTTGTGTCAAACTAATTATAACATACTGGTCCGTCACTTCCAGTAGCCTGTGGACTCCTCAGGGCAAAAACCATGCCTCACGTATCT
The DNA here is from genome assembly GCF_014898765.1 of Herpailurus yagouaroundi. Classification (NCBI taxonomy): domain Eukaryota; kingdom Metazoa; phylum Chordata; class Mammalia; order Carnivora; family Felidae; genus Herpailurus; species Herpailurus yagouaroundi. The sequence continues at coordinate 16,794,276 of NW_024412418.1, read as the reverse complement.
ATTCTTATGTATCAGTTCTGTATCTATTCCCTGTGAATGGCGTACTATGGGAGATCAACAACGAATGGATAGATGGATAAGATGGATAAATGGATGGATGGATGGATAGATAGATAGAGAGGGAGGTGGGTAGGTGGATGGAAGAGAGGAAGGGAGGGAAAAGAGGCAAATAAAGACAGATGTATATTATGAATTGATCAGGAGTACCTTGGTAAAATCTTTCTATGTCCTCAAAGCCTACCTAGTACAGTGACCTAAACATAATGGGTGATTAACTTTTGATGATCTCCATGATAGATGATAGTTGTTGCAATCTTATTTTGAAAACAAAGGGAGAAAAGACTCCCTAGTCTCTCTAGGTATCCCTTTCTAGTATCTGTCTACATGAAATATTGGGCACCTGCTGCATGCCAGCCTCTGGCTGGGTGCTACAGTGCCAAGGTGTCGGCACAGGCACACCTGCTGCTCTCCTGGTGTGGAGTTTGCTGGGCCGAGGCCTAGTCTCCAGGGGACAGCCCTCTCTCACCCGCAAGCTCTGGATGGTCTTCTCCTCTCGGTCATCATCCCGGTAGAACTTCCCCAGGACGACTCTGAGGTCTGCTGTCTTGATCATGGTGACCCTCCCCAGGTCAGTTACGCAGTGGGCAGCCACCACCACGGTGCGCTCATTCACCAGGGCGCCGCTGCAGACCAGGAACCACGCGTCCTTGTGCAGGCTGCCACCGTGCACCCCGCTGGCCCTCCTGTAGATGGCCGCCTGCCACGGCCAGCGCATCCCCTGGGTCTTTGGAGCGGCGATGTTCTCAGTTTTCCCACAGACTATGGAGAAAGCATTGGCTCAGTGAGATAAACTCAGACTATCCCATCCAAAGGGGAATGTGTTAGTCAAGAAAACACAAACCTGGAAAGGTAAGCACCGTGCACGTGATGACCACTAAGCATCTAAGCTGTTTTTCCTTTCCCACTAAAGAGTTACCAACCACCTTGTCATGGCTGGCTATAAAGTCTAGGGTGAAGATTGAAGGCTTTGGATCCCAGGCACTTACTATCAATAGGACTTGGGCAAATTGCCTAATCTCTTAAAGCCTCAGTCTTCTTGCCTACAAAATGGATACAGGAATCACACGTGTCTCACCCAATTCTTCAGGAGGCTGGATGATCATGTATGTAAACAGTTAGACTCAAAATATCAATGACTATCATTATAAACTTGACCACAAAGAATTAAGCCATACTGTTCTCCTTTGACAAAGAGGGTGGGGAAGGTAGTTTACTATGTGCAAGACCCTATTCCAGAAACTTCCACATACTACTTCAGTAATCATCATCTTAGCCTTATGGGTAATTAAAAGCTCATCACCTAATTAGTAACAATTACTTACTCAATACCACTGGATGATGAGCACGAAAACGGGCTTAGACGGGATATCCAAGATGACATAATTAGAAGCCTTCTGGAATTGTTAACTCCTTTCCCCACCTGTGTGTAATGACGGTTCTCTCCCTTTTATCCAAGGAAACATAAGAGAATTATTCAGAAGGAAGTATGCCCCCTCCTAAAAAATTCACCTAAGACCATTGGACGAGAAACCTTTCCCAAAAAGTCTTCAAGAGGGTTGAGGGCTTTTCACAAGTAACCATGGAAGATGTAAGGGGCTCCAGCCCCAGGACAAGCCTTGACTCACTAGGGATGCAGGACGGGGCACGTCCACTCCACTTTCCGGTCCTGAGGCATGTCCGGCGGCTGCTGCCCAGGCGACGGTAGAAGGGTGAGACACACTCGTACTGGAGCTGGGTGTGCAGGTGTTGGAACCCGGGGGGCAGATCTCCAAAGGGAAGGGCTGGCTTCTTGGTGGGGGCGCCCTGCAGTTTCTGCTTGCTGAAGGACGCTGAGTAGAGCTGGTGTAACGGCGTCTCCCTGCATTGGGGCCCACGGGCCCAGAGAAAACAGGGTGAGAGACGGTCATGGCGGCCCCTATGGTATCCATGCCAGCCCCCCACGTAGATATTTGGTTAGAGCAGAAAACGAAAAGTCTATCTCATTCTCTCTATCCCTCCCGCTCACTTCCCCCACCCTCTCTTTTCTCTCTCTCTCTCTCTCTCTCTCTCACTTACACACACACACACACACACACACACACACACACACACACACACACTTCCCTTCTGCCACTGAGCAAATTCTCTTGCACACCTCAACCTTCATTCTGTTCATCCATTTCCATTTCTGGCATGCCTCCGGCTGCCTAGGATTTTAACCAAAGGATAGTGTCTGGTGTAATAGCTGCGATCCAAGGGTACGTTATACGTGCACACAGAGAAAAATTAACTGTGAAATTAAACAGGAAAGGAAGTTCATTTGAATGAGAGAAATCCAGGCGTCTTTTGTCCTCCAAACATTATCATAATGGGGTAACATTAGGAATTGACTTGAACTAAACTGTGTTGATACAGTAGTTTGATTTAGCAATCAGCGTATATAATTAGGACACCTCAGAGAATAGAGCTTTCTCAGGGCACAATGATTGGCAGAAACACAGCGTACTGTGTGTAAATGCGAAAAGGCCTTTCAAATGAGCACTTGGAGCTAAAGCCCCCAGAGACCACTCAGGGGTTCTTGGGGGAGACGCGCACACATTGGAGAGCTTGCGTTCTACATCAGTGCATCAGTGCTAACGATCACTGCAAAGTTAGAATTCTTTTAGGAAACAATGTTTTCATCTCTGTTGAATGAATGGGGAGAGGAAGCCCAGAGAGGGGAGCGAGAGTACACAGAAGGGTACACGGGAAGCTAAGTTGGTACCCAAGGCAGCACTGAGCAGTTATGGTTCCCAACCTGGTGTCTCCACTGGGCCATTTGATGTCATCTGAAGAAATCTGTGTCATGTGTCTGCACGGCACTTCACTCAGAGCAAATATTCCACCCACACTGATTTCATTCAACATATCTTGAGCCCAGTTTAGAACAAGGTCTGCAGTTCAAGGAGCTTCTGAATTGGCCAACAAGCTCATCTTTTGGTCCATCTGTTGAAAGACTACACTGCCTTTGGGGGTTCTTGGGTGACTAGGCTGCTGGAGATATGTATATCCACTTTCCAGCAGCCTATCTTCCAGAAAGATCCTTAAAACCAAGTTTTAGGCTTGCTTTTTCATCTACATGAGCTACCGGGCACCTGTCACCTAACCTCCCGTTATAATCGCTTTAAAAATGCAAAGCCCCATAGTCTTTTTCAATAGCTCAGGGGCTGCTCTACAAGACGTCTCCTTGGAAAGAACAGGTTTATCCCACTTAGCAGAGAGTCCAGCTCCAGGTAGGTCATAAAGATCAGGAAAGGGAGCGGAATTTGTCTTCTACAGCCACTGTTCCCAAGGGAATGCCTTGCCTGAAAAGGGAAAGACAGAAATAGGAGATATCCAGAGGAAGGGTGAGAGACTGAGGAATATCCTGCTTTGTGAATATTTCAGGTCACTTGGCTGTGGCCAGTTCTGGTGACTGGGATGCACTGTTACCAATCCTAAAAGCAATAGCTACCAGTGACAGGTGTTCATCCGGGCAAGTGTTCTGCTAAAGCCTTTACGTAGGACTTAGTTAGAGCTTAGTGCATAAGGGAGCAAGCCCTGAAGACCCTGAAGACTGTGAAGATCCTGGATTTGCATCCTGGATCCGCATTTTGCAATGTGACTTGGAGAAAGTTAATTAATTTCTCTGAGCCTCGGTTTACCCATCCGTAAAAAAATTGGTAATAAAACCTATAACAAAATGGTAATAATGATAATCCCTACCTCAGAGGTCGTAACAAAGAGTAAATGAGCTAATGCATGGGAAGCGCTCAGAAGAGTAACTGGGCACATAGCATTCGATAAATGCTGCCTATCGGGGCTGCGTCTAATCTGTTCAGCAATCCCCAGAGACACATGTTATTATGATCGTCCTCATTTTTCAAAAGAGGCAACTAAAGGCTCAGCAAGCGTAAGAGCTTGCCCAAGAATACTAAATACAGTCCTAAAGAGAGACAGAAGCCGGTCTCGAGCCATTGTTTGTCAGTCCCATTCATTCAGTCCATGTTCGGGGTGGTTATGTTTTCTTGCGTGCCCCCTGTGTGGCAAGCATTGTTCTTGGCAGGAGAACTCGAGCATGAACAAGACACAAAATGTTCCTGCGCTTGTAACCTGTATTTACTTATTTTCGTGGGCTGGGGTGGGGGGGGGTGGTGGAGATAGAATTTGAACAAATAAAAAAAATGGATGCGAGACGACAGGTGGGGATAGAAGCCAAGCCGAAGACGGAATCACAGCAAATGCCAGAGAGTAGAGAAGTCGGCTCTGCGGTCTGGGTGGTAGTGACATTACTACCTTTATTTTATTTGCTTATTTACTTATTTATCCGGTTGACTGTGGCTTAATTTTATATAAGGTGTAAAAAGAGAAAACATTAAATGGTACCACAACATAGTTGTCATTTTGGGGGGGTTGCTATTTTCAAAAGCACAGCCAGGCAAGGTCTCTCTGCCAGGTTAAAAAGCTGAGCGAGAGCTGAAGGAAGGGAGGCATGAAGCCTCACTGAAATCCAGTGGAAGCAGGGTCCAGACAGAGCTGTGAGGCTCTGAAGCGGCATCGTGCATGGAGGGGTAGAGAGAACAAGCCAGGCAGCCCGTGTGGCCGGAGCGGAGGTTGAGGAGAAGAATGGCAGGAGATGAGATGAAACGGTGTTTCCTGCAAAATGAGGTGAGAAGTAGTAGAAATGGGCCTATTCCATCCCCACCGGTGGCCTCCACATCTGTCTTCCCTGGAGGAAGGCTGGGCGGGCACATCTGAGGGCCCGCGTCCCTCATCGGGACTGATCATTTGTCTCTAGTTCCTGGGTGCCACCGGCGTGCCTCCTCTGGTTGATTACTACAGAAAACATCTTCCTGAGTCTGGCAGGAGGGCCATCCCTGTAGAAGGTACCCTAGTAAACACAGAGCAATTTCACGAAGACTCGAGTATTAAAATCCAGTCCCTCACGGATCATCTTCAAGCCTTACTTCCCATCAACCACCTGCTTTCCCACGGTCCAGTGAACCGTGTACACGTTCCAGCTGTTGCTACCTCTTGGCCAAAGGCAGCTGGCTTATCAGCCTCCCTCTAATAGGCCCTGTTCTTTCATGAGCAGTTAGCTCTGAGTGTCCCAAAGAAACCCCAGAGTGTCTTTGGCCAAAGGCAAGTCGAGAAAAGGGGCGGGAGGGGAAAGCATGCATTTGCCTTTAAAGCAGAGCTCGGGTGTCTCCACCTCACCTTGACTGAACCTGCATTGGAAGAACTTTGCGTCTCACCAGGTCTGAGATCTTTGGTTCTCGGCAGGCTGGAACGAAGGAGACAACACTGCATAATCTCTTCCCATATTACCTGCTCCCATCATTCCGTTCAGATTCATCCCTGACCGCCCTTTCTGGACACCCCCAGGGGTCTCTGAGGGGAGGCATGCCGGCCAAGCTTGGACAGCTCCCTAGCGAAAGAGCTTGCCGCCTTCCATCTAAATTGACAAGCCCCTCCGAAGAAGCCACGTAGAGCACGCACCTCTGAAAAGCCGCTCTACCTAGGTGATGTGGAACCCTGGCAGTCAACACACTGGCACTCTCTGTTCACACGACAGCATTAGTGACCTTGATGGAAAATGGAGTCAAGGTCAAAATGAAGGTTCTAACTTAAAGCCCCACGCAGGGAACTACAAGGTTCTCCTTTAGGACCAGATGTCAGTGTCCACCATGGGGAAGTCTTTGGTAGCTGATTCCCTCATGTCCTTTCTCTGAAATTGAGGCTCCTGATGACCATTTAAGGACACCTCAAAGCCCAGCGTAATTTTGCTGAAGTGTCTCTTTCTTCACAAGTGAAAAGCAATCCTTCTCGCTCCACTTTCCCAATCAGGCAGCCAACATTCGTCTAATTAGCAAACTAGAGAACTTTGGTTGTTATTAATTCGTAAGAGAAAAGTTGACAAAAATCTCCAAGGACATATGTAACACCGTGTCCATACTTAATGAAATCAAGAATCAGAGTCTGTGCTGGTGGGGACGAAGGTCGCTTCTGGCTAAAGTCTAAAGTGATTTATTCCTTTCACAAACCAATTCTCTTTTATTTCTTTTCCCAGGAGTTGGGTTGTTGACAAACACCCAGAAGGGAAAGTGGAGGATTAAGGCAATTATCTGCATAATCTAGGCCAAGGACATGCTTTTCTTCCTAGGAAACAGCCAGATGATTGTGACCTGCCCCTGAAATACAGGGGCTGTTGACCTGGTTCAGTAAGAAACTACCCACCCCCAGTGCCAAGGGGGAAGTTTCAGGCTTCTCTGTACAAGGTTCCATTTTTTTCTGGTCCCAAACCAACCTTTTCCGTCTTCCTCCCAGATTCCCAGTCGGCCCCACTTTGAGTTTAGCATGATCCATTCCCTCCTGCCTATACTTCCTTGTTTTCCGTTGTCTCATGATGGCAATATCGTCCCGATTGCTCTTTATCTCTGCCAACCCTTCCCAGCTCCCCCAGATTGGCTCTCCTCTGACTTGTGGTGTGCAACTATCCCCATTTCAAGCAATATTGATCGTTCCCTTCTCTGAACATACATTGCTCATCTGTTTCCTCTAACTCTGCCTTGAATGCTCAAGGACTTGACATCTTGTTAAGATGTCTTTCACCATGTTAACATCTTTTTTTAATGTTTATTTATTTAAAGAGAGACAGAGACAGCGCCAGCAGGGGAGGGGCAGAGAGAGGGAGAGAAAGACAGAATCCCAAGCAGGATCCGCGCTGCCAGCACAGAGCCCAATGAGGGGCTCGGACTCACAAACCATGAGATCATGACTTGAGCCGAAATCAAGAGCTGGATGCTTAACTGACTGAGCCACCCAGGTGTCCCCACTATGTTAACATCTTAAACTTACTGCCACATAGGCCGGCAAGACGGTGTGTCTATTTTGTTTTGTTTCCTGTGTTAACTTTGTATTTCATAGACAGTAGATAAACACAGCTATATTGAAGCACACTGGTTGCCTCAATTTTGTTCTTGGGTCTGCATATCTAAATCAGTCCTGTCATCTTTCCTAAACTGCTCTGATAACTATCTTGATCACAGCAAGAAGCTGTGATTAGGATAAGCAGGTCCTCTGGAGGTCCAGAAAAGGAGCAAATGTTTTCAGAGATGGCTTCCCACCTGGGAGTTATGGATGGTTCCAGGGAGAACCTAAGAGGGAAAGGCATTTTCTTTTTTCAGGGGCTCACAAACACCCATGTATGGGAACTACCAAAAAGTCCGCAGCTCCGTCTGCTTCTGTGGCTCTCGCAAATACTTGTAGGTTACCTTTTATGCAGATTGGCTGTTTCCCCGACCACTCTCCATTCTGCTGGCAAGTTCTCTTCTCGTTGCCACTAAGAACGTAGGAGTTATTACAAAAGAAGGACACGACAGTGCCGATTTTCGCATAGTGCCCGTTGATAAGCCCAGGGCCACCTGCTATCTTCTTGTACCCATTGACTGGGCCCCCAGGGTCCGAGCAGTTTCTTTCTTCAAGGACTAAAAGAAGAAATAAAAGGGGGTGGGGGGAGGAGCTGTTAAAAGTGTGAAGTATTCCATTTTAGAACCAAATCTTTTCATGTTTCACTGAATTAAAAATGCAGTGAGGTGGAGCCTGCTATGGACGGTACCCAGAGGAATCACCAAGAGAAAACTCGTAATAGAAAATGCATGCGTTAGACATGTCTTCCCTTGAGAAGTATTTCATCCCGTATATAAATAAATTTGACATCGCCACTGGCTCTCCTGTGATCTTGTTCATTTCTTTCTCAAACTGTGGGAGCTGGGCAGGCCTGGGCAAAATAAACATTGCACCTAGATTTTATGACCAGTACCCAGGGGTTATTGCTTTTCAGTGTCGTGCTGTCTCTTCCATTCCCTAAAGCTTGCGCAATTCAACAAGACCATTCAGTTTCCTATTTGTATTATACCCAGAATGTAGAACTTACTAGAAACAAAGCCCTATGTGTGAAATGAATTTAGATGCTATGTTTCATCTTCAGGAACCCAAGTGTGCTGAAAGTTATGGTGAAAAAATACTAGAAACTATATAGATTCAGAGATAAAACAAAGTTCCCCCGATCTCCAACTATATACTTTCTAACTAAATAAACACTTAATGTCCACTCCAAAGGCATTTCTATTCTCTAACTCACATTGGACAGCAATGGAGAGCAGAAATGTCAACACCAGCTATAACACCAGTGTCCGAGCACTGAACAGGGTATCAGACAATTCCTGGAAAGATTCTATCAGGTAACATATTTTTCTCAAATGGATTATGGCACAAGGGTGAATCCTGCTTGCGTAAGGACGCAGAGGGAGTCCCCTGAGGAATTCGACCTTTAATTACTGCACTTGGGCACCAATCGCTCCGTCAGCCTCCGTGGTCTCTTTTTAATCATTTCTTCTCAGACACAGTCTCATCCCTATGAAACAGTCCCCACGCAATGTGATCATGCATCTGACATGCTTTTCTTCCCTTAACCGTCCCAATTACCTTTCAAGCAACCTGCCTGCCTGCCTCCAGGCAAGAAAAGAATCTCCATTCCATTCATATAGCACTTCTAAAATACTCGAGAAGTAAAAATGAGTAAATTTCCCTTTGTGCCAATTTGGCAGGGTTGCTAATATTAACCAAATTTCTGGTTTGTCTGCTTTAAGACTGCCCATAGACCATGTGGCAGATGATTTCAAGGATCTTCTGTATGCTTTTGGGCTACATACTAGGAGCAGTTTCCACAATGGGGAACTCCAAAACCCCACCTTAACTTAAGAAATGAACCTGAGAGAGCTTTCACAACATGGCATATGGAGAGCAATGTACTTTTTGAAACTTCAGGCGGCCTTAGAAATCCCCAGTGCTTATATTCCCAGGAATGCCTCTATGATGTAGGAGGGAGAGGCAGAGAAAGCATTCCATATTGCTCCAGTGATGGGACTCCCTTCTTAGAGCGGAGATCACTTAACGCCCAGAACGTGTAGCCTGAACCTGAGCCTACAGTCTGCAATCATCTCAAAAAGGTATGGTGCGTCATACCTGCAAGTGTTAGAAAATGGAATTCACTGCCAACATAAAAATCAGGAGATTGCTCAGAGAAATCCATATTACTGATTTCTGAGCAAAATTCAGATCCGGAAACCCTGGGCCTGTGTTCCCACATGGCCACAATCAACTGGCGTTGAGAAGTGGCTTCTGCTTAATGGGGGCTGCATTCTTCATTTTGGTCACAGCCCCCATTGCCTGGACCTGGCAGGGGCTCCACTCTGTGGTTAGTTAGCCTATCAAAGGGCCATGCTTTGTGCAAAGGGCATGATTTGTGCAACACCAGGGCAGTTTCTCCTCCATTTTGAGTTTTGCTTCCTATAGCTCACAGCCAAGAAAAATTCTGGTGATACTTAAGACCAGTCCTGGAATACTGAAAGAAAATGAACTATAGTTGAATCACAGCAGTTTCAACAGCAGATAAGAAATCCCTTCTACCGTGAGCCTGATAGTTGGGTTTCTCCGCTTTTAGAAGTAAGGACTTCTGTGGTCCACCAGGCTCCTGCCCTGTGATTTCCTAATGGCAGCATTCTTGTGGATCATATTTTCAATTCCCCATTTAATGTGGGTTTAACCAGCAGGAATGCACTGGAAAGTTCTCAAGCCTTTGGAGGTAACAGAGCCTTGGGACAATTTAGGTTATCTGCCTTTCTCCCTGAGGAGGATTTAAAGGGAGACTCCAAGAGAAACTGAGTCAGGATATACAAACAGGTCTGCCCAAGGCTGAGGAGTTCTGCCATGTTTCTAGAATTCTTAGATGCTACTCTTTTTTAAGTGACATGCCTGAATCAGGTCACACGTATACATTTCATGTAGTATGTCTTTACTTCCAATTCTCCAAGAAGCTATAATTAAATCAACAATGCACCTTAAACTTGATGAGATCTTATAACAGAGAACTATTATTTGATTTTAAGTTATTGCTCATGAATGGTCGGCAGGATGGAGCTTCCTAGTGCTGAATGATGCTTCCGAGTTAGGTCCAATGAACCCTATATGGCTGGGGCACCCGGCTGGCTCAGTCAATGGAGCATGTGACTCTTGATCTCAGGGTTATAAGTTCGAGCCCCAAGTTGGGTGTAGCGATTACTTAAAAATTCAATCTTAGGAAAAAAAACTCTATGGCTAAAATTCAAGAGAAATACAGGCAATAGCAACAGATTCAGGAAGGATTCAGATGTGTAGTTTTAGGACACCACTTGAAAATAAATATGCTCAATGTGCTCAAGGAAATAAAACAGAAAATTGAGAACCTCAGTAGAAGACTGGAAACCTGAGAAACTAACCAAAGGAGAAAGGTAGAACAGAAAAGTTACAGTGACAGAAATGTAAAGCTTAATTTAAATTAAGTGAGTTTAATAGCAAGTCAGATACAGCTTATGTGTATTAATAAACTGAAATATAACTCGCAAGAAAAAATTCAGGATGAAGCCCAAGAGACAAAAAAAAGTGAAAATGTACAGGAACATGTAAGAATACAGAGAAAGTTAACAAATACATGTACCTAGCATCTCAGTATATAGAGATAATGGCTGAAAAAGACGGATAAGAGACATCAACCTACAGATTCACAAAGTCCCAACATGGATACATAGGAAGAAAACCAGGCACAGACCTATTACACAAAACTGTTAAAAATCAAAAGCAAAGAAAAAATTTTAAGCAGCCAAAGGGGTAAAAAAAAAAAAAAACAAAAAAAAAAAAAAAACAAACAAAAAAAAACGGATGGGAAAAACATACTTTAAAATAATTATAGTCATTCTCTGGCTTGTAACATCAAAAAGGAGTTTTGCCTCTATCATTTTTTCCCCATGTTTGACAATCAGAAACTGTAGCCATAAGTGTTTGGTGTTTATTATTTTTGTGGTCATTCGTTATTTTTATTTTTTAAAATAGCAGGCAGAATGGTTTGGGTCCTCCCTGCTCAGCCTATAAACCTGGCATGAACTGGGCCATGCATTGTCTTATGTTCCCATACTCTCTCCCCTCCCTGTAAATCTCATTACCATCTTGCCTAATCACAGAATAATCCAACCTACTGTGGGCTCAGATTTAAATGAGCTTTGTCACTAGAATCTGGGGGGAAAAGAAGGGCCTCCAGAATCAGACAGATATAGGTTGAAATAATTATTTGGGTCCCCAGTGTCCAGAATAAGTACACCAGAGGTCCTCAATTAATATTTGTTAGTAGGTGGAGGGGATAAAGGGTAAAATGTATTCATTCTTCCATCTAATGAACTAGGGTGTGGGAAAATGACATAATTTTCCAAACCTTGCTTTTTTTGGCCTGAAAAATGGGATAATAGCACTTATCTGGCTGGGCTTGTTTTGAGGAATAATTTCTGTAACACGTACTTTCCTTTTCTCCTGTTTGCCTTTATTTACAAAGTACGCAACTTCTAAAACTCAATTCCCCAAATTCAGACACTTTAAAGAAAACCCACGAGGAAATCTAAAGACCTATTATTGGGTCTATTTGAATATAAAACAATATGCCACTCTATTGTCTAGCTTCTTGGTAATGTCTATGCATGATGCGCTGGAGACCTGGGTCCAGGATGTTGACTCAGACTTCTGGGTATCAGCCATGGTCTCTGTCTCATCTCTTTTAATCAAGCAACATGAAGCCTCAGAATTGTATTCTTGTCTCAAACATCCAGTGGGCATCATTTCCTTTTCCCTCTCATTTATTTCCTATACTATCCAAAGCTGTACACTCTCCTAGGATGCTTTTGAAGAGAATTCTAGGACTTCCTCCACCCATCCTTTTCTCTCCCAGTTTAGACATCTACGTGTTGGGTCTATAGACCATCTGCATCTCATTAGAGCACCTCCCCAGGGTTACATTTCAAAAACTATCTCTTCACTTCACCTGTGGGTTCTCTTTTTAGAATCCTTTGTATCTCCCCGTTGACCAGATCCATGATTCTTTTCTATTTGATTTTTCAAGGGCTTTGTGCTTCCTTTCTCCTCAGTGGGATGGATGTTTCCACACAAAGCCAAATGAGAATGTAAAACATCTGAATCCCTGGCCTGAAGAAGCACCAAGCTTCTGCTTTGCTAAGTAATACACTCCACGATTAATAATAAATAGCACATCTCCCTGTTACTTTTGGGGCTCAGTCTGGGGATGCTAAACACGTTAAGTTTAGCATGACCTTACCTGCCATTTCATGAACAAAAAACAGTACCTCGAGGTGCATTGCTGTTTCAGACAAACATTTAAAGAAAGACTCTCTAACCTTGTTTTCTTGTTTTCTCAGCGCAACAGTACAAGGTGGTTCGCTGTGATGCCACTTTATGAAGGACACATGATGGTTTTGAGATGGCTCTTGTAATGAAGTCTATCAGTGCCCCACCCAGGTCCCCTCATCCCCTTTTACCAGCTCAGCTTCCACAAGTGCGCTTTACTGCTGAGAGCTGCCACCTGCCACCTTCAGAGGACTGCCCTGGGCACAGGCACGGGCACCATCTTGCCCATATGAAAAGCTGAAAAATGCCTAGACTTTTGTCCCCTCATGCCCACCCCAGGGTTGCCTATAGACAATGACTGCTAGGTGTATAAACACAAAAGCTCAACTCCTATTCCTCAAGGCATCATTTATACTCCCCAGCACCCCCACAGGATCGGACTGAGTCTGGGAGTTCAGGTGAAATCACTCTTGCTTGGTTTCCTCCTCTTTCCCATCTCGCTTCCCCAACTCCCTTACTGGTCGATCCTGGTATCAACTGGTTGATCCCTTACCTCCTTTAATAAATCATTTGGACGCAAATGCTTAGCTCAATGACTGGCTTGGGAAAAAGTTACCAAGGACAGGTCTGCTATTTTCTTAGCTCTGGGCTTTAGGGCCCCTCATGCCTCCCCACGGTGGCACTCCCGGGAGGTGACAAGACCCCAGAGCGGCGGTCATCTCAGCCCTGGGCATGAAGCTCTGCATGCCTTTCAGCACTCCTGGGAGATCTTGGGGAGGATGATTGGCATCTAGAGAGGCCAGCTCTCATCAGAGGGGCCTGCAGCCTCCACAGATCCTCTAGCGGCTGGCCATCCCCACGTCAGCAGAGGTGTTTGACCTGAAGGGATCAGGTGTTCTGAGACAAGAGACTTCCTCGCGCTCTAAACAGCGTGGACCCAGAATCCACGTGAAGCTTCTCCCTGATGATTTGGTGCTGTCCTTGTAAAGCCAGCACTTGTTTACCCCCCAAAGGTACAGACAAGGCCCCAACAATGCCAGACTGAATTTCTCACAAGTCTGAATGATGAGTCTTAGACTTGGCTTTAGGTTGACCTAAAGCAAATAAAGTTACGGCTTTCTCTCCCCTGATTGATACACTAAGATTCATACTCGACAGAAGGTAGCTGAGGTGACCAGGTCCAGAAGCTCTACAGGAAATGGACATGATGATGGAGGTATCAGAGAGCATGTCAAGATAACGTGGAGACATTTTTAGGAATGGGGGCTCTTCAGTACACACAAGAAACACCAATTTTTTTGTGTTCTCTGCTCAGTCAATTATATTGAATACGACAAAGTCCACACTCTTCATCCCTAATTTAGGAAGTGGAACCACCCCCCCCATCCCCCTGATAATCACAAAACTCGGGAGTGGGGGCAGTTCCCAGCTGTGACAAACAAACAAACAAACAAAAACCCAGACCTCTTCTTCCATTGTATCAGTATCCACCAGTATATCCTTGCCCACAAAAATAATCTTTTCATGAATAAGGCCAGAATTTCAATACGATATACCAAACACCCACGAATATTTGTCTTTTCCTTTTGCTTTGTTCTTGAAGTTACAAGTTCAAATTTGAAGATGAGATCTATCAAAAAACCCCTAGGAGCCAGAGAATCCAATCACTGCTTTGCCTTTTAGAAGTCCAGCACGCCTCTCTGTAGAGAAAGACCTGGGGGAGTGCTGAGCTCTATTGATTTCATGGACTAATTTTCTTGCACCACATATTGAATGAGTGCTTCCTCTGTGCCCAGGAAATTAAGGCACTGGAAGATGTTTTCCTACATCTTTAATATGGAAACGTTTTTATTTAAACCCAGAAATAGAAGTGATGTCAGTTAAGGCTTATTGTACTAAAGTACTTGAGGTACCTGAAGGTTCTCCCTGGCCTCACTTAGTACTTGTTAGAAATGGTTTGGGGACTTCCTTCCAACTACCTATTCCCCAGGTCAGATTTTTACCAAACAAAATATTCAGAGGAATATATATATATATATATATATATATATATATATATATATATAATGTATAGTATTGTCATAATTTTTTTTTTATTAGCACCAATTCATCCTAAGTGACTAGTGCTTTTCCTAACTTTGCTTCTAAAATTACAAAAGAATGTAGGGCCCTGACCAAGGAATAAAACAAAGGTAATCACAGGGGCCTTAAATGAATTTGAATGCGTTGTGGGGTCTCAGCAAACACTAACCGACCCCAGCAGTTGACTATAGTCTGAGTTGCAACAAAGATTTCATCAGGCACCGTTGATTGAACTGGGTTGATAGCCCTTAGCCTGCTGTGTCACCTGAAAGAAAACTTGTAAATCCAGACAGAGAACCCGGGGGAGGTGGAACCGGGTTCTAATTCAAATGCTTCTGCTAAGAATAAGCACTGGGGACTTGTTGGAATGTCTTAGCACATTTGTGCTCCCCTTGGGTTACTAGGCAGAGCTGTTGACATAGAGATCACCATTTAGCCAGGGCACACGTTGAAGTTAGTGCAGTATGACCAGTCAATCAAGGGCACAATAACCAAAGACAAGACCATTAGTGAAGGCCCAATGATGTTTCCTGAGGGTGGGACCACTCACTTTCTAGCCCCTGTCTGGAAATGCTAGGTGGCAAAGTTTGCTCAAATCCTTCAGAAGATTTCAAGTCCTTTGGGAGGTACTATAAGCTATCACCACTGGAGTCTCCACTCACTTTCACCACCCCACCGAATAAAGGACGGGGCTGGCTCTTATGCACAGAGAATGTGTGTGCATGCACACACACAAACGTGAGACAAAGAGAGAGAGAGAGAGAGAGAGAGAGAGAGATCAATTCTTGGGTCTAACACTGGACCTTTTAAAATCAACCATACAATCATATTCTGAGCATCCTTCAGACAGTGCAATCCTGAAATACACATTATTCAGCACTGATGGAAGGCTTACCTAATATTTCTTTTTTTTTTTTAATTTTTTTTTAACGTTTA
The DNA here is from genome assembly GCF_014898765.1 of Herpailurus yagouaroundi. Classification (NCBI taxonomy): domain Eukaryota; kingdom Metazoa; phylum Chordata; class Mammalia; order Carnivora; family Felidae; genus Herpailurus; species Herpailurus yagouaroundi. The sequence goes on along the minus strand of NW_024412418.1, from coordinate 16,778,976 downwards.
TTATTTTTGGGACAGAGAGAGACAGAGCATGAACAGGGGAGGGGCAGAGAGAGAGGGAGACACAGAATCGGAAACATGGCTTACCTAATATTTTAAAGAAACAATCAAATGCTAATCTAGCTGACCTGAGCTCCAGCCCTCTATTAAGTTAGCTTCTCAAATAAATATTTTCATGAGGTACTTTCAGTTGGGTCCCTCCAGAAGCAGACTGCGAGGAAGAGATTTGAATGCAGGTAGTTTATTTAGGTGGTGATCCCGGGAAGGACCAATGGTAGTGTAGGGGAAGTGAGACAGGGAAGTTCACGTTACCAAGAAAGCTACTACTGGGGACAACTGAGACTCAATGCCATTGGCAAATTCTGAGAGACCGTGCGGAACCTACCTCAGAATTATTCTACAGAAGGAGTAAGAGGTATGAGTAATTACCTACCAAACGCAATCAATCATTTGTTGAAGGATGATGAGATAAACATTAATTCCTCCTCACCTCCAGTCTTCCCATATATATGAGTCAGTGGGCTTTGGAAGCCCAAGAAAACCCTGAGGCACAGTTGCAGGAGCCTGGGATTGGAAGCCAGTGGGTCAATATACACAGTGATGGTGTAAACATAATAAAATCCAGCTACCTCTTTTTTCAGGAGACGTGGATGGATTTAGCTTTTAGAAATATTTGGTGTAAAAAAAAAAAAGATTAGATTTCTGTTGTTTACAAAACTGAAGTGGAAAACATTTCCCCAGCACCCATCTTTAGATAAGGAGCAAAAGGGAGTAGGGGTTGTAACAGGATGGGTGATATTTGCATCTCCCAATGAACTTGCGTCCACTTTCACTTGATATACAATTAGAGCCATACCATCTAAGGCATTTCCCTTTTTGCCTTTGCTACCAGAACACTCAGAATCAGAGACATCTGTAGCTGCATTTCACCTAATGCAAACGTGGAAGCTGCATTTAACTCTCTCATCTGATCTAGTGTTCTCTTTCACTTGTTCGTGCCCTGCTTCTAAATCACTTGGATTCCTTCTAATTACTATTATTTACATCCTCCTGGCTTTCAGCAACGGTTTGATGTCATTTACAAAACTGCCCATCAAGAAGCATACATTTCTTTGGTCGAATCGTATATGAATGAACTAGTTATGGTAGCCAGATAGCCGCGCGAGGAAAAAACTAAACCGGGGTACTATTTTGTCTCTTTAAATAGGAGCTGAGTTTCAGAGCTGGGAGATTATCGGAGAATTTCAGCAAAGAAAACAGATCCAAAGTCAACACAATTCGTGACCCCAGCGCCTGGCTGATGTTGGGGGCTGGGTGGTGGAGGCTGTTGGTCTCAATTCTTAGCATACCCTTGGTACCCGCCCATTCTCACGTGTCACCAAAATCAAGGAAATGGTTTGTGACAGAATTTACATTCTGTTTGGAAAAGGCATTAACTTGCCCACTGGGGCTTTGTTCATCCTGGAAACCTGAATGAACGTAAGACCAACACCCAGAGATAACCACCGGCTGGACTCTGGTCTCCTCTCTTCCTGTTCAGCTTATATTTGACTTTAGTGCCTTTGGACCGAACCAATCATCTTTCACCTCCACAAAAGTCTTCCCCAAACAGGCATAATGACACCCACCGGCGATGTAATTCCCACTACAAACCCTTTTTTATCTCTTTCCAGCCAATGGTAGTCTGTCCCCCTGATGCTTTCCAGCCCTCTGCGGGTGTGAATGAGACAGTATCCGTGTGAAATTATGCTTGGATTGCACACACTGCTGTTTATTCATCCGGCAGCAATTTGGAGGCTGAGGCTTACAATTAGCTATTTGATCTTAATCAGTATTGTCCTTGGCCCCTGGTACACTGTGTCTTTCGGATACCATTTTTCCGGTGTTTGGATGGCCTATTTACTTAGCTGACACTGCCTGTGTCTAAGAGACAGGTCGGCTTTGAAAGATGTTCAGAAAGTACTAGTCATTTTACTTTTGTTCAAAATCAACCTGACACACACTCATTTGGTAGAGTAATTGAGTAACCTACGTCACTGGTAGAAACTTAGCTGCCCTCTACCTAGTGGACCTGCTTGGTGATAGTCTTCTAGGGGCCTCCCCAAATCTCAGGCTTCTGAGTCAGCTGCTGGGTTTGTGGTAGAAGGTGGGTCCTAATGCTAAACCCCCAGGGAAAATGTCTCCCAGCAGTATTGATTGCCAACTTTTCAACATATAAGAAACACTCACCATGAAAATGGCCCAGACTAGGCAATTCGGTTCTGTTTAGCCTTGGGGATGAAGAGAATGACCTTGCAGAAGAGTCCTAAGAGACTCTGCCCACTTAGTAATTCTCATCGCCACCATCACCATCACCAAAAGCCTTACTAGAGGAAGCTGTGACTGGGAACTGTGTGGCGTGGGATGTTCTCCTCTGCACTTGAGAAAGGCTAAGATTAGTTCTGCCAAATAGAAGGGAAAACACATACGGTATAGCCCTGTCCAAGCTCCTGAGTGCCTAGAGCGTAACAGACGCTCAAAAATGTTCGGCTACATGAATATATAAAGTGGCATGGATAATAGTGCCCACCCCGTGGAGATGTTGAGACAATGGAATGAGACAATGTCACATAAAGCACAGAGTCTGGCCTGTGCCGAGGACACAAATAAGAGCAACTACTGTTGTCGTTTTTCGTATTTGGAGGCCAGTGACAAGGTCTTATATTTTGCAGAGAGGAAGCTTTCATCTTCCGAAGCAGGGTGAGGGACAAGTGCTGATATCCCACAAGGCAGGAGCCTGTAGAGAAAAGTGGGGCCCCCCTCTAGCCTCTGTCAGGGGGCTGGGGTCAGTCTCAGGGTCCAGGAAGGCAGGGATATTTGTTCCCACCAGAAGCTCATTCTGCTTTGCTCTCATGCTCTTCTACTCTTTGCCTCCTCCAGTGCCTTCCCTCAGTGGCACACAGCCCGTCCCCGCTCTAATGGATTGCCTCTTCACCTCTTCAGACCCAAAATCAAATCGGCCTCCCGCGATAAGTCCTGCGTCAGTGACCTCATCTGCCGAAGCAAAAGCCAAGAGGGCCCCGTCAGGGGCAGGCGAATGGAAGCAAATTCTTGGTAAACCAGTGGCGGGTCTGGCCCTCTCCACACTGATGGGTGCTCCGTCCCAAGCTCTTAGAGACAGTCAGACTGGAAAGTTGACCATGTGGCCTCACTTGTCCTCTTGTTACTTGCTAGAATGCTGTCCATAAGGAGAGGGATTGCTGACTCGCAAAATATATCCCCTGTATGCCGACCACAAAGCATCTTACCCCGAATGGGATATGGCAACACTCTGGCTAAGAGGCTGGAGGCCCGCAGAGCTCATCAGAGTTGATGCTAAAGCGTCATGTCGTCTATGTAGACTCAGGTTCGCCCAACAAGGAATGATCCAAACGAAAAGGAAACTTTCTCCTGAATTATTAAACAAACAAATACCTTGATAACTACATAAAGGCAGTTTCTATTGTGTTCAGTTATAGCTTTTGCTTTTCAGATCTTAATCTAAACGGGATGGCATCCCTCTAAACACACCAAGAAGGATGTCAGAGATTCATCTCCATGTTAGGGACAGAAGTGGACGGGAGGCACAGGTGTAAGGAAGTGTATGAGGAGTTAGCAGTCCACTAGCTGATGGTCTTCTTGGGGCCCCTGAAATCTCTGAAGGCTCTGGGCCATCAAGTGCTTGTGGGTAACAACTATGGATTTCCCCAGGACTCTTCATGAAATTATCCTTCTGCGTCTGACACCATCTCAAGCCAGACTGCTCGAAACATATAATGAAACATTTAAGGGATGCCCTGGGGCAGCAGTCTCCTATATGACCACCAGGGGACTGACATAGGGCCCGCCACATGTGAAGTGAGTGACTTCTGAAAATCCGCATAAGAAAAAGGGAGGTTGACCAGATAACACTGATGCTTGGGCAACTGCCCTGGAGTTTCCAAATCCAGTTCCTCCCAGGGCATTACTCCATCCATCATTTCTCAAAGCCCCCACTCTGAGCTGCCCTGGTTACAAAGGCTCCTTATCCCTCATGCCCAGTGTGGGTGTCTTCTCCTGGGATCTAGGATTCCTCCATGACAACGACACTGGAAGTGTCTACTTGCCCTGATAAAACCAGATCCTTCTTGCCTGTATGCAAACGCAGAGGGAGCAGTTCTTAGTATCTGGCAATGATTTACAAACAGCAGTTCACAGAGGAAACTTAGAAAGTCGAAGGGAGAATGTTCCTAAGCCCTGGAGCCCCGAGAAAGGTGTGTCATAATCATCTAGTTTGTAGAAACTGGTGCTGTTCCCCTTACCCCTTATCTGGAGAGTCCCCTGCTTTCTGCCAAACTTTTAAATGGCCATAACAAACGAATAAACAAATGGAAAGTAGAAACAGACCTATAACTACAGAGAACGAGCTTGTGGTTGCTAGAAGGAAGGAAGTAGGGGATGGGCAAAATGGGCGAAGGGGAGTGGGAGATACAGGCTTCCGGTTATGGAATAAATAAGCCACAGGGACAAAGGCTCAGCATAGGGAAGACAGTCAATGATACCGTAATAGCAGCGTAGGGTGGCAGATGGTGGCCACAGTTGTGGTGAGCATAGCGTGACACATAAAGAAACTGAATCACTATGTCATACACCTGAAACTAATATAACATCATGCATCAGCTACACTCCAATTAAAAAAAATTTAAAAAACATAATGGCTCCTATTACTCAACTCAGCACCTTACATGGATTGCTTCATTGCATCCTCACAAACGCTCTGAGAAATATTTGGCATTATTTTTCTGAACTTTGTAAACAGGGAGAATGAGGCTGGAGTTAAATGACCTGCTCAAGGTCCTCTGGCTGGCAAATTGCAGGCTAAGAGTCAAACCAAGGTCTTTCTGGCCACAGAGCCCAAGCTCTCCACCCCGGGATGTACCATCTCCAGACTACAGACAAAGGTGCACCTGTCTTCCATAAATTAAGGACAAGACAGGCCCTTGGAACGGTGAAAACTCCAGGCAACTATTCCATTTTAACAGTGTCGCCCCTGAGTGATCTTGGGACAATCTGCACGAATCCCACCAAAGCTCCGCATCTTACGTCTCTGATCGGAGAGGTGATCATGACCCACTGTTGGCCTCGGCACATTCTCACTGCATCAGCATTACCGTTTCCATGAAAACCCCCAAGTTCCCAATCACTTATTCTGATGAGAAATGCGGTTGCCCCTTTGAAGCTAAAGTATAAAGTGTGCCTCTCATCTGGGGCTCTTTCTTCCCAGTCCTTGGGACAGGCTAGCGGGAAACCTTCTGATGCTCCAAACCCCAAACGAATCCAGATTCCCCCGTTTTCTTTAATTGGTGGAAGCCGGTTTGTTTTGTTCAAAGCGCGTCAGAGCCCGCAGTGTGAGCATTGTGCCCCAAGATTTAGCCCATTTCATCGTCCTTCATTAGGATGCAGGGGAGAGCCCGGGCATCGGCAACTGGGCCAGAGGAACAAAGGCAACATGGAAACTGGAACGGGGCAATGAAGCCCTCGCTCTCCACTTTTACAGAACAAGATTCCCACCATTTACTCAAGAACTTAGTTTGTCCTTGTGCCCCATACAAAGAAACAGGAAACTTCAGAGGGAAAAGAGGTGGGGGGGCAGTTTCTTACGCGGTGGCCCAGGGAGGTTGGGGTCACTGAGGGTGTTGGCAGGAGGCTAGCTTGGCCCCAATGCTGAGGAGCGGGCCACTCCCGTTTTTTGCTCTCAGAGGAGGTCACCCGAGAGCAGGGGAAAGTCGCTCCTCCTTGGGAAACAGTCTGAGGAGACACCTGGGGGCGAGGGGGCAGCACCTATGGTCCAACTGCACTGGGGGCTCTCACAGCCTCTCCACAACTGAAGGCGCCCACCTGCGCGGGTGCTTGCTTCCTCCTCTGTCTTCACAGCCCCAGGAAGTCCGGCCATGAGATCTTCCCTCAGACCCACTTATCTCCCTTGGAGAAGAAATCCATTTTCAACTTGACAAGAGCAGACCCTTGTCTCTCAAATGCGAGTTCTAATTCTTAATCTGAGGACTGGTGTTTATAACAGCTCATCTCGTAAACTGGTGAAACCTCTTAGTGACAGTTTCAGCAACAGCTCTCCCAAGTTTAAATATGTGTGCCCTTTGAACTAACAGCTCGACAATCTAGGAATTTATCTTACAAAAATGCCTCTCCATATGAACCAACCAGGTAGATGTTAGGATATTCACTGAAGCTCTCTTTATAATAATACATTAAATACGGCATCAAGTCCATCTTAAGGGATTAGATGAATACAATTATATATATATATATCCCTATGATGGAATACACAGAAAATCACCCCCCCCCTTTTTTTTAATGAGGTAGACCAACATGGAGTGGCCTGGAAAAAAATATCCATGATACAGGCACTGAAAACAGCACACTGAAAACAAACTTTTGTTTGAAACAGGCCTTCTTAACCTTGGCATGACTGACATTTGGGCCAGATAACTCTGTGGTCTGGGTCCATGCGTTGTAGGATATTTAGTGGCATCCTTGGCCTCCACCCACTAGAAGCCCGTGACATCCCCCCACGTCCCACCCCCACCCATGATGACAACCAACAATGTTTCTAGAGGTTGCCAAACGCCCCTGAGGGTGGAAGTTGGGGGCAAACTCATCCCCAACTGAGAATCACTGGTTTAAAATACTGGTTTCTCAACAACTTAGGTTTGTACATTATAGCAAAAAGTCCAGAAGGACCGTAGTAACAGTCTACTAGGGTCGGTTAGGGAAAGTCATGTTCTCTTTATTTTAAACACCTCTGGACTATTTGATTATTTTTATAGGCACATATTTCTTCTGTAAGTCAGTATAAAATCTATTTCTATTCCAGTCCCACTCACATTCTTAACTATACACAAAGAAAAGAATGAGAATAGCTTCTATCGAGAGACAGGGAGTCAGGATGCTCTTTAGAAAAGAGTGACAGGCAGAGCTTACCTGGGAAGGTAAGTCCTTTGAGAGGAATACATAATGGACCATGAGGCCATGACCACAGCTTATCAATTGTTCACCCACAGTTCCACTGAGCCACATGGCGAGAACCATGTCTGGGAGACCGTGACCAACATGGGAAATGTGGCATTCTAGCGTCTCGTTTTGAATTTCAGTGCCTCGCGCTCTCTGCTTCAAATCCTTCATCTGTTAAAAGGGGCATCCACCTTTTCACAAAGCCTTCAGGAGGGCAGACCATTAAAGCAGCATCTATGATGTGGTTGCCCTTCATCAGATTTGGTACTACATAAATAAAAGATGGAATTCTCATTAATATTTGACTCGGTGCTTTTAAAGCTCTTTTGTAAAACAAATGTCTACTCCAATTTAGGCATTTCAAAATGTACAAAGAATCCCAGAATGCTTGAGTTTCTTGTTCATTTTGAAGGAATTTCCTCCAGGGAGATTATTCCAGTTCAGTGGTATACTCAGGAGGAAAACAATAATGTAAATCTTTTTTTTTTTTTTTCCTTCTTGGTTTTTCTAACTAATAGGCTATTCTAGAAATCTGCTATGGTTTGTTCAGAAATTACAAGGTAAACTGTCACAGCTAATTTTTGTGACGTTCCCCTCATTGAGTTAGTGGGGACTCCTGCTGAATTTCCTAGAAGGAAAAACAAACCTAAATCTTATTTAAAAAAAATAATAAAACATTTGGTCCCCCACATGAATGCCAGCAAATGATGTATCAGATACCCACCACCAATACCCAGTACCTTCACCCAGTTACAACTACAAGGTACGAAGGGAACTATGGTTTTTTAAGGACATTTTAAAAAGTAGCTAGGAAGAATTCTCTTGTGCATCTATGCTGGTGTTTTGAGATCAGATGTGATTTGAGCCAGTTTGTGACTCAAGATATGAATCAGTGTGTAATGACATAGTTTCCATTCTTTCTCATTGTATGTATTTGTTTTGTTTTGCTTTGTGTTCTGGACAAAATGGAAAGGCTGAAAAGTCAATGTTTGACTCATAAGCAACTCATAAATATTTTAGTCACAACTTTTGATCAATTTCTACCCTTCCCTCCCCCCGCCCCCAAATCCTCACTGTGCCCTGATTTGACCCAGCTTCTTAATGCATTTTGGCTTCTTCGATAATACTTCACTTCTCTCCAATTTTACCTTGTTTTTCAAAGCTCTAGTATTGTGTAATTAGTTCATCAAGAAATTAAGCCTTCCCCCCTTTTCTTGTTTCTCGCTCTGAATAGAACCCTTTAAAGCTCAGGATCTGCCACTGTCAAGATTCCAGATTCACTCTCTACACGCAATTTCAAAACAAAGAGAAAGCGCATTTCTCTTCCCTGCCCTGCACACAACACAGCAGGTTCCAACGAGGCAGGAGCCATGAAGCAGAACATCTTTTTCTAAGCCCCCAGCATAACCATGCTCAGGTCAGCCGTGCCAAGCCAAATCAAGGGATGGTTTCAGCACCATGCAATGACACACTCAAGGGTACGCTATTGACGCCACGGCTTCCGTCTGCCTTGTTGATAAGGACGACTGATCAAATTGACTGGAAAATGTCTGAACTTTATAGAATGCCATCAGACCAGGCACCTTATAGGACAACCCCAAAGTACCCGTGCATGCTAGTCTATATGGTTTTGCTTCCATTGGCCTGCACCTGAGATCTCCTTGACTATTCAAGGGCTACTGGAACCACTCATCCCCACATACACAGAATGTCAGTCATGTTCTCCCGCTCATCCAGGGCAGCCCTGGGTCAATGGCTGATTGCAAGGGGGATACGGAAGCCCAGCTCCTTGCTATAAAGCCAGGATACGTGCAGAGGTATAAATTACATTCCAGATTCCACTGAGGCTAGATTTTGCCTAAAATCACACCTTTGCTTGGCTTCCCTCCCTTCCCAGTCCAGCTTCCCCGCTCCCTTGCCAGCTTCTCTGGGAGCACATCCTAATACATCTCCTGACTCATACTCACCACACAGGATCTGCCGGGGGGAACCCCTGCCTATGCCATTATCTGCCCTCCTTTGCTTCCTCCCCCTGCCCCCCTCCCCAAATTTTGATTCTTCTTATTCTTGTGCGCATCTCATTCTATGCTGATAGTTGCAGTCCATGACACCTGTTTCAGGTCTCAAACTTTGGTTGCGACACATGTCATACACAAGGCTTGGTGACCAGTGACCCTTGATAAATGATTGCTGGCCATGATGTTGAGTTCCTCTCTGCTGATGGCTTCAGACCATGCAACAACATACTGGAATCTATAAATGCTTCCCTGGGGCACAACTCCAAAATTCAGATCTTGCAAAGGACAGGGAGTTCAGACTGAGAGCCACAGGAGATTTTATGATGGTGGCTTTCTCCTGTTGGCACTTCTTCCGTGTTTTTGAGCTCTGAATATTATTCAAGCCCTTGAAGGCATATCTTTTTGAGAACTATATGCAGCGGGGGAGATGTGGAAATGTCAACGGGAAGACCTAAGTGGTTCCAAATATCCTGACTCAGAGGCAGCCCAGCCCCGAGAACCACTCGACGGGAATGTCCACATTATGTGCCACCCTGGACACACCGTCCTAAACACCAAGAAACAACATACTTCATAAGCTCCCAGAGCCTTCTTCATGCCAGCCCCATGTGACTCCTCAACCCTCACTCCAGAAGCATACTCACGATTTTCACAGTGCTGCCCGGTGTAGCCTGCCAGGCAGGCACATTTGTAAGATCCGGTTTTGTCAAGGAGGCAAGTGCCATCATGGAAACAGGGAGAAGAGGAACATGCTGTAAGAGAAAAGGCAATTTCCCTCAGCGTCACTGCGGTGAGTCAATTTCCTCAAGCCTGGAGCCTCGACCAGGGTCTTTCACTTGCCTTTTGCAGTCTTCTTGCAATATTTTTACTTCTTTTACTGGATCCACATTACCGTCACTTGAGAATGCCTAAAATCGGTGCTTATCTGATGTTATTTGATATTTTCAAAGGCCCCAGAAGTATGCTTCTATGGTCTGAAAAGCCCAAAGCCAACATAAACAGGCACACCACAGGATTAAAGTGGAAGCATGCCTTTACCCCTCCCATAAAGACTCCAGGGGGAGACAGGCGTCCTCAGGCAGCTTTAGATCCTTTTTTTTTTTTTTTTTTTTTAAGAAAGCTCAGGGTCCTGGGTACTAGGGGAAGGAACTGGAAGATCTCCATGACACTGTCAAAAGCGTACTTGAGAATTTCCTAACATACATTCTGTAAACATTAGTCTCTTGAGATGTTGATACGTTCAACTAAGAAAGGGTTCTAAGCTCAAATATGGTGGGCAAGTGCTACTGGTATTAAATGGCAACGAACCAGATTTCTTTACTGCAGAACTTCTCAGAATGTTCCATGTCCTAATGTGCACTGCAGATATCTAAGAAGGCACATCATGTCTGGCCTTTCCCAAGCTTATCTGGCCTCAGAACCTACATTTTACAGGGAACTATTCTTCTGCAGAGAATACTTTGGGAAACAGAGGTCTGTGTCCTAACCACTAACCCTCCATTCATTTACCCTGACATGGAAATAGATCGCTGGGTCCAGTTCCACAAGCCCAAACTGAGTGCTTGCTCTGTGTGAGGCAACTGGAGAGACAGAAAGATGAACAGGACACGTGTTTACCAAATCAGGGCTTTTTGACAAAAAATACACGACTATCACCTGAAGCGTAATTCACTTAGCGTTGGGAAAGGGGAGAGAGTGTTGTAAGACGTTCAAAATAGGGCAAAGTCACAACCCGTTGGACCAAGAGAGAAGGTTCAGCAGAGGAGGATGAATGGGAGACAAACCCTGAAGGCTGGGATTTGATGCACAGGTGTGGAGGAGGTGACATTAGCCTGAGGAGAAAATTCAAGTACACACGTGCAAACAGGGTGTGTGAGAAGCCACAAGTGCTACTCTCCACTTGACGACGCAGACCAGCATTCCCCAAATTCTCCAGAGGGGGCTGAGGAGTCCACTTCGGGGGGGGGGGGGGCCCGCCAAGACCCTCCTGGCCCTGCCCTTAGTCACAGGGTCACAAGCTGGCAAGCTGCCACTGCTTCTACCTGGCTTCCCCGACAGCCAGCCCTGCTGTCTGTCACGAGTACCCACACAAGTATCTCAAGTATGACCCCTCCACCCCCTGCCCAGCCTCGGCCAGCCACGTATTACCAAGGGGGTGGATCAGCCGGAGGCTGACCACACCACACCACAGAAGCACACTTCCAGAACCCCCAGGCCCGCACAGCTCTACAGGGGACATCCTCTGTGAAGGCAGTGGGCACACAGGGGAGCCGCAGCTGCTGAGAGCTCACGTGGAGACATTCCAAGGGATGGGCAGGTGGGCGGGGGGGGGTGGTCTCCCAGTCTCACCAAAAGGACAAGGCTGCAGAAGGATGATCCCACTGCCACCATCACTCTTCCTGAGTCTTTCGTATCATACCTTCCGTAGGAAGCCACAGCGATCAAAATGCCACAACAATGCCTAATTGGGTACTTAAAAAACCCCAGAACTTTAAGCCTGGCCTTAGTTTGTAAAACCTGATGCAATTCAATCTCAGAACAGTGAGAGCTGAGGGGGTTTCCTTAGAATGGAGCGTTTTGCTCATTTTGGTCAAATCCTACTTCCTGATATGAATAGGGCAGGAGTTAAAGTCAAGCTCAGAGTTGCTCACAAAGTAAGTGGCCCTCACCACTGAGTTAAACACTTTTGATGCCTATCTTGCAGATAATAGAGGGAGGCTCAGGGCAGGCCTAGGGTTGGGCAGCTATTGAGTGCATCCTATGTACCAGACACTGGGCTACATTCTTCGTCCACTCCATCTCCCAGAGCCTCCTTAATGGAGCAGGATCTAGGCATATTCCCTTATGTGCTGATTAGGAAACTGAGGCCCAGAGAAGTAGAATTTACCCCAGGTCACACGGCTTAATCTGCCAGAGCTCCAAAGCTAATGCTCTTAACCATGAGATTCCCCCCAGTGTGATCCATAGAGCCAACCGCTTTGTGACCTTGGACAAATTACCTACCCTCTCCCTGCTCCAGCATACGAGGGCGTCCATAATTCCTAGCTATGCTTCTGGTGAACATCTGTGAAATATACCTCACCATTTCTTTCTTCCTTCTCGATGTGTAGGCTGCTTCTGAGAACTCAGCCCACTGGGTTTTAATAAGGCTGAGCAGGGAGAAGGAGACGTGCACAGAAAGGAGATGTTCGTCTGGGGCACAGCCACAAGATGCTACACTTGTCTCCACGGCCTTTACCTGTGATCTCCTCAAATACAGCATGGAAGCCATCAAAATTCTTGGAGCCATCTGAATGGAAGAGGATGTGGAGCGAAGAGTCTGTGCTCCGGATAGGAGCTGGCCGCTCATTGCCACAGAAGCGTTTGATGATCCGGCCATTGCTGCTGTCCCCGTCACGGACCTCAACATAGTCATACTGGCACATGTAGTCGAACTCCAGACTCAACATGATGAACCTGTGGGTGGAGAGAGTGACAGCACAAAACAGGTGGACCCTGACCATCCTGAGACTCCTGAGACCCCTGAGCAAGTTCCAGACCAGATGATGAACAGATCTCAGAAGGGTGGTACCACTGGCCTGATCTGATAGAAAAAGGGTCCTGGACAATGTGAGATGAGATGAATTTCTTTTAACAGAGGGGCATGTATACGTCTGCTGTCCCCATGTGTATGTGCATGCCCAGACAGAGGGAGTACCTATTCCATTCAGAGAATCTCTGCACATAGCTGGCCTCTCTTACAGGGGTACTTTTCCACCCATTCTGCCTGGCTGGTTCCTTCCTATCCTCAGGCCTCACCTTAAATATTCTCTCCTCGAAGATGCTTCCCTGACAACTCTTTCTAAAGGAGATCCTCTGTTCTCTTCATAGTGAGGATACTAATTTTAACTCCTCAAATTTATCTTCTTGATTTTGTGAGTGTGTGTGTGTGTGTGTGTGTGTGCGCGCGCGCGCATTCACATGCATGAATCCCTATCTTCTCCACTAGACTGCAAATTTCTTAGTGTAGGAGAGAACATCTGTCTTATTCCATCAATGTTTTGATTGTGCCTAACACAGTGCCTGGCATATAGAGATGCCAAGCAAATATTGATGAAGATATGGTTGAATAGATACTATAGTATAATTTTACAACTGAAGAATGGAAAAAGTATACATTGCCTTGCAAAACTCAATAAAAGAACAAAATCTCTGCACATTCTTCTATTTTAATGGAAGGATATGAAGGTAATTATCCTCTGGGTAGCAATAATTCTTACCCCAAAGAGTAGAAAAGGTAGCACTATATCTGAATTTCAGAAATGGGGGAGATCTGATAAACGTGTGTTTGCCTAAAAGGGTCTCAGGTTTGGAAATACTGGAATACATCAGATCAAAAAAGCAGAAGATGAACGCAAGCTTCCACTACCAACAGACAAGACAGGAGGCAGCCACATCCCAGAGCAAGAGAGGAAAAGCCATTTTTCAAAATATTCCCAAGGGAATGCCTGGGTACTGAGTTCACAGAATATACATCTTTATCTTCTCCTTCGAGTTTTGGAGAAGAAGCAGGAAAAGACAGAAGAGTGCACAACTGCCACCTGAAAAGCTGGGACAAGGGTCTATTTCTACCACTTGGGGTGAAATGCTCAATAGTCAGGATTAGAGAACACTAGAACATAGTGAATCAGTATATTTTAAATGCACCTAAGGATCTTACGGAAAAGAAGCCCTCTAACTACGTATGGCTAGTGTTTGTTTTACAAAGTTTTTATCACAAAACTTTTTGTAAAGGACTGTAAGGGCCATTAATCATGCTTTGTGAAACGTGGTCTAATATCTAAGGACCTGACTTCTCATCCAGATGCCACTGCTAGGTCACAGTGGGCCTTGACAGATGAGTTCTTTCTCCAGACTTTAGTAACTCTGTCTGAAAAGGGAAGGAGGAGGGACAAGGCCACCATCCAAAAGAGACCACAGCTTTTTCTGAGACCAAAATATGAGACAGTCCAAGTTGTATTTATGTTCATACCCTCGTTCATTCATGTACTTAACATCTATCTGTGGCAGGCCTGCTCTGTGGCTGGCGCTGTTCTAGGTGCTGAAAGCACAGCAGTGACCCAACTAAATATACCCAACTAGTGCCTGCCCTAATGGAGAGTAGTTCTGATTTGGTGAACAAATAATAAGCAAGGAAACCAGAATACAAGGTAATCTCCTAGAGTATTAAACACTGTGAATAAAATAAACTGGGTAAGAGCATGAAGAGTGACTGGGGAGGGTAAGCTTTGTATGCAATGTGGTCAAGGAAGACCTCTCTGAACTTGCTATCTGGGCAGATACTTACATGATGAAACAGAGCCAGTCATGTGAAGGTCATGGGGAAGAGAGGCCCAGGCAGGGGGCTCTGCAAGTGCAAAGGCCCTGAAGCAGTAATGAGTTTGGTGCATTTGAGGAACTGAAAGAAGGTCAGGGATGCTGCGTGATGGAGTGTAAAGAGGAGACTGGAATGAACTAAGGAGGAGAGCAGGATCCAGATCCAGCATCCTGAATCCAGATTTGATTCCAAGCCTCATAGGAAAAAACCGGTTTCGACAACAGAACTGGACTTAGGATTTTAAAGGGTCACTCTTGTCACTGAGGAGAGAAAGGAGCAGAGCTGACAAGAGTGGAAACATGAGCCAGTTAGGAAGCCATGAGAGAACTGAGGTGAGATTGTGGTGGCATAACGTGGAATAGCGGCACTTGAGTCAGATGCGGATGGATTTGAGATTATTTTACAGGTAATAAAATAGATTTTGTGGTGGTCTGGCTGTGGTAGGTGATAGAAAGAGGGGCATCAGGGATGACCGCTTGGCTTTTGGTCTGAACACTGTACATATGCATCAGTGTTTCCTATTATTATTATTATCACTGGGCAGCAGGTCCAGATTTGACCAGAAGGAAAGAAATCTACCTATTTGCAGGCCTCCCTAGGGGCGTTCCCAGGCAGGTGATGTGCTTCTCCAATCCCTCCACCATTTTGGGTTTTTGCTTGGGGACAGATTTCCTTTATATCCTGGATCTTGGAGAAGCTCCTCCTTTAAGGGGACCCTTTAAGGGGACCATCTGGCCTGGTCCCTGAGGTGCTGAAATAATATGCAGCATTTAACACCTCCCCTCACCATCTCTGGCAGACCCCACCTGAAGCACCTTAAGCAGAAGGGTGTGGGCCTTCAGATGTTCCTTGTGCTAACCTTCCTCTAGAAAAGTCCAATTGATGAGACTCACTCCCAACCCCAGATCCTACAGGAATGGGGAGACCAGCCACTGAGGGCCAGCCTTGATGAGGAGAACTGAGAAGGGGACCTGTTTTGCTGGATCCTTCCCGGGCAGGGTACCATGCGGTCCCTCCTAGAGGATAGAAAGTCATTTGAGGAGCCAGCTGGAATGTGGAAACTTCCACTGATCCATACAGAAAATACTTATTGAAAACCCATGCCCTAGAAGATTAGAAATTTCCATTACTGCCAACCTCCCCCCCGGTTAGAAAAGGAAGAGCTAAGTGGACAATATCCCTAGAAATCCTAGGGGTGAGTGGGTCACTCTGATTCCCTAGAGAGTTAAAGGAGAGGTGTTTGCCAGGAAAAAGGAGATACACTGGAGGCAGGGAGAAGTTCTTTCAACGTTCATTCATGCAACAAGTATCTATCAAGCACCTATGATGTGTACTGCGTACTGTTCCCAGCACTAGGATGCAGCAGTGAACAGTTCTCTCTTGTGTTATTTATCTACAGTTACAACAAGACTGGATCTACACTTTGTACTATGGCATAAATTGCATATTTGTGAGGACCCCAAAGCTTCATAAGAAGAGATGACTTATCTTCCATGCAAGTGAAAAAAATTGGTTTATTTGTTACAGATGTGGTGGTTGTTTTCTGAGGACATCAGCGAAAGGAGCTGATGAGTATAAATTCCTTGAAGGTTGGATCCGTGCCTTTTAATTTTTTCACTTTCCTCCCATAGAACCCAGCCCAGTACTGGGTGAACAGGAAGACTTGGTAAAGATTTGTGGATGGGTAGACTGCTATCAGTATTCTGTTTTGTTGGTGTTATCCTTGGTTCAAAATTACCTAAGCAACCCCTGTTCTAGGGCAGTGAATGACAAACATTTCATTGGTCATAGTTTTGACCAGGTTTATTCCATGGAGTTGCCAAGACGTTTAAAAACAAACAAACAAACAAACAAACAAAAGGCTCCATTGTACATTTTCTGAATAAGGTACATTTTCTGAATTTTCTGATGGTTAGCCTTTGGTCACTAGGATCCAGGGCACTCAGTCCTCTTACTGTGTTTCCGTATAACCTCAAACTCCCTAATTCTGATCCCAGCCCCTTCCCTTACCTTAGCTGGATGATGAACCCAGGTTTGGCATGAATGGTCCATTCACAGTGAGCATTTAGAGGGTAGCTCTCCAACAAAATCTGACCCTTTGAGGCTCGCAGAACCTGGCCACATCCTGGGAAGAGAAGATTGGGGCATGGAAATTGGAATAAACAGGAAAGAGATGGCAGAAGGTCTCAAAGAGCCTTTGTGCTCATCCCACACCCCTGAGAACAGAATGGAGAAGGAAATTACTTTCTCAAGCACCTGGCAATGTGCTAGGAAGTTTGCATAGGTTAATTCACTTAATCTACTCAACAGCTTGAAAAGGGAAGTAATATCATTCCAGTTTTCCATCTGGGAAAATGTATAACAAGAGAGTTAAAGAAATAGCTTGTTGAGGAGCTCCTGGGTGGCTCAATCAGTTAAGCACCTGACTTTGGCTCAGGTCATGATCTCACGGTTCGTGGGTTCGAGCCTCGAATCGGGCTCTGTGCTGACAGCTCAGAGCCTGGAGCCTGTTTCAGATTCTGTGTCTCCCTCTCTCTCTGCCCCTTCCCCATGTGTGCTCTTCTTGCTCTCTCAAAAATAAACATAAAGAAATTAAAAAAAAAAAAGAAATAGCTTGTCGAGCCACTAAGTGACAGAGCAGAGGTTCAAACCTAACTGTATCTGAATATAAAGTCCAAGCCACTCTATCATTCTGCCTCCCCAAGACTTCCATATGCCAACCTGCTGACTCCACCCTGAAAGGCTTTATTTTTAACTATTTAGAGAGAGAGAGAGACAGCATGAGTGGGGCAGGGGTAGAGAGAGGGCAAGAGGAGGAGGGAGGGAGGGAGAGAGAGACAGAGAGACAGAGAGGGAGAGAGAGAATCCTAAGCAGGCTTTGCACCATCAGCATAGAGCCCAACTTGGGACTTGAACCCACCGACTGTGAGATCAAGACCTGAGCTGAAGACTTATGCTTAACCAACTGAGCCACCCAGGATCCCCCACCCTAAAAGGCTTTGAAAGTAGACACAGGGGCCTTTGTCTGAAGCCTAAATCTGCATAAGACCCTTGGTCTGTGTTCCCTGAACATGCTCTACTCTGCAAATATAACCCCAAAGCAACTCTTTCCTGACCTCTTTCTATCCACTTAGAACATTTATGTGTCAATTTTTGTTCTACGTGCAATTATGTAATAAATGCCTCTTTAACACATGACCCCAGAAGGGGGACATGCTCTCCACCAGCTGGGCTGCATTACTGGTTTTCTATTTTTTTCCTAGCCCCCAGCCCCTTTTTTCCAGACAAACTTTCATGAAAACCACCAATTAGAAAAACATGGATCCAAGAGGTTCTTCTGCTTGAAACTGGGGGTCAAAAGCCCTCCACCCTCACTATCGCCCTGGTTCCTTGAGTTACCTCCCAGGAATCACTAAGATTTGAAAACCACTGGACTAAGTCTTCATTAAATTACGTCATATTCTCTAGTGTTAAGATAAGCACAGGTGTGCAAGATGCACCCTAGTTTCACAAAAGAGTTTGGGGAAAATGTCTTGAATTGGTTTATAGGAATAAAATTATCTGGGTCATGTAAGTAAACACTATTTTCTACCAGAGTTGTCAAACTACAATCCATGGGCCAAATGTGGCTCACTGCCTGTTTTTGCACATAAAGTTTTATTGGAACAGAGCCACACCCATTTTTTATTCATGGTCTACGGTTGCTTTCAAATTATAATGCCAGAGTTGAGCAGTTCTGACAAGAAACAGACAGCAGGGTCGACAAAAATGAAAATATTTACTAGCTGCTCCTTCACAGATAAAGTTTATCTAACCCTGCTCTATACAGAAATCCAGTTTGACCTCATAAACTCTAGGTATGCAGTTACACTCAATAGCTCCTCCCCCCAAAGTATAAATTCTCATCGCTTAGAAGAAAAATATTAATGTCAGTGGATACTGCTCCATGGCAAGATGGTGGTGGTGACATTTCTACAATGTCAGGGAAAGAGCTCAGATTCTGCTTCCGATGAGCTGTGAGGTGTGAGGCTTCGGCTTTTGTGACACCTACTGCCAGGCTGGTTGCACAAGTCATGTCTTTGCTCGGACTTTCACTTTTGCTGCTGTCCTGGTCTGCCAGGGAGAAGCATGGTCCACCACTTTCCACTGGGGGTCCTCGTCCCGCCCAGCCTCCGCCATCCCTCTCTGCAATCCGTTTCACCAATATTTGAGTCTCCACACAGCAGCCAAAGCCACCTCTTAAAGAGATAAATTAGATCACATTGCTTTCTTGATTCCTCCAAAGGCTTTCTTGACCCTCCAAAGGCTTCCCGCTATGCAAATACCTTCCCACAGATGTTCATGGCCCGGCCTCACTGAGTGCCCAAGCCCACCCTCTGCCCGGTCCCCACTCCCGCTCATCTGTCTCCTCACACTGCCCCAGCGACACCAGCCTCATTTCTGTCCCCAACTCTGGGCCTTGCCCTTGCTGCTCTTAGCCTGGCAGGTTTGTCTTCTTCCACATCTCTGTTCTTTGCGAATTAAGTTCAAATGCCATTGCTTCAAAGAGACCCCATGTCTCTACAGGAACTGCCTTTATTCTGCTTTTGTTTTCCTCGTAACACACATCACTATTTGGAATTATCTAGCTTATCTGCTCACTCACTTTAGTAGAGCTGGGACCTTTTCTAGCTTGTACACCTGGAATGGAGCCAGGTGTGTAATAGGTTGAATGAATGAATGAATGAATGAATGATACTATCACAGGCCAGGCACTGGCTGAAACATTTATAAACACCCTCTCATTTAATGCTCTTGAGAAACCTAGGAGGACACCATTCATCTCTCCATTTCCCAGATGCCGAACACTGAGGATAGAAGTTAGGTGACTTCCTCAAGGCCAGAAGGCCAAGAGGTCAAAGTCTGCAAGCGCGTGTTTTAACTCTACAGCACTGGTTAAGAATGGAGACTTCAGAGCCCCCACTGCCCTCGGTTTGAGACTCAGCTTTATCTTCATTGGCTGTGTGGCTTTGGGCAAGTTACCTCCTCTCTCAGAACCTCAGGAAACCGGAACCAAATGGGAATAAAACTGGCACCTACGCCATGTGATTTTGTGAGACTTGAATCAGGTTATGGGCGGAAAGCCCTAAGCAGAGACATCAGTAAATGTTAGCTGCTGCTGGTTGGTGGCAGAACCGGGATTTGAACTTGGATCTGTCTAGTACCAGTGCTGGGTCTTGGCTGGTATGTTCAACTGTCTTGGGGGCTTTCTAGTGTAGCTCTGTCCCACTCACATTTCGAAGCAGTAGGATTTTTCCACTGCCCTGAAAAAGAGACATTGAATCTCCCCCCGCCCCCACCCTCAGCCGGGTTTTCTGAAGTGCACGTTCCTCCTTCCTGCACACCTCACACGCCATCGCCCCCGTCCGCCCATCTGCTGCCCGGCTACGGAAGTGATACGTTGGGTGTGAGAGACAAAAAAAGAAACCTGCCTGCACAGCCTCCACCCTTTGGGGACTGGCAGCTTCCCAGCCTGCAAGGTGTTAAATCCCAGCTCCCACAGCAAACCTCCTGCAGGGACCCTGAGTGAGAACCAGCAGCAAATGCTGCCTGCCTGCTTCCCTGCATATGGAGGCTGGACTCAGGCAGCAGGGAAACCGGGCCTCTCCTCATGGCCGGGGGTGCTGGTACCCATCCCAGTCAGGTCTCCTTGGCAGGACCATTCAGGCTTTAGCCAGACCCAGGATCTCATGCAGCCTCTGGAGAGGCTGGGGCCTCCATTCCCACCCGGGTGCTGGCCCCTGGCCATGTGAAATGCAAGACCACTTGGTCCTGCAGGCCCAGGGCTGTCCTTCAGAAGTAGCCAGGACTCCAAAGCACATGCCATGCCTCGGTTCCTCCTGATGTTTTCCTTCTCCCTCTGGGGGGAAGGGAGGAGTTGACCCCAAGACGGCGGACAAGTTCCAACCAAGCAGACACAAAGAGGCCACTTCTCAGAAATGTGCTCAGGGGAGGGGTGTTGGGCACAGGGGAGAGGAGGAAGGAGCCCTGCCCCCTGCCCACCCCAAGGGGCTCCTTCAGCTCCCTTTGCACTCTTGCCTCCCCCCCAGGAGCTGGCGGGCCTGGGTGCAGGGCGGACTCAGTGCACCTCTCTGTCTAGAGCAGAACAGTGAACACAGCTGAGTGTTCCCGCCAAGGAGGCACTGCTGGCCAACCAAGCAGGTGGTCCTGAGTCTGAAAGACCAGAGCAGGCAGTGGGCCCGGAAACGTGCTCAGATTCCCCGACGATGTCTTGTTGCAGGGGGAAGTGGGGCGTGTGTGTGTGCGTGTAGGGGTGTTTGCCAGCGAAGCCACACTGTCCCCTGGGCTCTCAAATCCTGGACTCCTCTCCAACCCTGCCC
Organism: Herpailurus yagouaroundi; assembly: GCF_014898765.1. Classification (NCBI taxonomy): domain Eukaryota; kingdom Metazoa; phylum Chordata; class Mammalia; order Carnivora; family Felidae; genus Herpailurus; species Herpailurus yagouaroundi. Next base: position 16,758,199 of record NW_024412418.1, on the reverse strand, counting down.
CCCCCCGACCCTTCTCTGTTGCTATGAGCCAAAATAGGAGAGTTAGCTGGAGAGACCCTACTGCTGCAGAGCTGAAGGGAAATCTCCATTCATTTCTAAACTGGCAAGAGAGCTGAAAGTTTCCCAACAAAAATGAACACCGCAGCACTCAGACAAAAGTCTTGCTATCTCCAGCATGGAGGGTGGGGAAGAAGGAGCAAGAGACAGACACAACAAGCTTCTGAGACATGGTTGGGGTTTTGTTGTGTTTGTTTTGTTTCTTAAATCTTTCCTCTTGGGAGTGGTGGGGGGGGGGGAGTGCAGAAAGGAGTAAAGAAAGCAAGCATTCAGACAGAGACATTTGCATTTTCTTCCCTCCTTCTGAGAGGACTCCAGGGCAAGACTCAAAATGATTAAGGGGCAGTTGTGAAGTCAGGCTGGGTCCGCTTCCGCTCAGCCTTTTACTAGCTGTGTGACTCCAGACAAGTTCTCCAGATTCTCAAGGCCAAGACTTCCTCATTTGGAAATGAGAATGTTCCTTCCACCATGTTGTTGTTTTCTTATTTGTTGTAAGGATTAAACAAGATAGATCATTTTGTAAAGCATTTAGCATAGTACCCGATAGGTAAAATGCTCAATAAACGGCAACCAATCGTGTTATTTCTCGAGTCTTGTCTGGATCTGAGACGCTATTTTGGCGCAAGACTCGCTGGGGATGCCCCAGCCTGCTCCAAGGCTCCTAAGGGCCTCCTTACAGCATTGGCTACATCCCTAAACCCATTTAGACCCAGGAACCCAGACACTGATGGCAGAAGAAATGCCTGGATGATGACATGGGGATGACCCACGTTCCAGGCCAGGAGCTGGGGGGGAGCTCACACCTTTCACGTGACTTGTAGCATCCTACCATGACCTGCTAGGCCCCTGCCCAGGAACTCGGAGTGGGGACCTCAAGTGCCTCCCACAACAAGAAACGATTTAGGATAGAGGGTGAGAGACTGGGCTCTGGGGCCTGGCTTCTGAATTGGCATCTTCCCTCTGCTACTTACAAGCTACATGACAATAGGGAAGTTACTTAACCTCCCTGTGCCTCAGTGTCCTCACCTATAAAACAGCTTTGATGAGGAATGATGGCTTAGGACATGAAGGCACTTAGAACAATGCCTGGTTCATAATAAGTGCTAAAAGATGGCTTTTATCAGGGGCTCGGATCTTAATCAGGAACTGTCAGATGTCTAGGAATAACTCCATGGCTCACCTTATGATTTGGCCTATAATCTCAACTAATTTGATACATTAGAGTGATGGTTTATTTAATTGTTTGCCTCCCCCCCCTCCCCCCGCCATGACACAGTTCTGTGAGAGCAGGGGCCTTGTCTGTCTTGTTCACACCTTTATACGCATGGAGTAGGTGTCCAAATAATTGTTAACTGAATGAATGCCTATACCAGATAAACTCAAACATCTCCCCGCCCAATCAAACCATTCTGAAAGCCCCTCATCTTTGTACCAAGCAGTCTGTCCACTTAGTTGAAACAACTGGCCAGAAAGAACAGTGCCTGCCACTTTGCTGTAGAAAGTCTGTCCTCCCCAAAGTCATCAGGATCTTTGCAAAAATAGTAGAGATTGAACTCTGCCAATCCAACTCAAAAGAGAGGATCTGGGCTTGGGTAGCACAGAGAACTTGAACTGCTGAATAAAAAAAAAAAAAAAAAAAAGGATTTCTCTGCACTTTAGTTTGGCTGATTTCTATTAAATATGTGTTTAAGTTCCCCAATCCTTTCTTCATTGTGACCAATCAACTGTTAATCCCCTCCAATGAATACAGTAGTGTGTGTGTGTGTGTGTGTGTGTGTGTGTGTGTGTAGACTGGTTTTCGGTTATGAAATTTCTTTTTAACACTTTCCAAATATATCCTGAAATTTCTCATCTCTTCTTTCCTGTGGAACCTTTAGTATATTTAAAGTTATTTTATTTCATTTATTTATTTATTTTTATGTAAGCTCTACGCCCAACATGGGGCTTAAACTCATGACCCTGAGATCAAGAGTTGCATGCTTTACTACCAACTAAGCCTGCTGGGTGCCCCTAATAAAAACTGGTTTTTTTTATTCCTTAACTGAAAATTCCAGTATTTGATCATGCATGGTCTGTTTCTTTTGACTGATTTTTTCTCTACACTGAAGGCTATATTCTCTTGCTTCTTCACAATAGAAAATACATATTTTTCTTTTGACTGGTAATATCCTTTCCTCTATTAGGCAGGGAAGATGAGGGGCTGATCATTTGGAACCAATCAGAAATTAAACTAGTATGAAGCAGGATGGAATATATGATTCTTCTAGAGGGATCTTGAAACTGAAGCACCAGAAACCTAAAAAAGTCTGTCTTTGATTTTCAACACTCCCCCTGAACCTCCCCCCCTCAGCTTCCTCCACCTCCATAATTGTAAGACTGGGAAACTGTGAGCTTTTGAGACTTTGAAATCACCAAGTTTTTGAAGTTGCAGAACTCCAGCATCCTGAGATCTTCTGCTTTGCAGTCTTGCCCGAGACTCTGCTTGCTCGGCGCAATTTCATTTAAGAAAATACTTGAATTGCCTTTACTTTGGGGTCTCCTTTAGATACAAGTTCAGCAGGCTGGCCCACAGGTTCATCACAAGTCTGGCTAGCCACCCCCCCGCCCCCCCCACCTCTTTCACCTGCCCTGCCCTCAGCCTCATAGCTAGCCCTGGTCTAAGGTATCCTGGATGACCCGCCTACCCAGGAAGAACTTATTCCTCTGGAGTTTAGATTCTTTTAGATTTTGTGTTCACGGATACTTGACAGCTTTAAAGAAAACTGTGGATTTTCTTTGGTTTATCAAGTGATTTCTTGCTATTTGAGCAGGAAGGAAGGCCTTTTTCATGTCCTCCTACACCTTCGCCAGAAACTGAGCAATGATTGATGAGTTCTTTGACAATATAAAATCCTCTTCAGGGGCGCCTGGGTGGCTCAGTCGGTTAAGTGGCCGACTTCGGCTCAGGTCATGATCTCACGGTCCGTGAGTTCGAGCTCCGCGTCGGGCTCTGTGCTGACAGCTCAGAGCCTGGAGCCTATTTCAGATTCTGTGTCTCCCTCTCTCTGACCCTCCCCCGTTCATGCTCTGCCTCTCTCTGTCTCAAAAATAAATAAACCTTAAAAAAATTTTTTTTAAATAAAATAAAATAAAATCCTCTTCAAAGGTTCAGACATGAATTCCCTGCAGTCACAGCTTTAGCAATATAAAATATGTTATATATAAATATATACAGTATATATATATAATATATATAGTATATATATAATTTATATATAATTTTCATATAATTTTATATGAGATGTAAAATACTACTTACCATATAATACTTGTTCTGGGAAGATTACCTCCTCATGCCTGGTATATATTTTCTTGTTCCTTAGGGAATTCTACTTTACTATTTTTGCTCTCTGGCTCTACATTCATTTCTTTCCCAAACAAAAGAAAAAAAAAAAGAAAAACAAGAGCTCTCTTGCTGTCTCTTGCTTAGAAATGATAAGAATGGCAACCACCATTTATTGAGCATTTACTATGAATCAAGCTCCATATTAAGGGACTTACAGATAGTGCTTCATTTAACCCTCCCTCACAAAAATCTGCAAAGGGCCCACTATTATCATCCCATTTTGTAAATGAGGAAACAGATTTACAAAGATTGGGTCACTTTGCCCCAAGTCACAGAGGGAGGAGAGATTCAAATCCAGGTCCTACTAGTTCCAAGCCCAGTTGGTAACCACCACAGAATACAGTTCCCAGTTTGGATCCACATGGGCATCTTTCCTTTCCTGGAAGTTTCAGGACACATAAGTCCAGATCAAGATGAGGCAGTTTTCAGGGATTCCTCCCTGGTGATTCTATGGTTCCCTAGGAAGACAGCTCCATGTATCAGTAGCACATAGATTTGTGAGCCTTCTTGCTCGCGCTCTCTCTCTCAAAATTTGCTCTTGATCATTCCACATTATGGCTCAAGAACAAGGCTACACAAGTCGTCCTCCTGTCTCATATTCTAGCCCATGTTTTTAGGCATGGCTCGTGGCCAGTTCCTCTGTTCTATCCAAAATATGGCTAAGAAGATAAAATGTATTAAGGGTCCATAATCTCTCCTCATAAATCCTCTCTCATCTGGGTTGACTTCCTAACCTTCCATCCCCTAGATTCTCCATAGCCTGAAAGTCTGGGTCACTGCAATGTGAGCTGAAGGTATGGCATCCTGGGTGGCTCTTCTGCCCTCTCATTGCTCATCTCATTCGGTGGCTAAAGCACGCAGCCTGAGGGCCAAGTTAAATAAGCTCCACTCTGGGGCACCTGGGTGGCTCAGTCAGTTAAGCATCTGACTTTGGCTCAGGTCATGATCTCGTAGTTCAGGAGTGCGAGCCCCGTGTAGGGTTCCGTGCTTCTGATTCTCCCTCTCTGTCCCTCCCCACTCACACTCTGACTCTCTCTCTCAAAAATAAATATTAAAAAAATTAAAACAAAATAAAAGTAAGTAAATTAAACAAGCAAACAAATTCCACTCTGAAGTACAATGAAGTGGTTCCACTCAAGAAGTCAACTTTCCAGTTTATGAAGCCTTGGGAGGAAGCCTTAATGTTGACTTGAGATATCAGTGCCTTTTTAGCCACCGTCCAGCTCACAGTTCATAATAACCACTCCCTACAAAAGGAACCAGGATTCATGGAGAAATGGCTGGCGCCAGGACTTGGACATAAACAATCAAGGTGAACTTGAAACATCTGGTTGAGGGGCGGGCAGAAGGAAAGCAAGGAAGTGCCTAGAGAATAATGCTATAGAGTTGGCTTGAGAGGTCAATTCTGGGACAATTTGAGCATCAGAAAGAAAAATGATGATAACATTGCAAAATATGGAACAAATTTAAATTCATGCGTTCATAGTGCTGTAAAAGAGAAAGTCAGATGTGAGAAAATGATCATTGGTGGATCCAGGTGAAGGGCATATGAACGTACTATTCTTTCAGCTCTCCGTGAATATAAAATTTTTCAAAATAAAAAGTTGGAGGAAGGAAGAGAGAATCAGCTCCTTTCTGAAGCCTGGAATACTCTGAGCTTACTAAACCAATCTTCCGCAGGCAAGAGGATGTGAAGAAAGTCCTCTCCTGGGCTCACTGACCTCAGGCCCTTCTCCTATGAACTTGGTTAATATAATCTGTCAATTGTTATGACTGAATCAATCACCAAACGGGTTTTAAGACTGTCATACCAATTATTAAGAATATTGTCAAGGACAGTGAGCAAATAAAGGTGCTATAGCATCTGCTCAATACTGAATAGAGCAAATATAAAATATTCTGATCCTTTGTGGCATTTGCCTGTCTCTTCTCTTTCCAAGGTTCTATATGGCACTCAGGAAAAAATGCCAGGGCTCCACAGATCTTACTCAGCAGGAAGCCCTCCTTCTGAATTAAACAACCTGAAAGGATCACTTGGGTGCCATCTACTGGGTAAATGCTTGCATTGCTCCAGCCAGGAACAGGGCACCAAGTGTTCCGTTCCTTCTTTATGCAGGCAGGCAGCATAGTGCCCAGCGGTAGGCAAGCGCTCAGCAAAGAGCGAAATGAATTACTTCCTCCTTTGAATTCCCTTCACATTTATTTTATGCCAGTATGAGGTGCAGGTGATAAGAACCTAGTCTTCTCACAGTCAAGCCCTGTTTCCATAAGTTGGATTGTAAACTCATTGAGGGCTCATTGTTCTCCCTGGTGACCGACCCATAAGAAATGCTTCATAAATGCTTATGACTGTGATCAAACAACATACAATGTGCGAAAAGAGGCTTTCAGAACAAGCATAATGAAACTGAACAAGCATAACTGAACCAACACAGAATGAGATAGGAATCTGGCCATTATTCTGTTTGTTTCATAGCGCTGACCACATTCCAATTTTTTTTTTTTTTTTTTTGGTCTCTCCTCTCTATATTGCAAGATCCAAAATTACAGGGACCATATCTGTCTTGACATTGTATGTCCAGGACCTAGGAGCATCTATTTAAGAAATATTTTTAGGGGGCGCCTGGGTGGCTCAGTCGGTTGAGTGTCTGACTTCAGCTCAGGTCATGATCTCATGGTTCGTGGGTCTGAGCCCTGCGTCAGGCTCTGTGCTGAATGCTTGCTCAGAGCCTGGGGCCTGCTTCGGATTCTGTGTCTCCTTCTCTCTCTGCCCCTCCCCTGCTCACACTCTGTCTCACTCTTTCAAAAATAAATAAATGTAATAAAAAAAAATTTTTTTAAGAAATATTTTGGGGGGTGCCTGGGTGGCTCAGTCGGTTGAGTGTCCAACTTGGACTCAGCTTATGATCTCGGGTTTTGTGAGTTCAAGCCCCACGTTGGGCTCTGGGCTGACAGCTCAGAGACTGGAGCCTGCTTCTGATTCCATGTCTCCCTCTCTCTCTGTCCCTTCTCTGCTCTGCTCTGCTCACGCTCTCTCTCTCTCTCTCTCTCTCTCAAAAATAAATAAACATTAAAAAGAAATCTTTTTTGAATGGATGGGTAGATTAACGAATGATGCTCTCCGCTCTCTTTCCTAGGGTTCATGACCAGTTGCCCTGTTATCTGCTATCCTCAAGAAACCCTTGATCCTACACATGGGCACTCTCACTATCCAACCAGTCAGATTCCATATACAGCCGCTTTTATACTGAGGCTAAAGCCAAGACTCAACCAATAGGTGTTATTTGGAAAGGCTCACGCACAGGATTTCTTTGGGCAACTGCTCTCCTTCTGTCTTGTTACTACTTGCTTTAGCACTCTCCTGTATCCAAATATTCTTCTCTTTCCCTGTCCTGTCCCTAAACAAGCTCACTTATTTATACAGAGGGACTGGAGAACCATTTAGGAAATAATTGTACCCCTCCTCCTTGGGATGGTATACACTTCCCTACTTGACTGATCGGGGGCTTGGCCGTGTGACTTTTTGGGGGAAGTTAGTGGATGTGATGGGAGCAGAGGCCTTAAATGTGCCTGTGTGTTTGGCGCGGCCTCTAGTGTTTTTGCAACCCACCCTGAGCAGAGGACGTCCCAAGTAGCTGCTGCTCCTTTGGGGCTGAGCCCTGAAGCCGGAGCACAACCCAGGCCAACCCCGCTGAAATCAGTTGAACCTCAGCCAACCCACAGACGCATGACAAAGGAAAATAAACATTTGTCCTTTTGAGATGGTTTGTTACACACACACACACACACACACACACACACACACACACACACAAATGACTAATATAGATGAACACCTTATCACCACTACTCCTGGAAGCTTCCACTTGGAAATTCTGCTCTATGATCACAGTACCCCTCCCTCCTACATGTTCCGCTACTCTATTGCCACTGCACCTGCTTTTCCACCTCGCTGACACCTCTGGTCACTGCCCTTTCTCCAGCCTCTTTCCGGTTTCATGTGGTCCCCAATCTGGACCATCATGTCTTAGCCAATGCGTGGACCCGCCAGATGACTGGTTTTATTCCCCTCTGCTGCCCTGCTGCCCGAGCACTGCCCAACCGTGTGGACTGTACCACCTACACAGGGGATCCAGCTACAGCGGGGTCCTTAGTCTGATTGGACAAGCTTTACTTTGCCACGAGCTGGTGCCTTTCCTTAGTCCTCCTGCGGCTGTCCCAAACCTTCGGTAACTGCCCAGTCGCAGACGCACGTGCACTCTGCTGTCGGCAGGATTTCACTTCCCACTTCTCAGCGGAAAACAGAGCTGTCCGATGGGGCCTGGCCAGCGGAGGTAGGATGGCACTGTGCTTAAGGATGAGGGGTCTAGGGGCACTTGGGGGGCTCAGTAGGTTAAGCGTCCAACTCTTGATTTCAGCTCAGGTCATGATCTCACGGTTTGAGAGATCGAGCCCGGCATCAGGCTGTATGCTGACAGTGCAGAGCCTGCTTGGGATTATCTCTCTCTCTGTCTCTGTCTCTCTCTCTGTCCCTCCCCCACTCGTGCTCAATCTCTCTCTCTCTCTCTTTCTCTCTCTAAAATAAATAAACTTAAAAAAAAAAAAGAAAAGAAAAAGGGGCCTAGGGGCACCTGCGTGTCTCAGTCAGTTAAGCATCCGACTTCGGGTCAGGTCATGATCTCTTAGTTCAAGGGTTCAAGCCCCACAACGGGCTCTGTGCTGACAGCTCAGAGCCTGGAGCCTGCTTCAGATCCTGTGTCTCCCTCCCTCTGCCCCTCTCCTACTCACGCTCTGTCTCTTTCTCTCTCTCAAAAATAAATAAACATTAAAAAAATTAAAATAAAAAAAAGAACAAGGGGTCTAGAATCACACAGACCTAGGCACCTTCCTGTTTTACCCACAGGTGAACAAAGGCATAGCTCAACCATTACCTCCCCTGTCCCTGACTCCCTGGGATTAATTGTCCTTTTATCTATGTTCTCAGAGCACTTAGCCATACCTAGTTCACAGATTTTTCTTGGCTTCCCATTGCTCTTAGAATAACATCTAAACTCTTGGGGCACCTGGGTGACTCAGTCAGTTGAGCATCCAACTCTTGATTCCAGGATGGTGGGATTAAGTACCAGGGCAAGCTCCACACTGAGTGTGGAGCCTGCTTAAGATTCTCTCTCTCTCCCTCTGCTCCTTTCCCCCACTTGGGTGTACTGTCTAAAATAAAATCAAGTTAAAGGGGTGCCTGGGTGGCTCAGTCAGTTGAGCGACCCACTTCAGCTCAGGTCATGATCTCACAGCTCGTGAGCTCGAGCCCTGCGTCAGGCTCTGTGCTGACGGCTCGGAGCCTGGAGCCTGCTTCAGATTCTGTGTCTCCCTCTCTCTCTGCCCCTAACCCACTTGCATCCTGTCTCTCCCTCTCTCACAAATAAATACACATTAAAAAAATTTTTTAATAAAATAAATAAAATGAAATAAAATTAAAAATAAAATTAAAATTAAATAATAAAATAAAATAAAATAAAATGAAATAAAATATAAAAACATCTAAACTCTTTACCTACTTTCCCTGCCTCTAAGGTCATATGTGAGCCGACTCCAGCAGATGGCTCCACCCCATCTCATACCACTTCTCTGTTCACTCACAAAGAAAAAGAGCAACTTCCCACATCCAAAGGGGAGAAAACCCCAAAGTTATCTCATTACCCCAAAGGTCAATGTGAAATCTAACCATGTACATTATATCTCTTCTTTCTTTTTTTTTTCTTTTTTTTTTTAAACGTTTATTTATTTTTGAGACAGAGAGAGACAGAGCATGAACAGGGGAGGGGCAGAGAGAGAGTCACAGAATCCGAAACAGGCTCCATGCTCTGAGCTGTCAGCACCGAGCCCGACGCGGGGCTCGAACTCACGGACCGTGAGATCATGACCTGAGCCGAAGTCGGACGCTTAACCGACCAAGCCACCCAGGCGCCCCATATCTCTTCTTTCTTAAACTTTTATTGAGGGAGCCTGGGTGGCTCAGTCGGTTGAGTGTCCAACTTCGGCTTAGGTCATGATCTCACGGTTTGTGAGTTCGAGCCCCGCATCGGGGTCTGTCCTGACAGCTCAAAGCCTGGAAACTGATTCGGATTCTGTGTCTCCCTCTCTCTCTGCCCCTCCCTCACTCATGCTCTGTCTCTCTCTGTCTCAGAAATAAATAAACATTAAAATTTTTTTTAAAAAACCCTTTTATTGAAAGTAGTTTTTATTTCTGGGCCACCTACCAGCTTGGCAATTAAGGAGCATACAGAACAATAATGATGTATTGATGTATTTGTTGAGCTTTTACTATGTACCAGACAGAGCATTAAGTGCTTCATATGCATTATGAATTCTTGAACTAACCCTAGGAGGTAGCATTACTCCCACTGTAAAGAAAAGGAAACTGAGCTTAGCAAGGTTAAGCGACTTGGCAAAGGCCACGGTGCTAGTGACTGGCAAAATTACAGGTCTGCGTCATTCCAGAGCTTGTAGTCTTGACCTTTATGCTACACCATCCTCAGAGAACAGGGGCCAAAGGCAGACCAGGGTTAAATCCCACAGCTAATCCACCTAGAACCCACCTAAAATGACATTGAAGTTTTTAAATCTGCAACCAAAACCCAGCACTTTTAAAAGTATCTGTATTCTGGGGGTGCCCCAGTAGCTCAGTTGGTTGAGCCTCTGACTTTGGTTAAGGTCCTGATCTCAGGGTTCGTGAGTTCGAGCCCCACCCACGTTGGGCTTTGCAGTGATAGTGCAGAACCTGCTTCAGATTCTCTGTCTCCCTCTCTCTCTGCCCCTCCCCTGCTCGTGCTATCTCTCTCTCTCTCTCTCTCAAAATAAAAAAAACATTTAAAAATAAATACATAAAATAAATTTATCTGTATTCTGGATAATTTAACATCCAGGTTCATCCGAAAATCCTAATACACCAATTCTCCTCCAGGTAGAGCGGAGTCCCTCAGCTGCAGACCACACAGCGAATCCTTTGCCTTAGACTCTCGAAGCTCATGGCATTTTGCTGCAGGTGGGGTCAGGCAAAAAAAGCAACAATACTCTATACTCATCTCTGCAAACTGGGACTATCATTCATAAGAGTAAATTCGCTGGGACTGTCAACTCATCCTGTTTCTGACTCAAATAGGGAGCATGTCGGGGCGCCCGGGTGGCTCAGTCGGTTCGGGTCATGATCTCGCAGTTTGTGAGTTCGAGCCCCGCGTCGGGCTCTGTGCTGACCGCTCGGAGCCTGGAGCCTGCTTCAGACTCTGTGTCTCCCTCTCTCTCTGCCCCTCCCCCACTCACGCTCTGGCTCCCTCTCTCTCAAAAATAAACATCTAAAAACAAAACACAAATAGGGAGCATGTAACAGGGGCTTCACAAGATAACAGTCTGTGGCTCCAGACTCTCAGAGGGACAGTCACTGTCAGGGCACTGAGGAGGGGAGTTTTAAACTGAGAGGTTAGATTTCCACTCCGTTTTCAAGGGCTTATTGAAACTCAGAGGGGAACCCTGATAAAGATTAAGTAATTCTTAGAGACGAAGTCAAACCCAGAAAGAATCCCTTCCCTGGGAGAGGCGGCATGCCGACAATTTGATGTGAGTGCCAGGAATTTAACTCAGGATTCAAGAAATTCACCAATAGAACTTAATATTTAAAATGCACTACAGAACTCAGCATAGTTGAAGCCTCATTCACCGGTTGCCGACCACGGCTAACACACAACTGCTTCTGTGTTAACAGACACGAGGCGTGCTGGGTGCAGAATGTCTTGGCTTCATTTAGGAGAAAGGAGAAGATTTAAGAGCAGATATAAACCCCTGGGCGCCAATTCTAAAACAGATGTCCACCATCCACACCCAGCAGATGGAAACACGCCTTTGTTTTTGTTTTGTTTTTGTTTTTTTTATAGTCTTACCTAGAAAGCCCTCTGGCCGCAGCTTTCCAGAACTCAGATTCCAACAGACAAACCTTAGTGTGTTGCAAGCTGCCACGTGAACACAGCATGCACAGGGAGGGGGCCGCGTCGGGGTCTACTCACGCATGCAGTCTCCTCCGTACCAGCCCGCCCGGCACTCTGCGCAGTAGATGCCCTTCACGTAGAAGTCGTCCAGCGTGCCCCCCCACGAGCCGTTCCGGCAGGCCTTGCAGTTTTCAAAGATGGTACAGCCTGGAAAATTCCCCAGCAGAAGGATGTTAGATTAGGCACTTCTGGGTTCTGGGGCGCCTGGGTGGCTCAGTCGGTTGAGCGTCCGGCTTCAGCTCAGGTCACGATCTCACAGTTCGTGAGTTCGAGCCCCGCGTCGGGCTCTGCGCCGACGGCTCGGAGCCTGGAGTCCGCTTCAGATTCTGTGCCTCCCTCTCTCTCTCTGCCCCTCCCCCGCTTGCACTCTGTCTCCCTCTCTCTCTCTCAAAAATGAATAAATGTTTAAAAAATTTAAAAAAAAAAAAGCACTTACGGGCTCTAATGGACAGCAGGAGAGAGACACCGTAACTTCTCAGGGCCCATCTCAGATGAAGGCCTCTGGGCCTAGAAAGGTGCCTGAGCCCTTGGGAAAAGATACTCATTCCTAGGAAAATGCCAAAGTCACCAGAATCCACAGCGAGGAGTCCAGGGGGGGGGGGGGGTGGTCTGAACCATCTTCCAAGTTAGTGGCTGACGTTTTGAAGTAACATGAAACTACTTCTAGTAAAAGCTAGAATCTGTCTATCAACGTAGCATATTTATTTCTCTTTCTAAAAGTATTATGTCCATATTGTGGAATACTTAGAAAATTCAGACAGGCAAAGAGAATTAAATTAAAAACACCTAACGGTCCATCACCCAGGAGCAACGATTGGTAACACACCCTCTCCGTGTATATACAAAAACACATTTTCTTAAAATTAAGCTTGAGTCATAGACTGTACATTCTGTTTTTGTAACTTACTTTTTCAGTTAATAATAGATAGTATCTTCCTGTTCTGTTAAATAGTCTTCTATACCACATACTTCCATAACCCAAGTATGCCGGGGAAACAACCTCAACGCCTAATAAGGGGCTCACCCCAGAACGTGTTGCCCTGCCCCCACCAGCAGGCCACACCAGAAGGTTGAGCAGCTCCCAGTTAAGGGTCATTTTTAAAACACAGTCTCTTGAGGGGAGGGGGGCAGTGATGAAAGATAGAGATAATTCGATCCCACTTATCAAAATGGAGGGCTAAGTTCTCCGGCTGTGTTTCCCTGAGCGAACTGCTGAAGCTCTCTGTGCCCTCATGTTATCATCTGTCAAACAGGGGTAAAAACTGTACCTGCCCCTAAGGGTTATTTTAAAAATTAAATGAACACATACATATAAAGGACTCGGCACATAGTACATACCCCCCAAATATGAACTATAATTCTTACTCCGCACTCCCATACCTGCACGTGGCTTATCCTACCATTGCACATAACCTGCTCAATGTTTAACTGCCTGTCTGTTTGCCTATGACGGACTGAGGTCTTGTTCAACAATATATTCCCAGCACTTAATGTGATATCTGGAACATAGCAAGCGTTCAAGAAGTACTATTTGAATGAATGAATAAATGGACGGGATGGACGGAGGGACGGAGGGACGGGTGGGTGGATGGAGAGATGAACTGCTAATCCAGGTTTCTCAACCATTGGAGACGACCAGCGTTTCCTTGAGCTATTGATAGCACACCTCTGTGATCTGGGCTGAAACTGGGTTTTCATCCGCCCGTAGTGTGCACTTGTAGTCCTCTCTTTGCACACCACCCTGATGCGGCTTCCCTGTCCTAGTGCTTCCTCCCACCAGAGAAGAAGAGCTGCTGATATGATTCATCAAATCCCAGTGGGTCATGTGGCCCACAGCCGGGTCCCAGGGGAGTCACCGTGCTTTCCAAAGGCCATCTTCACCCATGTGCCACTTTCCCCGCTTTGGTTCCCTATCCACTCTGCCACTGAGGAGGCAAACGGACTCCGAGTCTGCCCCTAACTACCCCGCCAACTCTCTCTCTGGGCACAGTAACTTCAAGGCCTTTGGGTGCAAGCCACAAAAACCGGCCAGGTGATCAAGATGAGCAAGGCGATGACGCAAAGACACCAAGTACCTCACGGCATTGCCAGAAAAGCCAGAGGACTGAGTTCAGAGCTACCTAGCCTCAAGCCACACGAAAATACACGGCACACTCGATCCAGGGAGGGCCCGAGTGCTGCGGGACACCGTGGGACATCACTACTGACATCCCCACCACCATGTACCTGGGTGTGGATGCCTGTAACCACTGCCACCAGAGGAGATGGTTGTCTACCATAATGAGGAAAAGAACAGAGATTCTAAAACTGTGCTGCGATCCCATATCTCACCTTTGAGACTGGCAAAAATCCACAATGATTTGTGTCGCAAGGCTTTGGGAAACAGCACCCTCATATCCGGCTGCTGAGAATGCCGAGTGCACGGGGGATGATACAAAGGCCGGCAACGTGACATAGGCACCTCTCTTTGACTCAGCAACCTCTCTTCCAGGAACCTACCCCAAAGAACACTGCAAAATACTAAGTGATGTATGTCTAAGGCTCTTCGCTGTAGTATTATTTATAATAGCAAAAGGCTGGAAACAACCCAAATACTCATAAACTATAGGAGTCCACACAATGCAGTTACATGCAACCGTAAAAAGAAATGGAAAAAAAAATGGCTTTATCCATCCGGTCGGTGAGTGATCTCCAGCATATAGTGTTAAGAGGAAGACAAAAAGCAAGGTAGTTAGCGGTGTTTATCGTAGGCTGTCTTTTGTGCCAGGGGAAAGATATATAAATGTATACACAAATGTGTATTTGCTCCTGTTGTCAAATACAGAACACAGATGGAAACAAAAAAACCTGCCTATATATCAAGTACGTGGTGTAACACCACAGACGAAAGAACGACTATATTTAGGGGGATGTAGCCTAAGGTCAATAAAAACCGTAATAATCAGTGGCCTTCTTAGTATTAATGGTGTTACCGCAAAAAAAAAAAAATAGTGCTATTGCTATTTTGTACAATGATATTATGCTATAAGATAAAGCAAATAAGTGATTAGGTTAATACCATTAGGAAACAGTGTCTTCACCATGACAGAAAAGACACGCAAATATAAAATTAGCAAAGTTAATTAAACCACCTCGGAATACTACATTTGCACTTGACTACCGGCATAAACTCCTTTTTCTCTTTGTTTAAAAATACGTATTTCCTAGCCCCGTCCACTTTAAATAAATAAATGATAGCCTAGTACAACAAGGACAGTTCAGGGACAAGGAACATGTTTGGAGCCCAGATTATGGCGTCAAGCCCAGAATTCCTTGGAGGGATGGCTGATTCCAGATCTGGGGCAGAAAATACACAAGAAAGGCCTGAAATCAAGTAAGATCTCAAACACTAGAGTGGTCATGTCAGAAGAACACAGATGGACACGGAGGGGGGCCCCCCAGTGTCCTGAGATAGGGGGATGTATGCATGAAAATGGATCGTGACTGAAATGGATTAAACCACATAAGTAGAAGCACCTAAGTTCATAATTTCACACTGACACACACCATGCACACGTTTCTTTGATCACCAGGAGGAACTGCTAGGGCATCAACTCACTATTCTGAAAATGAGAGAAAGAAAACAAGCCTTTATGTAACCTGCCCTTTCAGGAACAACCAGCTGGTCACCGCTTAGGTCCAAAGATCATTCCTAGCATTCCTCAAGGGGGCGACACCGGGTGCCTCGTGTGTGACGTAACAGGAAGATGTTGGTACGGCTGAGACAGGTGTTGACGGCCGTCTGTACAATGTAGCAGGAAGCACAAAGCACCACTTATGAAGTTCTCTTACTTATCATGAAATCAAAGCCCCGCCCTCACCCCAACAGTGACCACCAGGCTTTTGGAAATACTGAAAATCATCCAAAGACTGATGCCACTACCAAGGATCCCGGGTTGAGAGACCCTGGTTTCGTTCTCAAAATTTCCTTAGAAAATCTGGAAGCATTACTCAAGTATTTCCCTCCAAACCACACTAACCACCAGAAAATTGGGGCCGTTGGTTTCTTTTCTAGATCAAATGGACAAAGGCTATACCGAGGTCACTCGAATTTCCAAACTCAGCATTGCTCTCTTCTAAGAAGGAAGACAGTTTAGAAATATCACTTGTTTACTTGAGCCCCATTTTCTTTCCACTTCTATAGCTTCCCACAAAAGAAACTTCCTGGTAGTTACGTGCGTCATTCTGGGTGTTTGTCAAAGAGGGGGGGAAAAGCAGAAACAAGAGAAATTCCCCAAACGCACTTTTGACATCGTTTCGGTCTTCAGCCCGAGGAAAGCGTGTTGGAAACTCTCTACATCTTCCTTTTGATCTGGCCTATGAGGAAAAAGGTAAGACGCCCCTGGGAAAAGCCAGACGCTCCAGGGAGCAGACAGGAAAGCGCCTAGAAATTGTTCAGTGGCTTGCTAATCACATTGGAAACATCTTCAGTCTGAGGCTCGGGGTGTTCACGGGCCTCTGGGCAGACCGGCACTGCAGTGAAAAACGACAATCACTGTCCGCTCAGTGGTGGGGATACGGTGGCTCGGAAGAAGGCAAAGAATGGTACACGGTGGCCTGGGAAGGTCCCATCTCACCTTCAGATGCTCTTATATTACTGGGACCCCCTCCTAAATGTCCAGCTCAGAGCCAGAGCATCATCCTTGATTTCTGCTTTTCCCTTCCCTTCCCCATCCAGCCAATCCCAAACTGTTGTCAATTCCACTCCCTTGCATTGCTCTGAAATCCCGCCACCTCTCTCCATCTGCAAGGCTTCGGCATTCATTAAGGTCTCCGTTACTCCCCACCCCCGCCCCCCCACCCCCGCCTCCTGGCCTGCCCTTCCTCTAATCCTTTCTCCATACCTCAGCCAAAGAGAAAATCGTGTTTCACGTCTTTACTCAAAGATCTCCAATGTTGCTAAAATTTCTTCAGGATATAGCCTAAAGTCAAAGCACAATGTGCAAAGCCTATCGGGGCTTGGACCCTCAGATAGCTCTCTTAGAATCTTTTCTCTTTGTCTGTTTATCACTCTTCATGCTTCTCATCTCTCTCTCTCTCTCTCTCTCTCTCTCTCTCTCTCTCACACACACACACACACACACACACACACACACACACACACACACAGCTTCCTTTGGCCAGGCAAGGAACACACAATTCCCAAACCCCATGCTTTCTCTTGTCACAGGGACTTAGCACATGCTCTCGGCTATGGCTTGAGCTCTCTACCACATCCCCTCCACCCCGTTCAGTTTGCTGCTTCCACCTTCGGCACACCTATCACCTCCTCCAGTAAGCTCCACTGCCACCCTCCGTCACCATCCCCGCTCCCATGGTACCTGGTGCTTCTCTATCACAGCACTCCCCACGCTGTGTACTGTAGCTGCCTGTTTACTCGTCCATCGCCCCCGCCAGGCTACAAGCTCTGGGAATGCAGGGAATATGTCTTTTTTTTAAAAAACATCATTGTATTCCCAGTATCTGCTATGGTCCATAGGAGCTGCTGAGTCTTTCATTAAATGACCGAAAAAGTGGATGGATTCACAGCTTTCCCATGTTAGCGGTGAAGAGGGTTCTAATTCCTCCACTTCCCTGGCCTGAAGTTAGAACAGGGCAGAATCATGCCACTTTTCATGTCGCGGCATCACAGCCTCCTGGTACCTGTCGGCCAGGATGTTAAGCCTCTTCCCATTCACGACCTCAGGAAAGCCGAAGGCAGCCTGAGGTCTCGCATTCCACGCTCACCTGGGTGAATGAGGCAGGAGTCGCACTCATTCTCCTCGTTCCTGCAGCAAGGGATGGTGTAGCCCACTACCTCCTTCTTTCCAGGGCAGACGCATTCGATCTGATCGTATTCACAGCACTCCCGACACATGATATTCCACTCGGCTCCCGGGCAGGCCTCATTAATGACCGTGTACTCTGAAATAGAAACCGGCAGCTGAGCACAGGGGTTCTGGTAGGAAGGGGTAAGACCCATGAGGGCTCTACTGGGACGATGCAACCTTGCCCTATAAAGGCATCATCCTGGGGCGCCTGGGTGGCTCAGTCGGTTGAGCGTCCGACTTCGGCTCAGGTCACGATCTCACGATCCGGTAGTTCGAGCCCCGCGTCGGGCTCTGGGCTGATGGCTCGGAGCCTGCAGCCTGTTTCCGATTCTGTGTCTCCCTCTCTCTCTGCCCCTCCCCCGTTCATGCTCTGTCTCTGTCTCAAAAATAAATAAACGTTAACAAAAATTTTTTTAAATAAATAAATAAAATAAATGCATCATCCTGCCTGAACAATAGAGAAGGCTGTGGGGATTCTTCCTAGGCCAGTGTCTCCAAAGTGGGGTGGCCTGACCTGAAGGGTGTTCAAAACCATCCACCGGGGCACAGACGAAATTGTGTTAGAAGTATTATTCATTTTTATTTCTTAAAAAAAAAAAAAAAAAGCTAAGAACTGATGTTTCATCAGTATATAATCTGTGCAAATACACAAAAATAATATAAACTAGTATACATTTCTTGAGTGTCTATGTCCATTTCTATTTTTGCTGGGGTGCATCCGGCTACTTCTTACAGCTACATAGGTTGTACACTGCACAACTCCAGGAGGAACCACTCAACTGAACACCTGTAGAGCATAGCCCAGACATTTGGGCCATCAAAAAAGTTTGGAGACTACTCTGTAGACGAGGCCATTCAAGTTCAAGGCTAATTGCCAAGCAGTGACCATGTCATTTCCTCCAAACTTGGCTCCTCGATTTTGCAGCATGCCATTTTTATCGTATCTTCAAAGCTAACACCAACAAAAAAGACAAAAAGTATCTTAATTAGTATGTCTGGGAGAATTTCAATGTTTTACCAGGGTGAACTCATTGGCAAAACTTCATTCAGTCCCCAAATACAACTGAGCGTTCTTTCCCATGAGAGAGAGAGAGAGAGAGAGAGAGAGAGAGAGAGAGAGAAGTATTTCTGGGTAGAACTTCTGTCTTTCTTTCTTTTTTAAAACATACCTTAAGTAAATGGAAAAGAAAAACCATCTGGTAGAATCTATAAGAGGACTCGGTTGGAAGCTGCCCAGAGGAACCCAGCCTAAAAAACAGACTGAGTTTTGATTGGCTCTTTTTTCTCATCCACTCTCAGTTTCTAAAAATTTTGCACAAAGACGATGACTGAAGAAGAAGAAATAGGTCAGATATTTGCGGGCGAGAGCGAATCTGGCTTCTCTGTGAAGTCGTCCCTGAAAACCCTGGGCAAGGATCCCCCAACATGCTTTGCAGGCCCACATAAACCAACACTAGGATCTGTGGTGGCTTCTGACCTCTCGAGTTTCACAGTTTAGTTTTGTTTTCCCCTCCTAAATTTGGAAGCCTGACGCTGAGTTGATCATCTTTAACCTGCCAGGTAGAACCATCCAGAGAAACTATCACCATCTCCTGTCAGCCTCAGGTCATAAGAACATTCTAGCATCATAGCAAGGAACCACTTGCATAATAAGAGATGGTTCCTGACATGGAATAAATTTAGCTTTTTGAAAAATTTTCTAATTTTCCCCCCACAAACTTTGGCCAGCCAGCAAAGGTCCTCACGATGGCATTTGGGAGTGATTGGTAGAGATTACTGTAATGTCACTAGTGAGGCTTTGTTTCCCTCACTAGTTTGCGGGCCCCACCAGGACAGACACCGGGATAGATACTCGGCTTCCCACGTTTCTGATGTTGGCTGGATGAAGTGAATGACTTCTAAAGTGTAGACAAGGGGCGCCTGTGTGGCTCAGTCAGTTAAGTGTCCGACTTCGGCTCAGGTCATGATCTCACGGTTTGTGGGTTCAAGCCCCACTTCAGGCTCTGTGCTGACAGCTTGGTGCCTGAAGCCTGCTTCGGATTCTGGGTCTCCCCCTCTCTCTGCCCCTCCCCTGCTTGCTCGCTCTCTCTCAAAAGTAAATAAACATTAAAAAAATAACTTAAATAAAATAAAATGCAGATGAGAACATAATGGTTAAAAATGAGAAAGAGCAGGAGAAAACACAAAGGTAAATCTCCATCGTATTTGGCAACGAGTCCTTAAATACGACCCTTAAACATGAACAACAGAGAAAAAACAGATAGATGGGGCTTTATCACAATTAATAAATTTTCTGCAACAAAGGACATGTCAAGAAAGTAAAAAGACAGCCTACAAAACGGGGGGAAAGATTTGCAAATGAAAGATTTGATAAGGGCTTCGTATCAAAAATACATAAAGAACTCCTACGACTCCACCTCAGAAAGACAAACAGGCATCACTGAGGAAATGCAAAATAAAACCATGAAGAGATACCAGCTCACAGTACCGGGGTGGCTACAAAAAAAAATAAGAGGTGGCAAAGATGTCGAGGGACTGGAACCCTCGTGTGCTGCTGGTGGGAAGGTAAGGTGGGTGCAGTGGAAACCAGGGTGGCGGTTCCTTCAAAGGCAAACACCGAAATATCACTGAGCCCCAGCGATTCTACTCCCACCTACCTTCCCAAAAAATCAAAAATAGAGACTCAAAACAGATGCGTGTAGGCCAATGTTCACTGCAGCATTATTCCCCGGAGTCAAAAGGTGGAAACAACCCAAGTGTCCATCAGGAGATCAGTGAGTAAATAAAATGTGGTGCAGGATACAGTGGTACTCAGACCGTGGAATATTACTCAGCCATGAAAAGGCATGCAGCACGGCTGCTACCTGCAGGTGCCCAGTATGAACAAGATATGGAGAAAAATAAACAAATTAACCTGCACTTGCCTTTGAAAACCTTCATGGCTGGTGTGAGGGAGACAAGAAAGGAGGGTTGTTGTGTGGGACGACTTCCACTATCACTGACCGATGTTGACTACAGTACAGTATTAATAAACTCTTGTCATATACACCGTATTTAATGTAACTGGCAATAAGGGAGCAGAGGAACGGGTCTCTATCTGCAGGCAGCCGGACCTAGAATGAGGCAAAGCATTCCTGAGCTTACTCTTGTATGGAAAAGCAAAGGACTGTCCACGGGTGCTTCGAAGTGACAAAAAATACACCCGTGCCAGTTGTGGGCACCTTCCAATGTTCTGAAAAATCCCTGATTTCTGCCAAACACCACGGCCTGAGATCGAGCATCCAAGCACGGGAGATGATCACCCACCATCCCACAGCAAGAGAAGAGACAGAAGAGCCATTGGCTCAGCTGTGATCGATCATGTGACATTCGGCATCACATACTACTCATATTGCAAGACATGGCTCGTTTCTCAAGTCAAAATTTATTAGAAATGCTTGCTTGTTTTGCACAACACTCACAGTCCAAGGTTTTACTATATAGCATACCAGTTCCTTACTTAAAATGTTCACGTTGGCTCCCACTGCGTTTGGAACAAAGCCCAAATGCTCCGTCATGGCCCACAGGCCTTTGAGAACCCACCACTCCCTACCCCTGCAAACGTTTTCTTGGCCATGGTCTCCCACCTTCTAGAAGTTTCTCAAAACCACCAAGCTCTTGTCCACCTCCGGGCCTTCACGTTTGCTTTTCCCACTGCCTCTGTTTCACCCTTTTAGGCCTTATGATAAATGACACCTGCTCAGAGAGGTTCTCACTGACTTCTCCCCTGGAAGTGCATAGCTCCACCCGCCCCCTCCATGATAATCTCTACTAAGTGTTTCCTTGTCTAGCCCTTACCACAACTTATACTCATTTTCTGCATTTCCATTTACTTGCCTATTGTCTGCATCCCTTACATGACCATAAGCTGGTAGGAGCCACATCTAACTTGTTCATAGCTGCTAGGGAAGGGTCTGGCACACAAAAGGCGCTCAATAAATGCTTATTGAATGAATCCGCCTTAACACCCGAGCTACCTCTCTTCAATAGTCCAGTATTTCCATCCAGTAGGTCCAGCTTGGAGCTACAAGCCAGGGGAGCTGGCTTCATCCCATAATTTGCTATTGGAACTAAGGCACTTTCCATCTGTAGAGAAGAGCCTGGGACAGTGGGTCCAGGCTATCTGCCTTGGGTCCAGCCCCCACCTTGTCCAGCTGTGCACAATCTGAACCCCGGGAACAGCAAATACGCCTGTGGGGTGTGGCTCGTGTCTTAGCCCTCCCTCTGTTCACCTTAGGGTAAGCCCCACATCCTTCAGGCTTTTCTAAGAATTTATAAGCACGAGTAACTCCTAGGAGGGCAATGGCAGGATAAAAGTAATTTGCAACTTTTACAAGCCTTTAAACTTAAGAAGGCCAAGTGAGGTCGGCTCTACTCCAACAGAGAGTGACGTCCATTTCCCCCTAAGCAGCAGGCAACACCTCTGGCCCAGCCATGGAATATTCTGGCCTCCTTTTTACCCAGAAATTAATTCCCTAAAATGCCTTCATTGACATTTCTTTTAACTTCAATGAGCAAGTCCACCTCTGCCCTCCCAAGCCCATCATATTAACTTCATAGGTAACGTCCCAGGCGCCGTATCATCTTAACCAAAGGGAATGATCCCGGGAAGCTATTCTGTCTGCCAGGTCCACCAACTTGCTCCTTTTCGAGGATTCTGTGGGTGGCAAACAGAATAATGGCCCTCCCAAAGATGTCCACATCCTAACCCCCCAAAACTATGAAAATGTTGCCTTACAAGGCAAAAGGGATTTTGTAGATATAACTAATTTAAGGATCTTGAGATGGGAAGAGTATGCTGGATTGTCCATGTGGGCCCAGCATCATTGCAAGGACCCTCGTAAAAGGGAGGCAGGATGCTCAGAAAGAGGTGACAACAGAAGCAGAGACTGGACTGACGTGCTCTGAAGATGGAGGAAGGGACGACGAGCCAAGGGACACAGGCAGCTTCTGGAAGCTGGACAAGGCACGGGAACAGACCCTCCCCTGGAGCCTCCTGAAGGAATGCAGGCCGGCCGACACCTCGATTTTAGCCTCAGGAAACTCATTTCAACCTCCTGACCGCCAGAACTGGAAGAAATAAAGGTGTGCTGTTCTAAGTTACTAGTAAGTCTGTGGTAATTTGTTACCGCGGTAACATACTAACAGAACTAACTTGCTGCGTCTTCTCAGAAAAAATAAATAAATAAAGGTTTAACCACCCCGTCCCTCAGTTTCCCCACTGAACACAGTGCCAAGAATACGGGTGAACTGACAAATTCATTCTTTCATTGCACAAGTATTTACCAAGTGTCTGCTTGTGTCCTGTAGGAGGCTGGGTGCTGGGATATGATGGAGAGAAAAACAGACACCCTTCCAGCCTTACAGAAGTCACTGTTTTGTAGAAGAGGAGACTAAGGGCAAATGACCTCACAAACACATAATCACTAACTGTGGTAAGGAAACTTCAGGATGCTCTGAGAACAAATGGATGGTCATGAAGGGACATTAGTACCAAATCTATGGGACTCACAGGGTTGCTGGGGGGGGGGGGGGGGCGGGAGGACGTTAAATACAACCACAGGTAGAGGGGCACCTGGCTGGATCAGCCAGTGAAACAGGTGACTCTTGATCTCGGGGTTGTGAGTTCGAGCCCCCACCTGGGGTAAAGCAATTACTCAATAAATAAATAAATACATAAGTAAATAAATCTTTAAAAACAAAACAAAACCAAAAACTCAGAAATCTGTGTAAGTGCCAGAGGAGGCAATGGTTTTAATGGTTTTGTGACTCGACCTGTTCCCTCTGGTCTGGCAAATCCATCACCCTTCTTTCTCCCCAGCTTTTTTTTTTTTTTTTTTTAATTTTTTTTTTTAACGTTTTTTTATTTTTGGGACAGAGAGAGACAGAGCATGAACGGGGAAGGGGCAGAGAGAGAGGGAGACACAGAATCGGAAACAGGCTCCAGGCTCCGAGCCATCAGCCCAGAGCCCGACGCGGGGCTCGAACTCCCGGACCGCGAGATCGTGACCTGGCTGAAGTCGGACGCTTAACCGACTGCGCCACCCAGGCGCCCCTCTCCCCAGCTTTAAGAGAGACGAGAGGGTGCCCTCAAAATATATGTGTAAGAAACAAATAGATAAGTGAAATATTCTGTAAGAAATAATTAAAGTTGACCAGCTGAAGAGATTTTAAAACGCGGTAAGCAGACAAAAGCAATCTCCTGGACTTTTCCTCCCTCCATTTCTTAGAATTACATTTGCAGAAAAGGCATACTGGTCATTTGGCTTTTGCCGTATAGATTTCAGGGAATTTCAATATGGGGCTAGAGGCCAGTTCCAGAAAGTAGGGTTGAGAGAAACCTCTCCAATAGCAGAAGTTACTGGATGTACGTGTGAATACTAGAGCATGTCAGCATGTGTTTACCTAAAGTGCTTTTATATTGTTCATGCAATTGAATCTTCAGCGTGACCCAGGGAAGTAGGTTTTTCCTTTAAGTTAAAATGATGTAGCCTCACTTCTTCACTTTACCAGCGAGGAAAAGGAGGAAGAGCTAGGTAGGAGAAGAAGTAAAGAGAAATGCCAAAGCTTTTCTGGGCAATTAATTCCGGGAGGACGGGAGGCCAATACAGACGTGTGGGCCTAGGGAGGGGGTGGAAACCCCACTGCTCAGAGGGCAACGGGCCAGGACCGCCCCCAGCACGAGCAGCTGCGGAAGGTGAGCAAATTTTACTCTGTCGTCCACCTTTAAGAACAAAACCTTATATAAGCTGCAAATGTGCCTTATCCCGTCAGCGCTTCCCAGGAAGGAAGCACAAATAAAGCACAAAGAACTCGCCTGGGATAAACCAAGGCACCGAGAACACACGTCCATGACGAAATCGAGCTCCGAGAGTTCCGCGTGCCACTCACACTTGTTCATGCCGAGCTCTTCCACTGGGTAAAATATTTACGGTTCTCTTTTTTTTTTTTCATGAAACACTACACATTTTAATATCAAAGATTCCTTATGAAAGCTTCAACAATAAAATCATAAAGGAAGGAAAAATATTGAGCAGTATCTTTCATATTTTTGCTGTCTGGATAGACAGCAAGCTTCAAGTTGTCTTATTCCCACGGACGTATATATACACATACAGATACTGATACGTGTGCACACATAGTCTTCTGGAAACTGGTGACATACATAACGTTTCCGGTTAGAAACACTGTTCCTTTTTCTTTACTTCAATCATGGATGTCTTCTCTTGACACTTAGGAGTCTCCAAAAGTGGTTTTAAAATTGCTGCATAATTATCTCATGTGTGCAGGTGCCCTCTCCCCTCTTTTTAAATTTTTTCATCAAAATTAAAGGGGCAGATGGGGCGCCTGAGTGGCTCAGTCAGTTAAGTGTCCGACTTCAGCTCAGGTCATGATCTCGCGGTTCGTGAGTTCGAGCCCCACATCAGGCTCTGTGCTGACAGCTCAGGGCCTGGAGCCTGCTTCGGATTCTGTGTCTTCCTCTCTCTGCCCCTCCTCCCCTCATGCTCTGTCTCTCTTTGTCTTTCAAAAAATGAATAAACATTTAAAAAAAATTTTTTTTTAATTAAAGGGGCAGAGAGAGAGCGGGACAGGGAATCCAAAGCAGGCGACAGGCTAACAGCAGCAAGCCCCACGTGGGGCTCGAACTCACAAACTGTGAGATCATGACCTGAGCCAAAGCCAAGAGTCCGACACTTAACCGACTGAGCCCCCCAGGTGCCCCAGAATCTTAAGCAGGCTCCATGCTCTGTGTGGAGCCTGACATGAGGCCCAATCCCATGACCCTGGGATCATGACCTGAGCTGAAATCAAGAGTTGGATGCTCAACTGACTGAGCCACCCAGGTGCCCCTGCTCCCCTCTGTTTTAAATCAGGGCAAATAAAAGCAAGAGAGTTGCAAAGTACTTTGGTATCATAAGCTCTGTCCTCTCAGCTGCCATGTTTCGAGGCATAAGCCATCCTAGCAGCTCCTATCCAGAGTAGAGAGGCCATTGTTTTGGTCCAGCTTTGGTTCTTCCAGAACTCACTGTGGAAAATGGAAGGCACTCGAGCTCTCAGTCCCGCTCTATCAGTGGGAATACCAAGGCAATGAGGACAATGCTGACCAGCTGGCCCAAGTTCAGCTTTCATATACATGGAGGTCAAATGAATGAATCAATGAAAGAAAGCTGGCTGATGTCATCGTCACCGTCGTTATTTTGCAGGGTCCCTCGGCAGCCTGACAGTCTGCTTGAAGGCTGTCCAGCTCTGATCTCTCCCTCCTGCTGACAAGATGGAGAGCCCATAATCCCTCAAACAGCAGGTGCTAACCTCCACAGGATGGTGGGGGACTGTGTCCCCATAGCCTTCAAGTACTGTGTTCTCAACACGACATTTTAAGGAAATGACTTGAAACTGATGGCCGTTAAGGTCCATCTGAAAAAACCCAGAGGATTCTCCATGAAAACAAGGGTCAGCCTGTTCCTTGCAAGATGGAAACGTCAGTTGTCAGATGAAAGGCCCTGGTGGAGACCACCCCAGAAGGTGGCAAAGAAAGGCACTTTTGTCAGGTGCTCACTCCTCCTTGATGTTAGAGCCCTCCTCTCTGTCCCCCGAAACCTCCAGGTCCTCCCGTGTAACCACATGTAACTAAAATTTCTACTGAGCCTTTACTGTCCTGCATTCCGTAAACCTTCTGAGACCAGAAGGGGGAAAAAAGACGCATAACTCGGGGGTGCCTGGGGGGCTCAGCCAGTTAAGCGTCTGACTGCGGCTCAGATCATGATCTCACGTCTCGTGGGTTCAGGCCCCGCGTCGGGCTCTGTGCTGACAGCTCAGAACCTGGAGCCTGCTTCAGATTCTGTGTTCCCCTCGCTCTCTGCCCCTCCCCCACTCGTGCTCTGTCTCTCTCTCTCTTTCAAAAAATAAATAAACATTAAAAAACGCGGTCTGCATTCCCCACACTGAGGTCGGGGCAGCCCACGCCTTTCCTGACTCCCCCAGGGTCAGACCTCCTGCTTGCGGGATCGGGATCCATGACAGGCAAACCCCAGGCAGGCAGGATGGTGAGTCAGGGGACAGGCGATGCTTACGCAATGCTGACTGGGCCCTCGTGGCCTCCTTGTCTCCTCCTAAGCCTTTGAGAACCAACCTGTCAGCCAGAGACCCTCGGTCCCAGCCTGGCTGGGTTCCCCAACTCGGTGACCTCTGGCTGCCCCTTTTTACAGCTCCTCTTGTTAAGGAGAGAACGACAGCTGTGGAGTCAAGGTTTTCGTCACCGCCTCTGGGTATCAGGAGTGAGAAAACTTCTCAGGGATTCTGTAGAAATCTGGTTTTTAGGCATGCACACAACGGGGAGGGACGGGGAGGTAAAAGTCAGTGTGTCTCGAGCTGTCCCTACTCACCCTTTATTAAGCACACTGTTCTCCGCTGTGGTTCTTCATTCCCTCCTCTGCACCCTGGGCCCCGACACCCGCAGGGCATGCCCACACCAGCTCGCTGAATCCTCAGAGCCACCCCTCAAAGTAAGTATTATTTTCTTCGCTTGACAGATGAGGAAACTGAGGAACAGACAGGGTAAATAAACTGCCCCGGGCGGCACAGTTTTCAGGTGAAAGAAGGAAGATCAGAACCCACCTCTTTCTAGAGCCGGAGCCTAGAAACAGATTCCTTCCAACACACTAGCTTCATTCTAGAGAGCTCACTCCCCTGACTTTGCAGATTAAAAATTCGGCAGTGACGAAATGGACACGTTTGGGAAACAGACCACCCAACTTTTAATCCTGAAATCTGTCCCTCTTTTATGCTGCTGGACAATCGCAGACAAGACACCTTCCCCCAAAGCTTCAAGCGCAGAGGCGTAGGCCGATGGTGTTGTCGACGTCATTGCGGTGGAAGAAGGCGATGAGCAGAAAGGGCTTTGAAAGAAAAAGTACAGATTTGTCAAGACATTACCAATATTCTCTGCAGGATAAAGAGCCATCACGTCTTCGGCTAAGACACAGATGGCGAAGGGAGTGAAGGGGGTGAGTAATAATGTCTTCTCCTGAGGCCCACACATACATGGCATTTTTCAGCAGTAGGCTCATGTTTAAATCATGGCATTCTGAATTCCTCGCCTTGCTTCTAGATTTCTTCGTCTCTTTTTCCTAATACTCCCTCTTCAGACACCCGTTTAAATAGGACATACCTCACCTCCTGCTGCTTCTCTTCTAGAAATAGAAATTCGACATCCATAGCCAAAGGGAACAAAACCTAAACTCTGGCATTTGGAAGGGCCCCCAGTTGCCATTATCCTCAACAACTGTGGTGCTGGAAATCCTTGAAGGACAGCCTCTTCTGGGTTACTTCCATTGTTGGAAAACGAGCGAGCTGACTGGGTCTTATTTTCTCAGTAGAATTGGCTACCACAAAAAAAAAAAAAAAAAATTTAATAACGCATCTAACAGCACCTGGCAATCGAATTCAGCAAATTATTACATCAACCGAAACATCAGAATGGCCAAGTTAAAAACAATAAAACTTAAGCTCTACCCTAAAAAATCCAATCTGGATTTCCCTGGATCCAAGAATTCTACCAACCACCCCACCTGCCCCCAATCTTCCACACCTTCAAACCCTTCTTTCTGAATCGGAGCACGTCAAGGCTACACAGGAGTCTTGGTCGGCCACGTCTCCCTCCTTGCCAATAGCTTCCAGGGTTAGTGTTACTGTCTTCAGATCCAGGGTCACTGATGCCCGGCAGAAGCCAGATTTTCCTCCTGGCCAACAGCACTGGTCGAATGTGGAGGGAAGCTGAGTGAGGATGATGCGTCTATGACGGTATGTCCTGTTCACGGAACCCTAAGCTGGCAGCAGCTTCAGGCAGGCTAGCCTCCATTATAGCTACCTCCCCCAGCTCCGCGGGCTAGAACAAGAGAAAATGAACTTCTTTTTGCCTGAGGCTTCCTGCCTGGCTCCACCTTCGGATCGCAACAGGGGGTCAGGAGCATCTCCTGTCTGGGACACCAACATTATGGATCCAGAATCACCTGCGCTGAAAGACACTGACCTCTCAGCCCCTGCAAGAAACTACCATTCGCCCGGGTGCAAACACAGAGAAACTAAGGCACTGTGCGGAAGGGCATTTCCTCTAAGGTTGTAAGGTGGGTGCATGCTAAAACCAAGGGAAGGTAGCAAGGCTCAAAGAGGGAAACTTACGGTGAATCTTTAGGGGATTGTTTTTCTGACAGAGCCACAGGGAAAGAGGACAGGACTGTGGACTGAGGCAAAGAGGGCCTCAAGGGGACCTTGTAACTCCCACCCTACTACACACAGAACCGCCAGTGTTTCCTCTCGACACCCTGTGAAATGGGTGCTGGTGGGAAGTACAGTAGAAGGGAGAGGAGACGGCTGCAACTTCCTGAGCACTCCTGTTTTGCGAGGCGTTTCACTAATCTACTTTAAGTAGATTCTCATTTAACACCTGCAATAAACCCATAATACACTACAATCCTCAGTCTACAGGTCGGAAGGTGGTAAGGCCACAAGAAAAAGGTTAAGTCACTTGCCAGAGAAAAACAGCCACGAACAACAGAGCCAGGACTCAAACCCTGCCCCATCCTTTAAACCGTAATACTCCACACCCCGTGTATATACATATTCATACAAACACACATCCACATCTCTACTCTTCTGTGTACGGGTGTATTCAAACTTGGACACATCCATACCAAGATATCTACATCAAAGGTGAATTCCAGAATTATGGCAAGTAAAGGCTGGATCTTTGCTGAGGTCATGGATGACTCGAGTCTACTCTGGCAAGATACCCCTTAAGGGAACAACAGGTCTTCTCCCTTACCCATTGCCACCGCAGTTATCCAATCTGAAACAAGTCAGGGCAGAGAGAAGGGGCAGGCCATGCTAGGGCCAAGAGAGAAGCCGTGTTGCATGACAACAAGAACAATATTTAGCAAAGGCAGGAACAAAGAAGTTCCCAGAAGCAGCAAACAGCGGGTTGATGAGCAGCTCAAACTCACGTGCTGTCTCTTTGGGATACAGCCCCAGTGTAAACAGCTCAGACCACTTCAGGGTGTGTAAATCTCGGTCACAGTGACTGGGCTATTCCCGAGCTGGCAAGCACCAGGGTAAATAACAAGGGATTGGAGACAAGCCTCCGGGTGTGCAGGGTGGGGAGAAGAGAGGGTAACTGGTGATGAACAGTCCTGGGACTCAGTGCCTCCAGGGATTCGAAGGATGCTCAAGTAGCATCCTTGTGAAGGGGAGACTTGGTGACAGTCAAGGATACAGTCTAGTTGGGGAGTCAAGCCACAGCTCCATCACTCCCCAGAACTGCTGTGTCACCGTGGGCACCTGTTAATCAGATTCAGTTTGTCCAATGATCCCAGACCGACTGCATTACTGTAGGCAACCTGACTATGAGAAATGAGTTGTCTCAATGAACCATGCAGGTCAATGCTGGCAAGGATGTTTCTCAACATGAACGGGGCCAAATCCATGGCTCTTTCACTCTCTCAGGGAGTGGTAAGTGACTAGGACATCAGACTTCCTGCCCTGCCCTCAGCAGAAGGCTAATGAGAAGCCCCTGTTTTACAGACTTTCAAATTCCCTTCTTCCCTTAGCCTCCATAACGGTGAGGTTTTCTTCAGCGTTGCGTTCCTTACGGGCAAGGGAGTGGTTTGCCAAACTATATTCTAAGGAGCAGTAACTCCACTGGTAGTATAAGGTATTGTGTGGAAAGACATTCTGTGCTTAACCTTATAAAACGCGAATCACTGCTTTCTCTATTGCAGGGCTTAGCAGTGTCTATAAATGCTTTGTGCACAGTTAATCTCCACATTCCCCAGACATTTTTCATCATAACGCCGTCGGTTTTGTTTGTTTATTTTTGCTGAATATCTTCCAGCATTAGAATGCCATGAAACCCACTTTGGAAAAATGTCAGACTGGACCAACAGCTCTTTCGATAGATTGTTCAAGTGCCTTAAGGAAAAGAACCCTGTCTTGTTCATCATGACATCCCCAAGTACCTAGGATCGCGCCTGGCCCCGGGGTAGGTGCGTGATCAAGTTTGCTGAATAAATACCTGAATGTGGACACGTGAAGCACGTGTGATTCCCAGGGAAAGGTTAGTTCTGACAACGAGTGAGGTTAGAAACAGCTCTTGCTGTCACACGGGAGTCTCGATGGTGCAGTATGAGGAATCCATTGGGTCTATTACTGTGAATATTTTTGTTAACTGCAGTGTGGATCTCATTTCTACAAAGACTAGGGATGCTCGCTTGTTCTGTTCCACCAGTGGGTTGGCCAGGGGAGCCGGGCTTGCACAGAAGGAAGGCTGAGCACCACGCAGAAGCAGGCAGCCAACCACCCACTGGGAGGCAGAAAGCCAGACCAAGAAATCCTGCAACAAACATTCTTTCCTGGCACCCAAACCCCCGCTTCTGTTCACAACCAGGTGAGCCAAGGGGATGTGGCAAAGTATGGGAGTAGAAGTGACCAGCTAGAAGCTAAACTCAGGCAACGTGTCCTGGGACACCTCAGGTGCTCTCCACCTTCAGTGCTGATCCGGAGGGAAGATCCCAGCATGAGGGCGATTCACTGATCACATGCAAAGGAATCCTATGAAGGAAGTGGGGAGGGGGCTCTGAAAAACACTGACCCTTCAGCTCCTCAGTCTTCAAGTGATTCATTTGACTTGAAGCAAACTGGGTCAACATCCCCTCCATTTAGTGGTTTTCCATTCAACTGGCCGAAAAAACTTTTCTTAAACCAATCGTGGATTCAGCTTATGAGGACAACTGCCTTGTCTCCCCATGAGCTAACGTTGCCTGAATGCGTTCCTCACTCTGTTCTGGCGGCAGCCCTGGTTTTCCAATCACCAAACCCACTGACCAGACTTCTACTCACATGGAGACTCACTGCCAAACCGCTAACGCAGCCCTCTGAAACGGCCGGAACCTCAGGGAGGGTGGTGACACAGACACCCACACCGCAGGAATAAAGGCATTTCCCCAGCTCCAGAGGCAGAAGGGTGACAGAAATAGGTGTCTTCATTTGCTGCCCAGACGATGGGGGCACTTCTCTTAACTGTTCCACGTTACTGTCTGGTAGACAGTAGATCCTTATTCATGGTTGAAATGAATTGGTTAAAGCCCATCTTAATTTTACTGGAAGGGGATGGTGTCTCCATCCCCTGCTATATCCATCAACTGCGTTATGCCAAAAAAGAAGGGGGAAAAATGCTTGCCTTTATTTATTCCAGGCCTGCTTCTCCCATTCCAAAGCGTTAAGGGTTTACACACTGATGATCTTGACAGAATAAATCCGTAAAGGAGATAGGCTACATAGTATCAGGGCCGGACATGAAACACGGCTCATCCTTAACTCTATCCCGTTGCGAACAGACACGTGATTCCAATGATAAAAGTTGACCACGAGACAAAGAAAGTCTCACTTTCTATGCTGGTTCAGAATAAGACACATGATCTTGTGGACAGCGCTCCCAGCAACTGGTTAAAGTTTTGGGTCTCTGCTCAGTGCCTCAGTTTCCTTCAGGGAACGGCTCCCCCCCAGTCCCAGATCCCACATGGGCCCACGGGGGCTTTTGATGCCTCTCTCCCTCCTCCCGCATCCTCTGTCTCCGCAGTGGTGAGTATACGGCCTCACTTCTGCCATTCTGAGCACTTTCAGTGCCCAAGGGATAACCAGACTTCTTTACTGACACCATGTTCTTTTATGAGTCAGCCAAAATACAGCCAGCACATCTACCTACCATAGTCAGTGTCATGGAGGGCTTCAGTGTGTGTTACGGAGCCAGACTGTCTGGGCTCCAACATGGATGTCCAGCCATGTGGCCAGGGCGAGTACTCCCTACCTAAGTTCCTCCATGTGTCATTAAATAAATTAAACGTAAGGCACATAGGACAGAGCCTGGTATTTACCACAAACGCCATTAATTATCTGGGTGGCCAAACTTACGGTCGGGTCCCTTATACATGAGAGGATGGGAGGCTATTTGGTGCTTCCATCATCAAGGGTGAAGGGTTTGAGGTACAACCCCTACCCACTCTGCTGTCAACCACACGGGTTCTGGGTCTGTCTCACAGATAACTGTACCCCAGAAAAATGAAAGGAGTGGAGCTGAGCCGGGAGCAGTGGAAGGTCCCATTGACTAAAGAGTACAGTACCAACTCTAATTCTCTGCCTTCCTTGAGTAGTTTTGCTTATATGTACAAGGTTTGTTTTTTCCTACACATTTCACTGTCAACCTAATGCCTCAGCCCAGACCTTACGATGGCTGACAAGCAGAATTCCTTAAACACAGACCAGGCTTGGAAGCTGGTAGACGTTTTGCCACTGATCTGGTAGCTTTCAAAGCTCCAGCTGGCCTCTGGCCCCTTTACCCTGGAATTCAGGAACTGGAAAATGTAAACACTGCATTTCCCTTTTCTCTCAAATTAAAAAAAAAAAAAAAAAAAGAGGGGAGGGAGCTGGGCTCTTGTGACTTTCAGATATCCCAGAGTGAGGGTGACAGGTCCTCCCACATTTGGGGGGAAACGGGGCACCAACTTCCCTCATTTATCACTGAAATGGCACCTCCCCCATCCACACATACAACAAATCAATCGCAGCTTCTAGAGCTGGTCTCAGGGGAGGCAGGTAGAGACGTCTCTCTTGCATGGGGATTGGCCGCCCCTAGTGGGACAGGTGGAAATAATTTCTGACCTAAGGCCAGTCACTAGATCCCCCCAGACACCATTATCTCAGCCATTTCTGTCTAGCCAGTGTAACTCAGATGTAGGTAAGTTTAAATCAAACCCTCAGTCCATGCCAGTGGTATTCCAAAGCCTTCCCTAAGACTTCTGGGTATTTCTGAGAGACTCACATGCTTTAAGCCACTTCTGCCTTTGGGCTCCCATGTCCAAAGGTGATTTGTCCCCAGCTTATTGACCCAGACATACTACCCAGCTTCATCCTCTGTTTCCATCAAAAGCTCACTCTTGAGAGCTCAAGGGAATAAAACATTTTACTGAAGTGTTGGTGGTCACAGAGGTTCTACATGTTCTACAAAACCCACAAGTTTATATTCACATTCCTTCTTTTCAAAGTCCTGTCAAGGGGCACCTGGGTGGCTCAGTCGGTTGAGCATCCTACTTCGGCTCAGGTCATGATCTCACGGTCCATGAGTTTGAGCCCCGCGTCGGGCTCTGTGCTGACAGTTCAGAGCCTGGAGCCTGTTTTGCATTCTGTGTCTCCCTCTCCCCTCCCTCCCATCCCCTCCCCCCCCCGCCCCCCCACTGCTCGTGCTCTGCCTCAAAAATACATAAAAACATTAAAAATAAAATAAAGTAAAATAAAATAAAATAAAATAAAGAGTCCTGTCAAGCTACTCAATCCTCTCATGTGTTTCTCCCCAACCAGCACCGAGCGCTCTGCCTTCTGGCTTTCGCTCTCCCTTTCCGCCCCGCCCCTCTCAGGAACGCAGTCAAAATCTCACTTGCCAGTAGGAAGTAGCCAGGAACATACACGTAGGTTGAAAAGGTGGGGTGTCTGGCCATAGAGAGGACCAACCTACCTTCAAATCCTACCTAAATACTTTTGCAGGCATTTCGACCCAAAGACTGCCAGACCTTCAGCTCTACGAGTCTCCCTCTTTGCCGCAGGCGACCAGTGCCACCGAAACTGGGGCTAGCAAGGACTCTCTCCTACCACACAAGCCGTGCCAAGCGGAGACATACGTCAGCATAATCGATCCACCCGCTAGATGCGGGAATTTAAGTCACCCAGGTACCAGGCGAGTCTGAGCTCAGGAATTAGACAGTCTGAGCTCACCCGAGGCTCCACTCATCTGCCTGTGCATTCTTTGTCTTTTTCATCATGATTGCAGCTAACTTTAAGTAATGCAAAATTTACCATTTCAGTCACTTTTCAGTGTTCCGTTCAGTGGCTCGTGCAAACAACACCACTATTCATCTCCAGAACTTTTTCATGATCTCACAGTGAAACTCCACGCCCACTAAACGTGAACTCGCCCAACTCTCCTCCCCTCCCCCCGAGCCCCTCCTGGATCTCCCTGCTCTGTGCACCTTCTATGAGTAAAACCACACAGTATTTATTTTTCCTTTGTGTCTGGCTTCTTCCACTTAGCATGTAATGTCTTCAAAATTCAGCCCTGCTATAGTCAGTGTCAGCGCTTCGTTCCTTTTCAAGGCTGAATGGTATTCCAGTGGGTATAGATACCACACTTTGTCCATGGATGGACATCTGGGGTTGTTTCCACCTTTTGGCTATTGGAAATAAGGCTGCGATGGACACTGGTATACAAATACCTGTTCGAGTCCCCGCTTTCATTTCTTTTGCGTATACACCCAGAAATGGAATTGCTGGGTCAAACGTTTAGGTTTTTTTGTTTTTGTTTTTGTTTTTGTTTTTTTGAGAAACCAGGCCAGTGCATCCTTGAACAGGTCACAGAACCTCTCTAAACCCCGTTTGTAAAATAAGGATAATAACAGCCCCTACCTTATTAGGGCGGGCTGAGAATTCATGCATGCACGGAATTTGGCTCAAAGACTGGGCACAACATAAAGGTCCACAGATGTTTCATCACGTTGCCGTCGGAAATTAAGGTGCTCAAAACTAAGTGATCTCCAAAGTCGCTCCCAGCTCCAAAAGTCCATGACCCCACCATCAAATTATTTTCCCGGTGGAGAAGCCACAGCTCTTAGTTATCGATGAGGGGAACACTGTCTCCGTGGTCCCCACGAGAATCCACCCCAGCCAAGATGGCCCAATTTCCAAAGCTCTCTCCTTGGAGTTTGCTAACACATCCCATCATAAACCAACATCTCATTTTTCTTGCCACTCCTTTTCCCCTTGCTCTCTTTCCACATTCCCTTTCTCGGCTGGTTGCTCCTGCCCACTGGATATCTGGGCTTCAAATTATCCCCGGTTGCCTCTACGTTCGTTCTCCGCAAGCTAATGTCTTTTGGAAGCAACACTGGCGAAATTATCCATATTAAGGTTTCGTTCCCAAGAGTCACATATTTTACATGAGTTTTTCCTCTTAGGCAGAATCCTGCTGGCAAAGCCACTGCTGTCTGGTGGAGTCACTGGAGTCGGGTTTCTCCCCCACATGCTGTTTATGTTGGGTTGTCACTTGGCCTAATGTTTGCATTCTCACCCCGCAGCATGTGTCCCGTGTCGATGAGCCACAACCACCTCCTGTGCCATGCGCACAACATCCAGTGGATGCTGACAGTTCATCAAACGCTCGTTTTAGAAAAGCAATTAGAGGAAATCTGCTTCCAGGCTCTTCCAGACGGGGCCAGATTCAGCATTCCAGCCGGGAGTGGACTCACTTACTCTTTGAGGAATTATTTCCCGTCTCCACTCTGTTCCTCCCTCTCCCCTCTGACGGTGGACGTTCAACCACCAAAATAGCCTCACTAGGCACGTGAGGCTGCTGGAGGGTGCTACGGGGTTCCGTCAACAGCGTGACTGCCAGGCACCCTTCCCGAAGCTTTTCCGTAGCCAAAGGTAAAAGAGATTCTCGGGTAAATGGGTTTTGTTTTCCAGATCCCGGGCAAGAAGAGAGGGGCAGCTGACCTTTGTTTTTTAACTGGCGTGGGTTTGAGCCATCGTACCTGCTGTGTTACAAAAAAGGAAGCAGGGGAGGGTTGATGTAGCCACGAGGAACTAGTCCTCGGAGCCCTGGTGCTCTGGGAAGGAACCCCCCGATGGAGTTGGGCTAGGGCCACCAAAAGGCAGAGACGAACAGGGAGGAATCCTAATGAAAGTTGGTGACTTCCTCCTGGGCGAGCACTTGTGTGTATGGACTATCAGGCCCCTCGTGGGATCCTTCTTCCTTCAATATTTATTGTCCCCAGGTGCCACTGAGGCAACACTCCAATGAAACACCCCCGCTTGAGAGCAGAGCGCCAAGGAAGATTTCACCTGGGGCCGGCAGGCTACAGGTGGAAAGTTCTGACCAAAATGGTTGGTTGGTTTGTTTCTCATGTGTCCTGCTTTTTGCTCATCATGAAGGGACGTGCCTATGGTCGAGTCCCCTATCTATACAGCAGGCTATTGACTTTAGGCCCTCAGCACCCCCACCGAACCCTGATTCATTCCCGGACACTCGCCAGCTACCTGCAGCAACGGGGCGCCCACCTCTTAAGTAGAACACAGGTGACAAGTAACCAGCAAGGTGACAGGTAACCAGCACAGAAGGCGAGTAGCAAATGCTCACACACTCCCTGCTCCTCCCCAAGCTGCCCTGTTTTGTCACATCTGCACACGTCAGCCTGCCCTTCCCTCAGCACGTCTCACCTACCTGCTGACTCCTGGCCCCGCTCGAGCCAGGTAAGGACAGATGCACCCAGAAGTCCCTGCTTCTCTGCCTGCCAGCGAGCAGTTACAAGACAAGCCTGCCATTCCCTCCCGGGGTCAAGAGGCCCCACAGGAGCTCTGGGTCACATTTCAGCCTCAGTTGTCCCGGGAGCCCATTTGACATGGGGTTTGCGGCTCAGAAAATGATAGTGAAAAACACAGAAGCCAAAGCTCTTTCCAAACAAACACTGTGTGTCCCCAGAAACGATTCTGCACTTTTAACCCCGGCCGTTTTTTGCTTGTTTTTTTTTTTTTTTTTTTCCTCTTCTTTCTCATTCTTATGGGAAGGAAGTGTATATATGCTGAGTGGGTGAATCTCCCAGGCTGGGGCTCTGTTCTGAAGGCTGGGACTGCGGGATTTCAGCAAGCTACATCCACCAGGAGGAACACCCTTGCTGCGAGCCTTGCTCTTGGTTCGTTTTTCTCCTTCCCGCTTCACCTCGGGGGGGGGCTCTTTCCAGGGGAAACTTCTCCCTCTTGCTAGTCAGAGGGGGTGAATCAGACCGGATAGATTCCCGGAGGTACTTCTGTGCTTTACGAAGATAAAATGAAAACTAGGAAAATGCACTGGAGCTGGTTGGTACCCTTTCCTGAGGCAGTCCAGTCCCACCAGTTGGGATGATAAAACGGTGCCCCATTCTCAGGGAGGACAGACGCTCCAGCACCAGCAGCCGAGCCCCCCAAATTACACCAGCGCTGCCTCTGCTCCCCCCAGCCCCCCACCTAGCACCACCACCTCTCGGGGCTCCCCCCCCCCCCGAGGGGCGGGGGGGGGTCCCTTCCATACCCAGGAGGGAAGTGCCCCTGGGGGGCCCCGAACGCTACTCACAGTACCTCTAGGCAAGGATGAGATGAGAAGGAGCTGCAGGAAAGTGAGCCCCAACTGCGTCCAGCAGCCCAGCTCCATCGTTCCCGCGCCGGTGCCAGACTGACTGCTGGGGAGGGACCGAAGGGAGGCTGGGGCAGGCGGCTCTTACAGGGACCTCCCCAAGCCCCAGCTGAGCGGGAGCTCGGGTTTCAGCTCGCCAGGCTCTCCCATCCTCGTCCGAGGGGAACCACCTTCAGCCAGAGCCACGACGACGTCAGCCCAAACCTCTCCTCTCCGCTGCCTTAAC
Source organism: Herpailurus yagouaroundi (assembly GCF_014898765.1). Taxonomy (NCBI): domain Eukaryota; kingdom Metazoa; phylum Chordata; class Mammalia; order Carnivora; family Felidae; genus Herpailurus; species Herpailurus yagouaroundi. The sequence continues at coordinate 16,720,347 of NW_024412418.1, read as the reverse complement.
CCTTGCGGGGGCCCGGGAGGTGTGGTCACGCCGCGGGACGCCCGGGGCAGGAGGCCAGCCTGAGTCAGGCTGAATGCCCAGAGCCGGGTCGGAGCCGCGGTGGCAGGGGTGGGGGGGTGATGCTGGGGGAGAGCTGGTGGCACCCCTGATGGGGGTAAAGGTAGGCGGGATGGTGGGGCAGCTCAGGTGAGGCCCGAAACCCCACCCCCACCCCACCATCATCCCACAGGAACTCTGCCAGGACTACAGACTCAGTCTGACTAAGAATGTGGCCTTGACCGGGGAGGAAAGGAGACAACCCTCTCCCCCACCCACCTCTATCCCCGAGTTCTGCTTCCCCCTCTGCAGCTCCTCCAGGTGATCACAATTTGAAAACCTTATCCTTGGCATCACAGGCATCTTCCTCTGATGCCCAATCATGGAGTGTTCAGGAGCATAAAGTGTGTGCCAGGCAAGGAAGTAGGCTCAGGGATAAAAGAACACAGAGGACCCTGCCGCCTCCGTTGTGAGAGCAGCAGTCTAGACACAGGAATAGCAAATGACATCTCAAATGAGGAGAAAGAACGCTTATTAGACAATAGCTGATTTTTTTTAAATTTTTTTTAACGTTTATTCATTTTTGAGACACAGAGAGACAGAGCATGAATGGGGGAAGGCCAGAGAGAGAGAGAGAGAGAGACACAGGATCGGAAGCAGGCTCCAGGCTCCGAGCTGTCAGCACAGAGCCCGACACGGGGCTCGAACTCACGGACCATGAGATCATGACCTGAGCTGAAGTCGGACGCCCAACCGACTGAGCCACCCCGGCGCCCCTAGACAATAGCTGATTTTTTTTTAATTTTTTTTCAATGTTTATTCATTTTTTGGGACAGAGAGAGACAGAGCATGAACGGGGGAGGGGCAGAGAGAGAGGGAGACACAGAATCGGAAACAGGCTCCAGGCTCTGAGCCATCAGCCCAGAGCCCAACGCGGGGCTCGAACTCACGGACCGCGACATCGTGACCTGGCTCAAGTCGGACGCTTAACCGACTGCGCCACCCAGGCGCCCCGACAATAGCTGATTTTTAACATCAATCTCTCTGTGCCAGGGATCTAAGTACCTTACACGTATCAACTCATTCATTCCTCGTAATTAACCTATCGTCTCTGCTTTACAGGGAGGCAAACTGAGTGGATGAACATTCAACAGCTCATCCAAGGCCACGCTGTGGGTAAGTGGCACAGCCAGGGTTTGAACCCAGGTCCAAAGGCAGCAGTCGTAGCCGTCGGGCTCTACCACTCCCTAGGATGCTGTGAATATGGCGCTAAAGTGCCGCAGGCACTGTGTGCGTGTGCAACAGACGGTCCTGTCCACACAGCACGCACGCAGAAACCCAAGCCTCTGAGAGGAAGTGACGTGCTCAAGGTCACTCAGCCGGAAGCAGCAGGGCAGGATTCACAGCCAGGTCTAACTCAGGGAAGTGTTGGGGCTTCAGGCCATGCCTGGTCCCGGTTTGCACTCTCACATGAAGAACCCATGTTGGGAGAAGTGAGTGATCATTCAGGCCCAGGGCAGCAGGAGGTTTACCTGAACCGGGGAAGCTTCGCCTGGAGCCTGGGAGACAGGGAGGATGTCAACCCAGGCAGGGGCGTGGGGAGGCCTTTCTAGGAGGAAGGACTAAATTTGACCAGGGCCACCGGGAAATAATCAGTATTTGCTTGTGTATAGTACAACTTTATATTTATTCTTGTCCCCAAAGGATCCATGGCAATGTGTACCATTAAAATACATCTTTAACGGTTTGGATAAACAATATCAGTACCAGAACAAAAGCCAACTCAGGAGGATAGACAATGTGTGTCACGTGGATGGGGCAGAGAGCAGGAAAAGAGGAAGCAAGTGGTTAGGGTGTTTGGATTTTATTCTGGAGCGAATGAGGGGCTCTGGCGGTTTAGGAGCGGGGGTGCTGAGCCCGAAGCAAATTTCTAGGAAGAAAAGCCACCTTGGCATCCAGACCGAGGGAAGGAGGAGGCCAAGGCTGGCATTGGGAGCACATCTGAGACTGTTGACAGACTTGGAGTAAACAGTAAGCAATGGAGTGGAAGGAAAGAAGGATGGGCGAAACTTAGGGAAGGGAGAGCCCCCAGGGCTCAGGCTAGACTGGATAGGCAGGGGCCTGGCCCAGGCACTCCTCTCAGAGAGAAACTCCTAAATCCCAGCCCTGCTCCTGGGGCCTACTGCAGGGAAGTAACCGTGAACAGGAACTCGGCAGTCAGAGCCCTGTGTTCAAAACCTTGATTCACCACTTTCTGACTCTATGTCTGTGAGATCACACAAAATACATGCTGGTCTCTGCCCCGAGCTCCTGGCACAGGGCGCTGACACCCTTGCGTCTTCTGGGTGATACGGACGTCTTTGGTCCTAATGAGGCAACTCTGGGTGGGCTCCAGGATAGGGCTGGTCACTAGAAAGATCAAGCCATGACTGAAAGCTTGGAATTTTCAGTCCCACCCCCTATTCTCTTGAGAAGGGAAAAGGGGTGAAAATGGACTTAATGGCCCGTCATGCCTAAAATGACAAAGCTTCCGGAAAAATCCCAATGGTACGAGGTTTGGAGGGCTTCCAGCTTGGGGAACACAACCATGTACCAGTAAGATGATATACCCCAACTCCATGGGGGGATGATACACCCCAACTCCATGGGGGGATGATATACCCCAACTCCATGGGGGGATGATATACCCCAACTCCAAGCTCCTGACTTGGGACCCTCCCAGACCTCCCCTACGTATCTCTTCATTTGTATCCTTCGTCATACCCTTTAATAAACTGGTAAATGTAAGGGCTTCCCTGAGCTCTGTGAGCCCCTCAAGCAAGCAATCGAATCCAACGAGGAGGAAGTCACGGGACGCTCCAGATTTGCAGCCAAGTGGGACAGGGGTTGTGGGTAACTTGGGGACCTAGTACCGGCGGTTGATGTCTGAAGTGGGGGACAGTCTCATGAGACTGAGCCCTTGACCTGTGGGATGTGGCACTCCCCCCAGGCAGTGTCAGGATTGAGTAAACTTATAGAACACCCAGCTGGTGTTGCAGACTTGCGTGGTGCGGGGAAAACCCACACATACCTGGTATCAGAAGTGTCCAAAATGAGTATGGTAGTGGTCCAAGAGAGAGGACACACCCAGAAGAAGGAAGGGCAGGGGTTTGGGGGTTTTTTTCCTAATACAATGACCTAAACCAAGCTAACTGACTCTTTGAATCTCAGTCTTCTCATCTGTAGAATGGAAATAATCATCAAACTTTACAGACGGGAGAATTTAGGGAGACTGTATATAAGGCCCTTAGCACAGTGCCTACCTCATACTAAATGCTCAATGAATGGTAATCATTGGGACGCCTGGGTGGCTCTGTTGGTTAAGCGTCTGACTTCAGCTTAGCTCATGATCACACGGTTCATGAGTTCGAGCCCCCGTCAGGCTTTGTGCTGACAGCTCAGAGCCTGGCGCCTGCTTCGGATTCCGTGTCTCCCTCTCCCTCTGTTCTTCCCCTGCTCGCACTCACTCTGTCTCCCTCTCTCTCAAAAATAAAGACTAAAAAAAAAATTTTTTTTAAATAGTAATCATTATCTGCATTATGGGCCTAAGTCTAACACGAAGGAAATCCTATGGTATGGACCTTCTTCCTCACCCTCAACTTCCCTGTCCGGGTGAAATCTGATTAAAACAAGCGCCGGGGCACCTGGGTGACTCAGTCAGTTAAGCGTCTGACTTTAGCTCAGGTCATGATCTCGCGGCTCCTGGGTTCAGGCCCCGCACCGGACTCTGTGCTGACAGCTCAGAGCCTGGAGCCTGCTTCGGATTCTGCGTCTCCGTCTCTCTCTGCCCTCCCCCACTCATTCTCTTCCTCTCGCTCTCAAAAATAAATAAACATTAAAAAATTATTTTAAAAAAAGCACCAAAAAAAAAAAAAAAAGCCTTAAAAAGGTGGGAAATACCAAAGAGCAGCATATCTAAGGGGTGGAAGGCGGAGGTGAGAAGAGGGGAGGTTCACTTTATGTCTGGTCAACCAGCCCCAGTCCTTCGATGATGGGACTGGGGAGGAGGTGACTTAGTTTCCAAATAATGGTAGGTGTTAGAGCCTCTCAAGAGTCTGTTCTTACTACCAGCTGACAGTAGCACTTCCTTCTTCCATGATCCTGCATCTCCAGCCGCCGCCCCCCCACCCCCACCCCTGCCACACACACACATTCAACCTCCCTGGGTTGATAACCCAGCAGCCTCACCCCTACAGCAACTATACCCCAACAGGGCAGGACTCCAGGTGATGAACCTAAAGGAGTCCCTAGTGCCAGGTCTTTGCTCCTCCAGGCTTAGAAACCTGGAAACAGGCCCTCACTGCTCTTTCTGGAATGCCCACAGTAGTAATTGCTCCCTGCTAATTTGTTGTCTTATTTGGGTTTGCAGATTTCCTAGGGCTACAGAGCCTGGAAAGGAATTCTCAGAAAGAAGCAGGACACATTTCTGTGGGGAACTCAAAGCCATGCATGATCCAATATTTCCTTGTTGAACTTCATGATAAACCTGGGCTCATAGAGGGAGAGGGAAGCCAGGACTATGATACAGAAAAGCTCAGTGGTTTGCCTGAGGCTGTACAGCCCTACACAAATTTCGATTTTCCTACACAAGTTTAATTTCCTCTCTTCCCATTATGGTCAACTCAACTTTTCATAGCAATAGAGTTCAGTACTGTCCTAAATCAGGGCTTCTTAACCTGGATCCCATAGGCTCTCTTGGGAGGGGGTTTTTGGAGGGCCTTCAAACCTCCCCAAATTATATGCAAAATTTTGCATGCAGTTTGGAGTAAGAGGGAGCCATAGCCTTCTTCAAAGCCTCAAGAGGATCTACAAACTTCCAACTCATTTCAGAATCACTGGTATTCAAAAGCTGACACTGAAAAGTTGAGGAAATATTTGTTGGGTTTGGGGAGAGTGGTTTTATGTGTACAATTGTTGAGTCTAGGCTACAAACTACACGGTGGATATTTGAAGGACCACCCTCCCCCCTAGCTTTTCCCTGATTTCTGCCTTAAAAGCACTTGCCTTGGATCACTGGCTACCGTTGAGTCTGGCTGGAGCACTTACTATCCCATGTACACCTGGGCAGGTTCTCTCAGCTGTGATGGCCTTAGTTTCGTCATCTGTTAAATGGGACGAATAATATCTGCCCCCAGAAGGTTGAAGTAAAGTGCTCGGCACAGTGCCTAAAATACACCAAGCATGCAGTAAAATGTTAGCTATTTTTATTGACGTTATCTCCCCCTTCTGCCCTTATCTTCGACACCCACTTCCGGCAGAAGTAAATCGCCAAAAAGGCGTGGGTGAAAAAAGGCAAATTGCCATGCTGGGAAGCAGGGAGTGACGCCGGGAATTAAGAATTATCTACTTATAATCAGCGCTCAGAAATCAACAATGGGCTGTGGTAGAAGGAGTCAAGCCACCCATTTAATTACAAGTCACAATACCCACTAATTTTCACGTGAAAGGATGAGGCACTCTAGCAAAACCTGTACCTTTTTCAGTGCCACCAGGGAGGCTGGTTGCATGTGAATACACAGGAAGAAACCCCTGAGAAGGCTGCCTTGTGAATGAATGCCAACAGCTCCCCGGTCTCCAAGCTGTACCTTGGGATCAGCACCCAGCAGCCACCACGCGGTGGGAAAGCCAGAGGAAAGACGGCTAGGGTAGAGCGGTCTGCAAACCCGAGAGAAACATCGCAGACTGACGGGGTAATTACGTTTGGTTTTCCTCCGCCGCACGAAACGCAAAGTTCAAGTCAACCAGGGCCCAAGATGGAGAGGGGTAGGTCTGTGGGAAAGACAAAGGGCCCTCCCACCGGAGCCTGCTAGAACCTGCCCACCATGGAAGCCTCCAGCCCTAATGAATCCCGGCTGTTCACCTACACAATGAGCAATAATGTTCTGCCTCCAGGTCTGGCACAGCTCCGCTCCCTTTCCACTGGGAGCCAGGCTAGGGGGTAGGTGCGTGGTGCTTTCTCTGGCCACATTCTTCCTGCTCTATGTCATTCTTCACGCAAATTGCTGAAAGCCAGGGAGCTTCCCTCCTTCATAGTTGAAGGGCTCAAGAATCACTTGGGGAAACCTGTTCCTGACTTCGACGTGTGTATTTATAAACCACTTTAAAAAAAAAAATGTTGTCTGCTATGCAACTGAACTGCAAAGCTTTATACAGAATATACTGGCAAAAATTCTGACCACGGTCCAAGTGGCTAGCTCCACAGTTCTGTGCAGTTGAGCTATTTTGAGGGCGAAGGGGACAAAAGCAGAATGAATAACTCCAAGGGAAGGCACCAGGGTACCCTGGCACCAAAAAGGCACTGTAGTCAGCAGACCCCAGTATGGATCAAGGTTCTACCACCTACTGGCTAGCTGAAGTTGGGCTAGTTCACTGGTCTCTCTGAGCCTCGGTTTGCTCATCTACAAAAGAGGAGGTTATAGCTACCTTATAATTTTGGTGAGAAGATTCAAATGATGCTGGCTAACATAACGGTAGCTCAATTAGTGGTGACTATTATTATAACTATGTATGGACATCTGATCTTAAGAGTTTTCAAAAAACCCTCCCTTCAGAAATGTAACTGAAATTAAATAGCTACCATTTTCCTCAGGTCTAGTGACATCAGTTATGTTCCTATATTAATTTGAAAGAAATTCATGTCTGAAAAATATATTGCCTTGTACATTTCTGCTTCCAGCTGGAGGTCTCAGGACAGGGGGTGCATTTGTTTGAAGACAAGTTGAGAGGCCCAACCTGAATGGACCCCATCCAAGCGTTAGGGGAAAATGTATTCTGACGCTTGTTAAAGACAGTAAGGAAGACTTTACTCAAGAGACCACTGCGATAGAGCTTTGCAGTAGAGGGAAGAGACCAGGCTTAACTGTGAATACAACAAGGAAAAGTGGGGATTTATAGCCAAGGAACAGGGTAGAAATCAGTGGATGGAAAATTATCAAGGGGAAACACAGGGATAAGAGGGGGATATTCTGGCTAAACCAATTTGACAGGATTCTTGCTGAAGGTAGGCCTGGGTGATCAGATACCAAGGTTGGGAGATTTTCACTAAGCTGGGATTCTTGCTCTTGAGGACAAGGCCCACGGGTGAGGTCTAGTAAAAGAGGAAAAAAAAGGGTTTGGTTAAGGAAACAGTCTTTGTCACAGAACCCAGAAAAAAGCCTGGGTGGGGGGCGGGGGGGGGTCTGTGCATTGACTATCTGGTTCAATCTTGCTACATTGTTCATTAGGATAAATAGGATTTGTATGTAAAGCAAGTTGACTTCTTCCATGGAAGGAAGCAAAGGAGAAAGCCCAAATACTTACCAGATAAAAAGCATTTGCTCCCTTATTCAGTTCAATTTATTGCCTGTCTGCTATGTGCCAGTCATCATTTCAAATCCTTGGAATATGGCTCTGAACAAAACCTGTGTGGTCCCTCACCTTGTGGATTTACAGACCCGAAAGCAATGAGACGTGGAGCAAATGTGAAAAGCAGCACGTGTAAGAATGGAACATTCTAGAAGCATGTTAACTGGCAGAGGCAGAGGGGAATCTTGCCGGAGGGTCAGAAAAGCTTCCCTGAGGAAGTGCCTTTGAGCTTCAGATCTAAAGAAAAATAGAGGGTAGGGACAGGAGAGGACAAGGTCTGAGGAGGGTCATGTCATAAGGAGGCTAGAGATGCAGGCCGGCTAGGAAAACCATGAACTTTATCCTAAGGGCAATGGGAACCAGTTTGAGGGCCAGTGACTGGATCAGGTTTGTACCTCTGACTCTGTCTGCACCAGTGGGAGGTGTGCGAGGCACTGCAGAGGTCAACCAGATGGGGCCCGTGATTCTGATGTACGTGGAGAATAACGGAGAGACAGCAGTCAAGGATGACTCCCGGCTGATGACCACGTGGATGCTGGGGTGTGCAAGGGGGCTGTGCTGGAGAAGCCCCCTCGTTCTCACTCTCAGACCACTTGCCCTGGGAGAAGTGCCCAGCCGCCATGTTGTGTGAGAGCCGCCCTCTGGAGAGTCTCACACGGAAAGGAAGCGAAACTTCTGGCAACAGCGGTGAGAATGAGCTTGGAAGCAGCCCCTCCAGCCCTCCGGATGGCTGCGGCTCCAGCCGGCAACTTGACTGCAACCTCAGGAGAACCTTCCAAGCCAGATCCACCCAGCTAAGTGCTCCCAGACTCGTGACTCTCAGACACTGGATGAGATCATCGACCGTGTAGTATTAAGTTGCTAAATTTGTTACACAGCAATCAGGTACCAATACAAGAGGTTTCTGAATTGGGAGATCCGGGTTAAAGGAGGAACTAAACCCGTCTATACCCTGGTACACTTGTGACCCAAGGGAAACTGCTAGCCAGCCCCGGCTTAAGGATGCCACTGCGAGAAGTGTCCGTGGAATGAGACCCCCACAGCGCAGAGGCTGTCAGCAGCACGGAACAACAAACCCAATGCACGTGGCGTAGACAATAGGGTATTTTACGGCCCTGTATAGCAAGAAGTCCACAGGTAGGGCGGCTTCAGTGTTACTTAATTCTGTGGCTCAACAACAATGCTGTTGCACGGCACGCGAGCCATTATATAAAAATCCCAGGACACGTAAAAATAGCATATACGGTTTATGAATACAAATGCAAATCATTAAACGGTTAAATCGTATGCAGAAGTGACATACGCTACCTCCAAGACAGCTGTTATCACTGAAAATGAAGGGTGTCACAAAACACGGGGCATGCAATTGTAGCTAAAATACAAAGGAAGCGAAAGACAAATCTGAAGCAATTGGGAGCAAAATGTAAATATCGGTTTAACTTTTGAGGAGAACCCATGGGTACCTGTTATTTTCTGAAAATTTTTGATATGTTTGAATTGTTGATAAGTAGATCTCTATTTTATAGTGCTATAAAGAAGGTGCAATAGGGAGATATAAAAGGGGGACATAGGAAAATATTTTCTGACAGAGCAGGCAGGCACTTACTCTTCAGTCTAGGGAAACATTTGGAGTCTCTCCTATGTGTCAGGCACATTCTAGGTACCAGGGACAGCTTGGTGAGCAAGACAGAATGATTCCTGCTTCACGGAGCTTCCACACAATGGGGCAAAGGCATATAAGCAGCGAAGGAGATCAGAGGGTGAGAGTTGCCATGCTAGAAACAAAGCAGAGAAGTACGCCACGGCGTGACTGCGGAAGGAATCAGGACAAGCCTTCCTGAGAAGGTGACACTTCGAGCCCGAAGGAAAGTGCCATGGGAGCATCTGAGGCAAGGGCGTGCCCGGCAGAGAGGGCAGCTAGTGCCAAGGCCCTGGGTGGGAATGAGCCTCGCCTGTGTGCGGAACACAGAGAAAGCCAGGGTAGCAGGTACACAAGCACACGCCCAACCCTTTTAACAAGAGGGGGCATGAAAGAGACCAGGAGAAAATGTTGGTATGACCAAGTGAAGCTTGATAACAATATCACATTACCATCTGGGCATCGAAAATCCTTTGAGAATTTAGCGACAAGCTATAGGTCCTAGCAAAATATACACATACTGATTCTTGTCTACAACTTGGGGGTATGTGTGGACCCGCCCCTAATTCCAGCCTTTGAATTGAGGCCGTGCTATGCCCAGGTGGCCTCTGGTCCATGAGGGTACGGGAGCTGGCATTTCTACCCAATGCAGGAGTTCTCTTTAGGTGATATTCACACTAGGGCCCCGACTGGACTGGCTAAAGAGAGCTGTGTCAGTCTGAGGCTCTAATCCAGGCCCTCCCCAAATCAGCTGTATCTTCCTCAATCTTCCTTTGTTTCCCCTCGCCTTTTAGCGTCAGACCGGCAGAGCACTCCCTGCCTACTCTGCTCCCCTCTCCCATTTGTTTTTCACAGGCCTCACCACCAACAATTTGTCTCGCACTTCTAATTCTGCTTGGTGTCTGTTTCTTAGAGAACCCACCAACGCAACTGGTACCAGGAATGACCGAAAAAAAAAAAAGAGGTGGTAAGGTCGGGTGTGGGTTCCGCCTCACTCACCACACAGCTGGCAAAGAAGACTCCATCCCAAATGGTGTTGGGGGCAGAGATACTTCCTGGCATGACAACTGGATGACAATCCAATTGCTAAAAAGTTCACAGGTGGTTACTTAAAAGAACATCCTGGGGGAGGGGAAAGTCTTGGCTGACATGATGATTCGGGCCTCTGATCATGGAGGATTAACACATTTAAGGACAATGGAAACAGCTGATTACTAAGCTGAATGGATGCCTACAGAGGGATCACGAGAAACTAAGGGCAATTAACAGACTTAAAAATTATTCGTGAAAGACAATGGTCCTCTTAGGTAGCTCCTGCAGGAGAATGGACACAGCTGAGGAGCAAACTCAGGTTCTGATATTTTTTGCCACCAAGCTTCAAAGAGAGCTGGATGGTTAATCAAAGCAGATCTACTATGCTAAAATCAGGGCCCTGGCTGGAAAAACGTGAACTCCTAAACATAAGATTGAGTCATCTAGATGGATGCTCCCAAAGACTGAGGTTACACTGACTCCCCCTGAATCTTCCAGGCCTACAGAGATGGATGGATCTGTAGTCCCTAGAAGGGCTAGAACTCCCTTCTGTGGGAAGATATAGCATAGGCCTGGCCACTGCAAGACAACAGGTGTCTTCCTCAAGACTTTGCCCCGAGACATGTCCTCACTGCCAGGTCAATAGCTAGGTTTAAATTCCAGTTCAGGAAGTGATGGGTCTGATAAAGAAACAAAAGGACAAATCCCAGTGGATCTGTAAGAATTGGTTAGCCTGTAGCAACAGAAGTACCCATTGGATTGGATTGCGAGGGTCCCTCATGGAGGAGCACAGAACACAGGAAAAGAGAAGCACAAGTTCACTTACTTGGGAGTACTCTTCAAGGCCATGGGATTTAATGCCCTGGCAAGAACCCTTGGGTGTGGGCACACCAAAGTGGTAATGCCTGAGATGCCATAGAAGACAGTGGGATTAAATGGCCCAGGAAAGGAGGCATATTGGATCAGATATATTACACGAGGAGAAAAGCCCCATCAGAGATTGTGTTCAGTGGAAGGACTAAGAGAACACACTATTCCCCAAGGCCATCGGGGATGTACTGATGGGACAGGTCTTGGCATCACTAAGACATTCAGTGGTGGTTTTCTTCTACAGGTTAGGGTTGACTGTTGGAAATATGTCACAGAACCTGGCTTATTAATAGCAGTGAGAATGAGGAGGACTCAAAGCAACAGAGTCCAGGTGGTGGTGTTTAATTGCCAGAAATGAGGGGGCCCTCAAATTACCATCACAGCCAATAAAATTAGAAAGGAACCCAAGGCAGCCTGACCCACAAGAAGCTGTGGAGATGGTTAGTAGAACACGGTATCCCTAGGAACAAAATAGGCACATAAGGAGGGTGCTACTTATTATACACAATCAAAGAAGCAAGACTGGATAAGCAGGAAGCTGAGGGTCACCCCAATAGGAAGTCATGAACGTTGCTCAATTTCTCGACCTGAGACAGTGTTCTTTTTAAAAAAAAAAACAAAAAACAAAAAACATGTATTTTTGAGAGAAAGATAGAGTGTGAGCAGGGGAGGGGCAGAGAGAGTGAGACACAGAATTCAAAGCAAGCTCCAGGCTCCCAGCTGTCGGCACAGAGCCCGACGCACGGCTCAAACTCACAAACCGCGAGATCATGACCTGAGCCAAAGTTGGATGTTCAATTGACTGAGCCACCCAGGCACCCCCTGAGCCAGTTTTCAAACCCAAGAACCTATTGGCTACAGAGGTAGATGGTTCCCTAAAAGAAAGTATACCAGTAACACCATGGCAAATAGATACTGTAATGATTCTCTTGACCATTCTCTAATAAGACATATGATCATTTACTCAGATGGCTATGAACTGAGGAAAGGGAAATACCCATACGTTTTGAGGATTATTGGACACAGTCTGAGATGACCTCAATACCTGGAGACCCAAAATGTCATCATTGCCATCTGTCTGGGGTATATGGAGACAAGTTAATAAATTGAATCCTGGCCAAAATCTAGCTCACAGTGGGTCCAGTAGGTCCATGGACCCATCCAGTGATCATTTTCCTGGTCTCCAAATATATAATTGGGATTGCCATATGCAGCCATGAAACTCCAACATGGGATCATGCCCATCATAATAGAAAAGCAGAGTAAAAGCCTCTGAAACTACCTTCACCTCCCCAAGACAGTGAATCAAAAACCGTATCACATTCCGGGAGAGACGGTAGAGATTGGCAACAGCCCTAAAGAACTTAATGATGCTGTAGCAGCAACCTTTTTCATATCTTCATATCTCAAAGTAATTCACCAGTCAGGTCCCTGAAGAAGCAGATGGAGCCTATAGAATGACTATAGACTGTTACACATTCAACCAAGAAGTAGTTCCAACAATGGTTGTCTTGACAGTCATGGGATCTTTACTAGAGCAGATGAACACAGACTCGGGTAAATGGTATGCAGCCAATGAGTTCTTTTCCAGCTCGATCAGAAAAGAGAATCAGAAAAAATTTACATTCACGTGAAATGGACAATAGTATGCATTTTAGGACCGTCTAGGTTTATGCTAATTTCTTGCTATCACAACATAGGCAGAAGAAGTCTGGACCCTCTGGACATCCTGCAGAATTATCACACTGATCCATCACATTCATGACAGAGCAGAGAGAGTAAGAGAAGGCTAGCACAATGGAGGCCTGGGTGAAGCAACTCACTTCAGATGGTGGGAGAGAAGCCCTACAAAAGTAAAATTTTCAGGGGTCCAGAGATCAGGGGCATGCTGAGAAATACTGTCCAACGTGCAAGACAAATTGGTGCATTTTTCATCCCCTACCATCAGGAATGAAGTACGATGTCTGTCAGCCTTCTTTGGGTTGGGCTCTAGAGGGGGCACATTCCACATCCAGGAAACTACTCCAGTCGGTGGGCCAGGAAATCTGAAAGGTAGCCAGCTTTGCATGGGGCCCGGAGCAAGGAAGGGGCCACAGTACAAGCAGCTCTGCCATTTGGAGCATATGATCTAGCAGGCCATCTGGTGTTGGAGGTATCACTGCTGGAAAAACAAAAACAAAAACAAAAACAAACAAACGCACGCAGCAGAGGTCTTACCTCAAGCCCTAGTGGGAGAATCACAACATAGGCCCCTGGGGTTCTGGACCAAGGCCACTTGATCTACAGCATTTGCTTTTGGAGGAACAGATCCAAGCGTGTTGCCGAGGCCAGGGGGATATGAGGTATTTGACCTAGAGCCAGATGGTTAAGGGGCGGGGGGGGGGGGGGCTCCCAATTCACGTAGCTAAAGGAGAAAATCTCCAAGCTTAGTTTAGAGATGGGACATCTCGGAATGTGAGTACAAGCTGAAAATGAACGGTGGCTAGAGCAGAGTCACTGCAGAGTGGACTTGAACAAAGGAACCGAGGGAAAATCTTCCCCTTGCGGGGAGCTCTGAGTGGCGCACCTAGTCATCTGCTTTGCATGGGAGAAGGAGCCTGAAGTGAGAACATTTATAGACTCACAGACCCTGGCAAATGGCTTCTCTGGCTGATGAGGAGCCCGAGAGGAAAGGACTGGACCCAAGCAGGTCTGGAACAGACGCATGTGGGTGGCCAGGCACCAAAGACGACCAGAAAATGTCATCATGGCGGACAAGAAAGAATCCAGCATGGAATAGGCCTGGAATATCCACGCAGACAAAAATGACTCAGCCAGTTGACATTAACCAGTATTTGTCATCAGCCACCCACGCCTAGCAGGATAGGCACATCAACAGAATGACCACTGTAGCAGGGACCAAGGTTATACAACACAACAGCCTGGACTGCTTCTTACCAAAGCCAACCTGACTACTGCCACCTCTGGATGTCCAGAGGGACCTTACCCTAAGCCCCTGATATGGGGCTATTCCGATCCGGTAGGAGTGGGACAGGGACCTGAGAATTTGCATTTCTAACAAGGACATAAATCATGCCAATAATCCCAATGATGCCGGTCTATGTACTACAGTTTGAGGAGTAAGGAGTAAGTTTGAGGAGTACGGAGGACTTTTTCCTCTATCCTTCTGATAGAGGAAAAAGTTCTCTCAATAGGCTCTAAAGGAGAGTCATGAAGTATTCAGCAGGGACCACTTTTCCCCTTTAAGCAGCAGCATCGGGGCACTGCTGACCCTTGAAAGCTGGCACCACAGACTTAGCCGGACCTGACAGAGGTGGTTTTCAAACCACGCTTCCCAGAACAAAGGGGCTGCTCTTTGCTCAGCAGGTTGGAGGTGCACAGCATGGATCCTGCCGTATCTTGAAGAATTTAGGACTTGTAACGAGGTCTTCTCTTCCCTCTGCACTGCTGGCCGGACGACGGATCTTACTTAAACTTTCAATCCTGAGTTTCTATCCGCTGCAACAGAGTTGTGATCAGGGGCAGCATACTATTCTCCAAAGAAGTTAAGAGGTTGGGAGGGAGCCGGTGGGGATTCACAATAAATCCAAGTCCATAGGTGCCTCCCTTGGGCTCTGCAAACCTGCTTTACCCCTTCTCCTTCAGAGCAGGCCTCCGGGAGCCGCAGGATAACCGTAAGTCAGACTGGACCGGGGCTGCATTTACACGGAGCTCCTCGACAATGGCCCTCTGGTGGACTGGGCCCATTTACCTGTGATTTGGCTCCAGATCCTTTTTTTGGTTTTTTTCTTATCATATTTCATTGGAAAATCTGATCTCATTTAAGGTTTGTGTTTCCAATTGTGTTTCTGGGCAGGTGACCAGTGGAATGCAGCCGGGGAAATGTAAACAGTTAATGAACCCGAACAGGGTCCACGCTTTCCGCGATATTTCATGCCTCCGACAGGTCTGCCGCTCATGTTTCCTGCGCTGCGCTCTTCCTCCCGGGTAAGGCCGGGGTCTGGTCTCCATCACCAGGGCAAGCGCCTCAGGGAAACACAGGTGTCTGCAGTCATTAGAAATTCAAATCCACCTGCTAGACCACGTGCAACAAGAAGGGCGACTCAGGGTCAGCCGGGACGCGACGGGTGAGGGGTGGCTGTCTGACCACGGGCCCAGAGGGACCCATAAATCATGCCGGTTTCCAGAGGCAAGGAGCTCTAATGGGAGTCAGGTGAGAGCCCCAGCCGCAGCCAGGCAGCTGGAGGCTGTGAAACAGGGGCCCCCAAAGGTCTTGAAAGTGGGTGTCTGTGGTTCCTTACACCCTGGAAGCAATTTTATGGCTTATGCCTGCTCTTTCTCTGTGTCTCTCTGTCTATCTCCCCTTCCTCTGCTCTCCTCCTCCCTCACTCTCCATCTCTCTTCTCCCTTTCTCTCCTTCTGATTCCCCCTCTCCTTCCCTCCCCTCCCCTCCCCTCCCCTCCCCCT
This sequence comes from Herpailurus yagouaroundi, assembly GCF_014898765.1. NCBI lineage: Eukaryota > Metazoa > Chordata > Mammalia > Carnivora > Felidae > Herpailurus > Herpailurus yagouaroundi. The sequence continues at coordinate 16,704,920 of NW_024412418.1, read as the reverse complement.
CCTCTCCTCTCCTCTCTCTCTCTCTTTCTGTGCAGCGGAACAAGGCTCAGGAACCTAAGCGTGAGGCCGGACTGGGACATCACTTATCCAGGCAAAGGGGATTTGTCAGCACATGGTTGATGTATATCAGGCCCTTTGAAACTCAGGGAGTCCTGCCTGAAGGGGCACCGGAAATGGCCCGTTTGGTCCCTGTCTTCCACTTCCACCCCAATGTTGCCATTTTAGCATCTGGTCGCCTTTCTGGGTGTCCCCGTGGACCTCCCCTCCCTGGCCTTCCCAGACCTGCCATTTCTGCTGCGGCTGCGGACCTTCCGCTCCTTTCTCTGACCCTTCTCCCAAGCTGCCTGCCAGGGCCCGCTTCCTCGAGTAAGCACAAGCCTTTAGACCAAAGGATGACCTTGAGGAGAGGGGGCATTCCTGAGTCCAGGGCATGCCGTCAGGGGAGATGTTTCAAGTGTCCTGGCTTTCTTCTGTCCCTCCAGTCACGCGACACAGAGCCACCCAACCTAGGGGCCTGCTTGCCCTCTGGCATCAGCCCATCCCTCCAAGCGTCAACACTCTTGAGGAAGTAACAGTGATAAACCAAGCTCCCCACACTCCCTCAGGCAACAAGACGCCATGAGGCTCGAACCCAGATCTCCATCGTAGCTGTCCGCCCCTGGACCACGTGCCTGTCTTCTGGGCTCTGCTTCCTCATCGGTTAGTGAGGGCTGGGTGGGACTACATGACCTCTAGGTCTCTTTTGGCCTCCAGCTTCAGTGGTTTATTCTGCACGATTTGAGTTTCTGAAGTCTGTCTGCTCTGTGCCCGGGAACAGGCTACCGATTATAGCTGTTCCGCCACATCCCCGGCTCTTTGTTCCACAGGACCCCAGAGGAAGGACATCGGCCCGTGAGATCACTCGTACCCTGGCGCCCCTGGAGGTATCTCCCGGGGGTTCACACGGCAAGTGGTGACCACAGACACCACGCCTCCCGTGGCAGCCGCTGGGCCTTTCCCTTCTCCCGCCCCACTCATGTACACTGCCTGCATCACAAGCCCCCTGAGCGCACACAGCGTCACCTCTGAGCCGCGGCTGCTGCTAGTTCAATGCCAACGTCCGCACAAGGATGCCACCTGCCACTATTTCCACAGCTGCCGGGCCCCTCCAGGTGCCAGCAAGTTCTGGTCCTCTCTGCAGGGAGGTGATCGGCCCCTCCCCCACTGAGAATTACATGGGGTCACCTAGACCTCCAAAAGGCCCTGCTTGTGCCCCGAAGGGTCACAGGATCTATTGTACGAACAGTTCCTCGTTCTTTTCCTTGCAAGCTTCCCTTCTACAAGACCCAGACATAGCGTCTGACTACGTGGGGTCCTCCCATCCAGCCCCTTTTCCTCCCAGTGAGGGGTGGGAGAGCCTTTCTGCAAATCAGCTCGTGGTAATCTCCCCACCACATCCACAGGCATGTTTGAATCCCATTTTAGGCTCAGTCGAGACATCCCCGCTCTGCCCCCAAATGCACACGTAAGTATATATCGCTGATTCTGTAATTTCCACTGTATCATCCCAGCAAATAAATCAAAGGAGTGTGTGTGTCTGTGTGTGTGTGTGTGTGTGTGTGTGTGAGCGGGTAAGACTGTGCGTGAGCGTGGGTGTGTGAGCACATGCGAGTGTGACTAAAACTGAGTGTGTGGGTGTGGGGTGTGTACGTGTGGGTGGGTGTATATGTGGGTATGGGCGTATGTGAGTATGTGAGTACATGAGTGTGTGTGGGAGACTGTGTGAGTTTGTGAGTTTGAGTGGTCAGGGAGAGTGTAAGTAGATGTGCGTGTGACCGTGCGTGCTGAGTGTGCATGTCCTAAGAGAAAAGGACTAAATGCTCTGCTCCAAGTGGCCTGTCCAGTGGGCCAAATTGCAAGACTGGCTAAAAACAGAGAATTCTCAGGGCGCCTGGGTGGTTCAGTCGGTTGAGTTTCCGACTCCGGCTCAGGTCATGATCTCCCGCTCTGTGAGTTCGAGCCCCACGTCGGGCTCTGTGCTGACAGCTCGGAGCCTGGAGACTGCTTCAGATTCTGTGTCTCCCTCTCTCTCTGGCCCTCCCCCATTTGTGCTCTGTCTCTCTCTGTCTCAAAAATAAATAAACATTAGAAAAAAATGTTTTAAATAAAAAAATAAAAACAGAATTCTCTTCTCCCCCAAATGTATTCTACAAGCAGGACTTGATCTCCAAAGAAAACCTGTGACAAACAATGGCGCTGGTGACTTTTAAAACTGGGTACTTGCTGACAAGTACGAATCAAATTAGTAAGGAAATAAAAGATCATCCTGTAAGAAAGTGCTTTCTTGTGGTTAACGTAGGGGGTCTGGAAGCAAACCTACAGGCTAGATGCTCAGTCTGGAAAATAAGCATGATCCTAGTTTTAGAACTAATGAAAAGAGCCTTGTAGAAGGACAAGGTACAAAATAGCTATTTTTCTCCTGCTAGGAATAGGCGTTAAAAGGCGGTTATGAAGGGGCGCCCGGGTGGCTCAGTCAGTTAAGCGTCCGACTTCTGCTCAGGTCATGAGCTCGCAGTCTGTGGGTGCGAGCCCCACATCAGGCTCTGCGCTGACGGCTCAGAGCCTGGAGCCTGCTTTGGATTCTGTGTCTCCCCCTCTCTCTCCCCCTCCCTCCCTCACGCTCTCTCTCTGTCTCTCAAAATTAAATAAACATTAAACAAAAATCTTAGGTGGTTATCAAGGTTATGGACCCAGGATTCTGAGTGAAGAAACTGGAACGCAGGCCTGACTTTATGGTCTGTGCTCCCTGCCCGTCAGACCACATGCTCTGGTACTATCAATTAATTAGTGAGCCGATTCGTGACTCGATTATTGCCAACACAGTGCATGCGACCGGAAGAGCAGACCTAGGCTGGGGCATCTGGGAGGACTTCTTGGAGGCACGCCGGCAGGGCTGAGCTTTAAAGGTCAGAGAGGAACTGCTGCGACAGAGTGACACAGCAGTGGTCTAGGTGGAAAGAGCACCACACAAAGGCAGGCTGGGCAGGAACGTGGGATACGTGAGGAATGAGGCCAGTGTGAACTGGAACCCAGGGGGCAATGAGTGAGGCTGGGGAGGGACACAGATCGCTGTGGGTCACGTGAAGGACTTTTGTCCTTGTCGTGTGTAGTAGCCAGGGGTAGGTGGTAGCCCGTTTCCAACATGGTGTCCACTGCCTCCACCCCCTGGAAGTTGCACCCATGCACACAGAGTCCCCTCTTACTGCACACCTGCCTTGGTCCGTGTGACCAACAGCACACAGGAGGAGTGATGTTACATCACCTCTGAGATTAGGTTCCACTGTGCTTCCGTCCGCATTCTCTCTTGGATCACTTGCTCTGGGGGAAGTCACGAGCCGCCGTGTGGGGAACCTCACGTGCCAAGGCACTAGGAGGCCTCTGGCCAACAGCCATGTAAGTGAGTTGCAGGCAGATTCCCCAGGCCAACCAAGCCTTTGGTTGACTGCAGGCCCGGTCGATGCCATGACTGCAACCCCGTGGGAGGCCCTGAGCCAGAACCACACACCTAAGCTGCTCCCGGATCCCTAAGCCTCAGACAACGTGTCAGATCCTACATGCTTATTGCTTTAAGAGGCTACGTTTGGGGTAATTTGTTATGCGGCAACAGACAGCTGGTAACAGTAGAGTTAGATTTACTAATTGTGTGACTTTGAATAAGTCGCACAACCTTCCGGGGGAATCAGTTTCTTTATCCACCTATAAAGTGGGGGGAATGGCCTTGGGCAATAGGGTATGAGTACAGGAGGAGATGTGGAGGTGATCTAAGTAGGCCATAGCCGCCTGAAGGCAGACCAGTGGCCATACGTGGGACCGCAGAGTGATTCAGCTCAAAAGCAGCTGGGAGGGGGTAACAGTAAGAACCTACCGTTTCCCGGGCCCTCACCTTATGCCAGGCACGATGCATGCATTGTCGCCTCATGTAAGCCTCCCATTTGGCTGAGTTAGGTGCCAGACTACCCCCATTTTACCAAAAAGAGACGGTAAGTCAATGGCATTCTCATCCTTTCGCGCTTGTGAAAAGTCGTGTTCCCCTAGAAATAACTGCTACAAAAGGCAGGACAGACGGAAATCGCTTGTCCTTCCACCATCACCCTGAGTACCTCCCACACCGCCCCCATCAGCATCCCCTGGAAAATCACCCCAGCCAGATAATCCTCTCAAGATGACCCTATCTACCTCCTGGGTACAAATTTCAAATTGCCAACCCCACTTGCCCTAGGAGTTTGGGGTGAGGGCCAAAATTCCCTTGGGATTTGGTGCCGAGGGTGGGGGCCAAACAGCAGCCACACAGTGCTTTCCACCTCACTCACTCCCCTGGAAATACAGCCGCTGAAAGTTTCCCCAGACTCCATGGAATTTGGGGTCTTTGTTCCCATGTCTGGAAGCACATCAACCTGCCAATTCTGGTAACAGGCTCTGTGAAGCCGGTCTTGGCTTTTGCCATTGTTTTTGGCACAAGCACTACTAAGGGCTTCTTTATTTTTTCGTTTTTGAATCTCATTTTTCAGAGGAGATAAATCAACTGTAAGAGTATGTTATGAAAACCAACTTGGCAAGGAAGGTCTCCTGGAGAGGAGCGGGGGTTGCTTTATTTTCCATTATCTCAGTGTGAAACAAATAGATTTATCCTTTTAAGATGTTCTTGTAAGGTCATCAGGATCACAGTGATTGAAACCATGGCCCTTGGCTGACTCAGTCCAGAGCATGATCTAATCAGGTCTGGAATTCTCAAAGAAGAAAGGAGACAGAAAAAAAAAGAAACAAAGAAACAAAGAAAGAAAAAAAAAAAAAACTGGCCTAGATGTGAGGGTTTCAAAGTTATCTCAGTACGAGGAAGTTTTCCCTTTCCGCTGAAACCTCCGGGGATTTCTGCAAAGGCAGCCCAGTTCTCCGCATTTTTAAAGGTTCTTTTGTTCTGCTCACATTGAGTGAGGTTAAGTCTGGACAGACCTGGCCCTTTCCTTCATCCTTCTGCCGACAGGCTCAGACCTTTCTGCTCCATGGCTTTGCTCTGGAATGTGAGTAGCTGAGTGACCTTGCACAAAGCATTTAACCCACCTGAGCCCCTGTTTCCTCACCTGTAGAACTGCACACAGAACTCATACTGAGACATGATTGGTTCTGCAAAAATTCAAGAGGTGACTGATATAAATAAAGGGATTCGCACGTTGCCAGGCACTTGTCTGAGTCATTTCAGAGCAAAGCAGCCTAGGGATCGAGGGTGTCTGTGCCACAGCTGGGGACACCACATTTGCTAGCATCATTTGCTGGCTATGGGCAAATTGCTAGACCTCTTCAAACCAGTTTCCTTGTCCGCAAAAGGGGGTGACAATGGTGTGTATCTGCTACGTCCCAGGGTTGTCATGAGGGTACAATGGAATACTACTTAGAAGGGTGTCCTGGGGTGCCTGGGTGGCTCAGTCGGTTGAGCGTCCAACTTGGGCTCAGGTCATGATCTCACAGCTCGTGAGTTCGAGCCCCGCGTCGGGCTCTGTGCTGACAGCTCGGAGCCTGGAGCCTGCTTCTGCTTCTGTGTCTCTCTCTCTGCCCCTAACCCACTCGCATTCTGTCTCTGTGTCTCTCAAAAATAAATAAACATTAAAAACAAAAAAGAAGAGTGTCCAGAACATAGTACATGGGAAGTAAAAGGTAGTTATTGCTACTATGAGTTTGAGAACGAAGGCAGTGACGATCAGAGCTGCTTTTACTAATAATACTTCCCGCATATTACGTAAGAGTTGATCACCAAGCAAAACAAATCACCTCTGGGGAAAAAGAACAGAACATGTGATGAGTGGTCTGGAGACAGTAGAGGGAGTCAATGGACAGGTTGACTGGTCAAGCTTTGGAAGGAACCAGGAAGCAGGAGTCAGGAGAGCGCCCAGGTAAGTCCCAGGAACTAATGACGCTATCTTCCAGGTGTTGCTGTCAGGATGAATCAGCTCCATTAACATGGAGTCACCCTCCAAAGGAGGGTTGACACTTTCACATCCCATCCGAGACCAAATCCAATGAGGAGGGGTAATTATCCAAAGGAAAATCTAGACAGTATCCAGGGCCTGAGGCTGGGATCCTGTGCAAGCAGAAATAAATGATGCCAGCGACAAATGGGACCATACTACTAATAATACTTACAATAATAGTTGTAGTAGCTGCCGCTGATAGGATCGATCATTCAAGAAATGGCAAAGTCGGGCGCCTGGGTGGCTCAGTCGGTGAATCATCCGACTTCAGCCCGGGTCATGATCTCGTAGTTCGTGAGTTCGAGCCTCGCATCAGGCTCTCTGCTGTCAGTACAGAGCCTGGAGCCTGCTTCAGATCCTCTGTCTCCCTCTCTCTCTCTCTCTCTGCCCCTCCCCTGATCATGCTCTCTCTCTCTCTCTCTCTAAGTAAATATATAAATATTAAAAAAAAAAGGAAATGGCAAAACCCAGTGAACATCTAGATTTGAAATCATGGATACTGTGATTCCTAGACTATCAGACTAGCCCTTAGATTAGTACCATATTTATTCCTCTTTTGTAAAAACTAAGTCTTCCCAAAATGCTTTCTCTATCTTTTGGAAAAATAATAATTTTCCCATGATAAAATGAAAACCATCGTTTCTTGTCTATATATTTATTCATGTACTTTTTGAAAGTTTATTATTATTGGTTGTTTTTTTCGTTTTGCTCTTTTTTTTAGTAATCTGTATACCCCATGTGGAGCTTGAACCCATGACCCCACGATCAAGAGTTGCGTGCTCTTCTGACTGAGCCAGCCAGATGCCCCTCTGGTGTACGTATTTAAATGTCTGACACTGTGCACTCGACATATTTTATTTCACTAACTGTATTGCCAGGTTGGCTCAGCAGAAATAATTAGCCATTGTTAAATAAACTTTAATGGAAACAATAAAAATTAATTCTGAAGTCATAATAATTTTTTATAATTGTTAATGATTAATGTCAAGCTATGATAGTTTTTAATTTTGCATTAGAGCTTTTTTATGTGGTGAACTGGTCATTCAGTTCTCCAGGACACATAGTTAATTTTTTTTTTCAACGTTTATTTATTTTTGGGACAGAGAGAGAGACAGAGCATGAACGGGGGAGGGGCAGAGAGAGAGGGAGACACAGAATCGGAAACAGGCTCCAGGCTCTGAGCCATCAGCCCAGAGCCCGACGCGGGGCTCGAACTCACGGACCGCGAGATCGTGACCTGGCTGAAGTCGGACGCTCAACCGACTGCGCCACCCAGGCGCCCCTCCAGGACACATAGTTAAATCCATGCCTGCCGTTGCAAGGTCTGCCCCTGCGATGTATTTGTGGCAAAACAGAAGACACAGATACTCACTAAGACGACTCGTGTTTGTTGAATTACGAAGTGATTCAATGCATAGGACATGCAGGTGCTGTCATAGCATTTAAAAAGTCTTCGGGATAATGTACTGCTTCTTAAAATAGCTTAACTTTCAGAAACTGAAAGTTTCTGAATCCATTAGGGCTCATATCCATTTAGCTTAATCCATTTAGGGTTCATATTTGAAAGCATTGTTTTCTGCCTTCATGGAGAGCCTGGTCTCTATGGAAAGGCAACCCAATACCCTCTGGGTTAGAATTCTGTCAGAGCTGGGGCGCCTGGGTGGCTCAGTCGGGTAAGCCTCTGACTCTTGACTTCGGCTCAGGTCATGAGCTCACAGCTCTGTGAGATCGAGCCCCGAGTCCGGCTCTGTGCTGACAGTCGGGAGCCTGCTTGGGATTCTCTCTCTCCTCAATCTCTGCCCCTCTCCCGCTCATGCTCTCTCTCTCTCTCCCCCACCCTCTCTCTCAAAATAAATATGTAAACTTAAAAAAAAATAAATAAAGCTAGAATTCCATCACAACGGCTGTGACGCAGGGGTGTCTCCCATTAGCTGTCACTTGGCCCTCTGAGCCTCTCTCTGGGCCTCAGTTTCAGCTGCTCTGGAGCACCGCTGCCTATCCCTGCGTCTCAAATATTTTGAGAGAGACACATCGCTCTTTTCATCATTGAAAAGCATGTCGTGAGCTTTTTCTCCTGGAATGGTGATGAGCTTTCGCCGACCTTTCTCTCCTCTGCTGACATTTCTGCTGTGCCCAGCGAAACACGCTTGTGATACTGGAGGAAGGGGATGGAGTCTTTGCAGAGCTACCTTGCCCGGAGGAAGTCACTCCTCCCCCACCACGCTACCCAGCATGAGCCCCTGAATCACAGCCAAAGTAAGGAAGCGGGAGGGGTCTCAGCGTCCACCCAGAGGCAAAGCCCACACAGGTGTAGAGACTAAACCATCTAGAGACCAATGGAACAGACTCTGGCAGGAGAGCTACGGAAAGTCTTACTGTATAATGGCACGGAAGCCACTTATTAAAGGAAAAGTGTCCAGAAGAATTCTTTCTCCATGCTCCTTGGAGAGGCATGCTTGGTCCTTCGGTGCTGAAGTGCTTCGTATTCGGTACGTGGACCTCCACCGGCCTCAACTCCTGTCTAAAGCCTGAGGGCAGAGGGAGAGGACATGGGGCTGGGGGCCCTGGAGACAACTTTGCTACTGAGTCATTTTGTGAGAATTTTAACCCTGCACTTTTCTCCTTTAGTACATCCCCTCTCAGACACAAGTGTTAGAAATCTGATCGTCTAACTCGCGCGAGAGTGGCTGGGCATGAAAAAGGAACAGGAGGGCTAGGGCAAAGCATCACTGGTAGTACAATGATAAGAAAGAGAAGCAGTCAGTGCTCACAGTTGGGCGCTAACTATGTGCCCAGCATCGCAAATGCCGGGCTTGGGCAGATCCCTCACCATCTTCAGGGTAGGTCCTTACTAACTCCCCCCGCCAGAGGTGAAAACTCATGAGGCTCAGACAGGCTATGATTTGTCCAAGGCAAGCCCAGCCAAAAGGCTGCCGGAGCTGACACTCAGCCTACGAATCTCTGAAACATGCCGCTAGGAGAGCTGTCTTCACTGATAGTCACACCTTAAAGTCACCTGGGCAGTTTTAAATGATGGATGTCTGGGTTCTTCCCATGACGGTACAATCAGACTCTCTGGGGTGGAAAACCAGGCCTTTTTAAAACAAAAACAAAAACAAAAAGGCGCCAGAAGGTGCTTCTATCTTACGGCCAGGCTGGAGAACCACTGAGACAGGATACACACACACCACTCCTCACGGAGGAGACCAGAATCGGGTCTTCTCGCCTTCTCCAAAGTCTATATGGCAAGACCTCCCAGCAACTAGAGCTCCTTCACTGCCTCTCTGCCCAGTCCCAGGCCAGACAGAAGCCGCCGCCTCGGCCCTGCTGAGCTAAGGGGAAGTGTCAGGCCAGATCTGGAAAGGAACCCAGCTCCCCCGCCAAGAGGCGGACAGATTTATCTCGGTGTCGGTCCCGGGAGGTCAAGAGAAGATCAGAGGAGAGTCGGAAGGAAAACTAAAGGGCACAGGAAGAAATATACGGGATGGGTCTGGAGGCTCTGGGGACGTGGGAAGGAAAGATCAGCCGCAGTAGGGGAGGCCTGGTTCTTGGAAGGGAAGGGGCCGGGGGAAGCTTTGGGGCAGAGCATTCGTCGGGAGCCAGGTGAACCTCGGGCTCTCCCAGCCTCGGGGGCTTCAGAGAATCTAGAGGTAACGCCCTGGGCGGGAAGTCTTCTCTCCTCCTGGCCAGTGAGACTTGTGTTTCTAGGTTTTCTTAAGTAATCCC
>NW_024412418.1:16636701-16694792 GCF_014898765.1 Herpailurus yagouaroundi | reverse complement strand
AACAACAACAACAACAACAACAACAACAACAACGCTGAAAAGTCTTTTGTTTCCCAACCTTTCGGTCGGTCCCTCAAGCGCGTTGGCTTTGACTTATTCTGGGCCTTTGCACAGGATGCACCTTCTCCCTGAAGCCCTCTTCCTGTTCCACGTTGTACTCATCCTTCAGGACTCAGGTTAGATATTGCTTCCTCCGGGAAGCCTTCTCTGATTCCCCCAGTATTGTGCCTATTTTAGCTCTCATACGGGATTATAAATTCTTGTTTATTAATCTGCTTCCCTTTAGAGGTACACTCCATCAAGGCAGGAAATATTACTATGGTATTTCCAGTACCTGGCACAGGTTTTTGAGGGAAAAAGTCCCAGCATTGGAAGGAAGAAATGCCTCCAGAGCGTAACTTGAGAATGCCCCTGCCAAATATATGTCTCTTTCACTGACAGAAAAATCTGTGGTGTTCTAGAACAATCTTTGCTCCCACTTCCCCACCCCTGGCTTTACTGAAGTATAACTGACAAATAAAATCGTAAGATATTTGAAGTGTACAACAAAATGATTTGATGCACGTATACACTGCAAAAGGACTCCCCATAGAGTCAATTAACACGTCACCTCACATTTTACCTTTGTTGTGTGAGAGAGAACACTTAAGTTCTATTCTCTTAGCAAATCTCAATGATATAATACAGCATTATTAACTATGGTCACCACGTTATACATCAGACCCTCAGACCTCATTCATCTTGTAACTGAACGCCTGCTCCCTACTACCAAACCCGCCCTAGGTGGGGGGGGGGCCCCCCCCCCTGGCCCCTTTCTACTGTCTTTCTAGAAATTCGACACTTTTGTTTTTAAGATTCCACATACAAATGATACCACGCGTTGTCTTTCTGTCTGGCTTATTTCACTCAGCATAACGCTTTCTAGGTTCCACCGTATTGTCACCAACGACAGAATTTCCTGCTTTTTGAAGGCTGGATAATAAATATTCCATTCTGCCTCTTACATCTTCTTTATCCATCCACCTGCCGGTGGACGCCTTGCCTATTGCGAATAACACTCCTCCTGTCAATGTGGGAGTGCAGATACCTCCTGGAGGTGATGATTTTGTAGAACATTCTGTTTGACTTGGGGACACTGAAGCATCTGCAGAGAGATCAGAAATGCAATCTTCAAAGGCCTAGACAAATCACAGAAGGACAAGGAGGATGAGGAAACCTCCAGTTTCTCCAGGGGCCAACCTCTTGACCCGGCTCTCCAACAGCCTGTCTCGCTCCACTCGGCCAGTGAAAGGATCTCTCGGGCCTTGGCCGAGCAAGTGCCACTCTGCAAATGCAGGTACATTTACCAATCCCTTGTGCAGAAGAAGTGGTGGGCGCTGAAGCCTGAGGCCTGTTCTAGGAGCTTGTAACGCCCTCCAGGCACTCACTTTCCACAGCCCCAAGCTCAATGATGATCCTGCACCAGAGGGCTTTTGCCTGCCAGGGGCTTTGTCTCCTCTGGGGTTCCAGTGGACCATATCCACCCCTCGCCAGAGAGGCACACAAGGGTCATCCGAGCACGAGCGGTCAAACTGGGCGGTCCACTGCCCAATCGCTGCCCAGGGATTCCTGTATTTCTTTTCCCTTCCCGCAGTGTCACCCTCCTGGAGCCCTCGGCTTTATATTTGATCAATCTCTGCATTTGGAGTCCAAGGACTCTGATTTGAACGCTCCTATTTGAATACCGTGAGACCATACGGCCTTGGAAATGTCACAACTCTGAACCGCACTCTCTTCATCTGTCACGTAGAACTGCATTTGCCCCATTGGACTGGTGTGGGGAGGAAGATTCAACGTCGCGGCAGTGAGGAAACACGGCAAGTTCGTAGGGACACAGCGCACACCTGGGCAGTGTGTGTTCTGCACACAGGTGCCCAGGTGAGGAGACAGGCAGAGGCCAGAATCCAGCCCAGATTCCACTGAGCAAGCCATGTGCCCACAGCTGTATCTGGCCAGAGGGAGCACCTTTCAATAAGTTCCACAAATGGACCCTAAAAATGGCCACGGCAGGGCCTGGCACGTGTGAGGTTTCAGTAAACATTAATTACACCTTAAGTTCTTTGCTCTCCATAACAGGGAGAAAATAAAAGCCATTGTTGCTGAAATGGTGATAATCTAAGCACACTTTCCCGCAGGGGGGCAATATAGCAGGGTAGCTACGAATAAAAGCTTTCGAGCTAGACCAGAGTTTGAGCCCCAATTCTGCCACTAACAATGCTGAATGACCATAAGCAAGATGTATAACCTCTCTGAGTTTCAGTTTTATCATCTGTAAATGGGGAATCATTTGGGAGGATACACGGTGGCCACCGTAATTACCATCTCCTGAATAACTCATGTTTCAAGTGTTCTGGGGCCTAGTTTTATGAGGAAGGAGACCCCAGATCACCAGAGGTCATTAAACATTCATTACTGTAATTGGTATTTATTAAAGTTCTAATGTGTTCTAGGCTCTGGAGGGCTCATACCATCTATTGAGAATGTTCTGCTTGCCAGATAATGTGCTAAGCACTTCATACGCATGATTTCATCCATACCCACGACCACCCTAAAAAGTGGATACTATGATTACCTGATCAAAGGGAACTTACAAACTAGTTAAGAAAGCAATGAATTAATCCTTCAAAGTATCTGAGTAAACATGAAACAAATAAAGACAGATTGCATTTCAGAAGAAGATAAGCACAAGGATATACTTTGAACGAGCAAGCTAGGAATTGGAGTTCGTTGCTGGAGGCAACCTACATATCCCTCTCTAGAGAATTTGGTATAAATGTATAATGAAGTATTATACAGCAGTCAAAAATCATAGTTTACAGGTAGGAACAGGGCTAGGTCTCAAAAACCATGTTGAATAAAAAAAGTAAGAAACAGTGTGGGATTCAGAACACAGCAGAATGTGTGCCCCAAATTATGGGGCAGTCACAGTGGGGCTTTACTCATCAAAGAAGGCACCCCAGCCCTGGGAGTATCTACCATGGGTATTGGGGGAAGCCCTGGGTTCACCTGTGCATTCCAGATGCTGCCACTCAACACTCACTGGAAGCAATAGTGATCAAAACATGGACCCTACCCTCAAGGAGCCCACAGCCTACGGTGGTTTCCATGAATGAGAAAGTTCTTCCAGAAAATTCTGTCTGCTTCACAGAAGCTTCTCTCCCACAGTTGTCTCTCTGGGTCGGTAGATTGGTTTCTCTTTCCCAGATGTGCCATTATAAAGCAGAGGACATACAGGCCTGGTCAAAGTGGAGAGTGATACCAGCTGAGAACTTGGCTAGCCATTCTGAAAAAGCTAATTAACCAATTTAACACTTCCCTCAATGACTACCATCCATTCCTGCTTGCTAAATTAGAAGGGGCTGCCTGGCATAAGGAAAAATGAGCCCAGTGTTCTGTTCAATCATCTTGACCCTGAACGGTGCAACCTTAATTTTTTTTTTTTTTTTAATGATAACAATATCCTACATCTGCAAATGTTGGGAGAACTTTAAGGAATAATAGCCCAAGACTGGACCAGAACATCAGCCAGGACCTCTTCCAGCCCCTGTCCAACTCCAAGACCCTGTTGGCTGCTAACAGGGTACATTTGATTGCCAAACTCCTTGCATCTTAGTAAAATATGGGGCAAATGAATTCTCCAAGATGGCCCAGCATCTAGTAAATCCTAGCCATTGGAAATGCCACTACTCACATTACTTTCACAAAGAATTCTCAGCCCCTCGGAGTTAAAGGTCATTTGACCACCACCTGCCACCCTCCGAAGTTTGGTCAAACAGGAAAACAAAGTGGGGCACCTGGGTGGCTCAGTCGGTTAAGCATCCGACTTCGGCTCAGGTCATGATCTCACGGTTCATGAGTTCAAGACCCTGCATCAGGCTCTGTGCTAACAGCTCAGAGTCTGAAGCCTCCTTCAGATTCTGTCTCCCTCACTCTCTGTCCCTCCCCCTCTCGTGTGCGCTCGTGCACTCTGTCTCTCTCTCAAAATTAAATAACATTTAAAGAAAACAGAAAGACAAAATGCTGTGCTGTAACGGTTAACTGTTCAGTAACTCTCCCCAGGGGACACTCAGGACTCTGAGCCTGTGTGAGACTGGTTAGGACTTACCCATGAGCTTTGGAGTATGGTTTTTGGAAAGAATGGGGGACTCTGTGATATAGAGCAAAGCCAAATTTCAAAGCTAAGGGACCATCACCCTTAGTTGAAAGGGTGAAACAAACACAGAAAGGCCACCAGATAGAAATCAGAGATGTGCTGGGATCGGGGTATGGAGGGGTTCCAGGCCCGAAAGCCACCAGAACACAGCACTAAGCACTCTGCGTGGACATCCTTATCTTCCCAAGTGAGTGATGAGGGAGACTGAAGGTCTTTGAGCAATATATGGCAGCATAAAGACGACTCGATGATCCCTGAATTCAGTGCCACCCTGATCGTACTGCATCACGACCCCTCTTTTCCTGCAAACTCAGGTTTCTTACAGGCTGTGTTTGTCACAGAAAGTCAGAGCAGGTAGAGCAAATCACCCCAACAGATTCCACCCTGTTTTTCAGATGGGAAAACAGTCCCAGGGGGAGAAAGTAACTCACCTGAGGTCAGGGACATCACTGGAGCCTGAGTAATTTGGGGAGAAGCTGCTGTTTCCCTCTGCTTGGTCCTGGGACTAATTACCCCTTCCCAAAGAACAGGTCGTGACTCTCGCTGGCCTCAACATCCCATCTAAAGGAATGTGAATGTTGTACTGTGATGTCGAAGGTCGTTCCGATCAGCCCTCTGATTTCGCAAATGGGGAACCAGACACTGTTCTCCTCACCGGCATTCTAGCTGTGAACACCTAACCCTCATTTCTCCAAGTAGCCAAATCCCTTCAGGGCCCCAGAGCCACACGGCAGCCCCAGGACAACTCCTGCAGGTACATGACCACCCAGATGGGGAAGCACTACTTCCTAACGACATAGAGGCGTAGGCTTAGGGAACATCGCAATGGCCAAGGTGTGACAGGGCTAGCCTAGAGTCAAGCCTGCTGAAGATAACAAAACGTTCTACTTGCCTGGAAATTCATGTGCCACTTTTGGGGAGCAATTCCCTCGCCAGCCTTAGCTTTTGCCCCCTCTCTCCCATTTTGAACTTGAGTCAGAAATCCCAGCTCCAGTCTGTCTTTTGTCTTTTTCCTCTCTCTGCCCAGATCTGTTATTAAAGTTACCCCTTACCAGGTCACCCCTTCTCAAACCCCAACAGTGGTCTCCCAACCCTGACACTTGTTTATTTCAACTCTCCCCCAGCTCTACCTTGGCCCATGGGCGCTCGGCCAACCACCTCCCCACCTGCATTGCTCCTAACCCCAACCCTCACAGGGGCTGCCTGACCTCGGCCCCTCCACCCAGTCACCACACTAAAAACCTCTGAGCCTGGGAAGGGCAGGAAAACCTACAGAAATGTTTCAGAATTAAGAGATGATCTCTTCCTCCTGTAAAAGAATCCACAACAAACCCTTGTCCCTTTGAAGAACACTAAATCCTGTTCTACAAGGAAGTTACACATTCAAGACTTCAAACCAAGGGAATCATGATTCTTGGCATTCAAACAGTCCTCTGTGTTTTGAAAACTCTCTGGCAGGGATCATCCTATGCATTCTATCCCAGAGCCACTAGGCTTCCTTCAGTAACACGATGAGAATGGAAGACGTATGTATATTTGCTAAGATTCTCCACCTACTATATAGCACAGACTCCAGCAGGCTCACAGCTGGACCTCATTTCCAGTGTCCCTTGCCATATGATTGTGCTCTAGCCAAGGGAATAGCGGGGTAAGTGATGTATGTCACTGCCAATCCTGGCACATAAAACATCCTGTGAAATGCTCTGCTCTCTCCTTCCTCATATGCTCGATAAATGGAAAAGACTCCAAGAATCTAGAGAGCAGAGCCACAAGATAGAAGGATCCTGGGTCCACGGGTCACCTTGGAAAAGAACGGACCAGGGACACCCACGTGGGACTTGCGCAAAAGTGAAAAATAACCGTGACTGAATTGCGCTACAGAAACTTGGGGATAATTGGTTATAGCAGCTAGACTACTTTGGCCAATCTAATTCATTACTCTGTTTTCCACAGATACCAACCTAAGTTGGTTCAGGACAGAACAATCCTTTAGCTTTGAGAATCTATTTGTGATAAAAGCATCCGGAGAATAACAGGAAAAAGATTTGCAACATATTTTATGTTCAAGCAGTTATGACTAACACACAAAGAGTTCTAAATAGAAAACAAGGCAACATTACCGAAAGATATAAACATAATTCACAATTACAAATCACTAAAAAGTGTATGAGAAGATGCTGAACCTTATTAGTGATCTGAGAGATGCAAATTAAGATGACAATGAGGTACAATCTTTCACCGATTAGATGATTCTGGCAATATTCAGTGCAAGCAGGGGTTTGGGCACTCCCAGAGACTTTTAGTAGGAGTGCAAATCGACTCCACCTACTAGAACACAGAATGTGCTTCCTATCAAAATGTAAAATGTGTGGGCCTTTTGGATCAGCAACCATACTTCTAGGAATACTTACATAAGGACACAAGGATATATGTCAAAGGATTTTTCATTGCAACACCACTTACAAATACACCTAAATAACTATCAATAGAAGAACGGTTACACAAATTATGGTAGAGCCCCATGTAGCATCCAAAATGTTATGTAGCTGTTCAAGAAATGTGTAAACCATCACCCAAATGAAAAAGCCCCATTTAGGACTATAAATGGGTAGATGTGTATGTATAACAGATTACCAGATGGGACTTGTCTTACCGCCTTTGAAATCTGCTAAGGCCCAAAGCTGAAAACAACTAGGGGACAAGTCCCCGCACATTCTAAGGAGAAGTTCTAGACACATCCACACAGGTCTTACCATGAGGTAGGCAAAGAGGCTTTCCACTTTCAATTCTGCTCACCCAACTCCAGGTTACATAGGAAGAGGAAGAGGTCCCAGAGGGAAAATCTCTTGGAGGGAATTCAGAGGAGTAAACAGTCCTGTTTCTCCTTCTTTCTGCTTCAGACCAAGGGGAGATGCTCCCCAAGAGGACCACTCCTGCAGTCTCGGTTTGTCTGCCGGGAGAAATGGCTACACCTCACCCTTCCTAACCTAATGCGTCCAGGGGACAGCTCACAAACCCACCGCCAGGTTCTGTTACCTAAGTAGAGTGCCAAAGAGTCCTTTAAGAATCTGAAATGTAGCCCCCAGAGTTTGAGCGATATGGACAGGGAAACAGAAATGCCCACCGCTAGTCTGGAGAAGTACAAAGGTGGGGGCTTGCCAAAGCTACCTGTGACGCTAGGGAGTCGTGAGAGGGAGGGAGCAGAACCCCCTATGCTTCCAAGGTTCAGCACGTCATGGAGGCGTGAGTTTTCCTACGGGCTGAGTCACGGCCACCTCTAGTATTTCCAGGGCACAGACCAAGACTACAAGTGGAGGCCCACATATCCTATATCTAAATATTTGTAAAGTATGAATCAAGCTAAAGAAAACATGCTCTATCATGTTACCTTGACAAATGTAATTCCATAATGACTTGGGGAGCTGGATTCTCCTGATCCTTGGAACTCACGCTTGAATGCAAGGCATGGTGAAGCCAGGCCCTTCCGGGGCCTCCCCTTCATTTCCCGCCAACGTTCCTGCTCCAGCACATCCACACATGAGTTCCACCCACATTCCCAGGAAGCAGCACCCCTTGACTACTCCTTGAGCCTCGAGATGTACATACCTGCAATGGGGCCCTGGGGAAGAAAACCACAAAGACCTTGGAAACAGGGTTGAGGCCATTCCGATAGGGAACTCCAGACTCCCATTACCCAAATGAGGAATAGGACTGCCTGAGCTCCAGGTGGGAATGTCCTCATGGATCTACTGATTTCTCACCAAGTTGAAGAGCTACAGATAGAAAAGGGCAAGCATGGGGTCCCCTAAAGGGTGGGGGGGGGGGAGGGGAATGCAGGTACAGGGCTGGTACCCTTTTTGCCCAAGGCTGGGGGCAGCACTGGGCCAAGAGAACTCCATGGACGTGAACAGGGCTAGGAGGCAAGTAGATCCCAGGGTGTATGTACCCCAAAGGGTAGGACCCAAGTTTGGGGAGCAATAAACTCATCAAATGGCATAAAGGGGCTGGATTTGCTGTGGAGTAAGTCATGGGGTCTCTGAAGAGGCAGCATTCAAATGAGCATCTGCCTAACAGATTACAACACTGCCAATCAAATAAGATGGCACCCTTCTAATTCCTTCTTCCCAACCTGGGGGAGCCCAGAGCCACAAAGCACAGCAAGATGCAAGAAGTATGAAAGAACAGATCCTAAGGGCACCTGGGGGGCTCAGTCAGTGAAGTGTCAGACTTCAGCTCAGTTTAGGATCTCACACAGTTCATGAGTTCAAGCCCTGCGTAGGGCTCTGTGCTGACAGCTCAGAGCCTGGAGCCTGCTTCAGATTCTGTGTCTCCCTCTCTCTCTGTCCCTCCCCCACTCATACTCTGTCTCTCTTTCTCTCTCAAAACTAAATAAACATTAAAAAAATTAAAACAAGAAGAAGAAGAAGAAGAAGAAGAAGAAGAAGAACAGATCCTATCACTACCACCTTCCTTCCCCATCAGGTCAGCACCAAGTTGGGGTCCGGGAACATGGTGGGGGTGGTGGGGAAAGAAACCAACTGAGATGAGAGATTAAAGTTTTCATTTATACTGGGCTGGACTTTTTAACACCTGCCAGCAGTCCGAAAGCTAGGGGACCATCTGAGATGCCTTCAAGGGATTGAGAAAGGAAATCATTAGAGTACATTTGACATAAGAAATGGGGGGGAAATTGTACCGCTTACTGACTGCAACCCACCAAGCGTCACCCACTCAGTAACAGCCCAACCCCAAACCCAACTGTCACCAACACATAGTATCGATTACCCCAGAAGAGGAAGGCGGACGCGGGGGAGGGGAAATTTTGACTCTCCAATTCAAACATTCTGAGTTGCTTTCATTTAAAGCAATTTCTACAGAGGCGTAGGAACTTTTGGATGACATATAATTCCCTCCATTTGCCCAATAAGGCGCTTAGCAAACCTCTTCGACCCGGGAGTTAAAAATCAAGCCAAACATGAGCTCTAACTTGGGTATTACTTATTCCCCTTCCTAATGCTGCCCCAAGGCCAAGCTCTGTGATTTTCCTAGGGGGGAAAAGAAGTTGTTTATTATTCCAGCTGTTGCCATAGCAGCCAGCATTTCCATGTCACCGCCTTCTTCTCCCCAGACGTAGCTCCGCTAATACATGTTCCAGACCTGCAATCCCAGGCATTTCAGCCAGAAGGAAACAGACTTGCGCTGCTGTAAAATCCAGAGGAGGCCAGCCCAGCCTTGGAGTCTGTGTCCTAGTGTTTTCAACCCCCTGCATCAGCGAGCGGGGGAGAAGGAACCTGTCTCTGGACCAACAGGACAGGATCCTGAGGAACTTCAGCCAATTTCACAATCTCCCATCCTCCTCCACCCACACCTTTGGTCCCAGTCATCAGAACCGATATCATCCCATAAAGGCAACAGAAAGAAGAAAACAGAAACTATAGAGCAGTTATTGGAGAGCCTGCCCCTAGTGACTCTAACTTCGGCATCAGGAAACAAAGAATCGGGATGATGCTTCTATCCTGATCAAGACCTCTGCTGTCTAGATATCACCAAGTCTCCCAATCTTGGTAGAGGGTGACTTCTTCATTTATCGTTCAAATAGGATAGTAAATAAATAGGCAACCAGTATATATACAACGCCAAGGATTCTTGGGGACTGTATGTTTCTACTGGCCACCTTACCATGATTTTGTGTTTCTGATGGATTCTCTCCATTCCACGACTCATCTCTTTTGATTCTTGTCTTCTCTCTGTCTCACTTACCACATGCCGAACACTCCTTTCCTTCAGCCCCTCCAAGTAGTGTTAGCACTGTGTACAGAAGATTTTTACTGAAGGTTGTGAGCAACAGAATACAGCAAAGTATAAGAACTGGCTTATTTTCATCTCATATGCCTGTTTGTACATAGAACATCAGAAGGACATTACACAGAAGGACCTGGAGGCAGGGGCGGTAGGGGGACTCCCACTTATCCGACATATTCTGATCGAGCACCTAATATGTGCCAAGCATTGTTCTAGGTACTTGAGATACATCAGTGAACAAAAAGACAGAAGTCACTGTCCTTGTGTGTGTTCAAGGGAAGACAAAATAAACAACAAATTAAAAAGTAAATGATTTAGTACATTAAAAATGATGTGCTATGGAAAAACAAACCAAATACAGCAGGTAAGGGAGCTCAGAGTGCAGGGTAGGAGAGCTACAGTTTTTAACTGGAGGACAAGAAGGCCTCATTAAGAAGGTAGAGTTTGGGGCGCCTGGGTGGCTCAGTCGGTTAAGCGGCCGACTTCGGCTCAGGTCATGATCTCGCAGTCCGTGAGTTCGAGCCCCGCATCGGGCTCTGGGCTGATGGCTCAGAGCCTGGAGCCTGCTTCCCATTCTGTGTCTCCCTCTCTCTCTGACCCTCCCCCGTTCATGCTCTGTCTCTCTCTGTCTCAAAAATAAATAAATGTTAAAAAAAAAAATTAAAAAAAAAAAAAAAAAAAGAAGGTAGAGTTTGTGCAAAGGCTTGTAGGAGGTGACAGAGTCATGAGGATACATGGAAGAGCATTCTGGGGACAGGGGATGGCCGAAACAATGGCCACGAGGCAGGAGCACACCTAGCGTGTTAGCGAAATAGCAAGGGAGTCCGTGTGGCTGGACCACAGTAAACAAGAGGGAGAAGAGGAGGACAAGGGTCAGAAAGAAGGGCCAAAAAGGCCATGTGCAGGACTTTGGACTTTCTCCGTGTAGGATGGGGAACCCGAGATGAACACAGACTACAGTGAGACAAGGCCATTGCATGGAGCCCGGTTAAAAGGCAATCGTGGTCATTTAGGAGAGAGTCAGATGGTGGCACCCACCAAGCTCATAGCAGATTCTGGATTTCTTTTTATACACAATTTATTTTTTAGAGCAGCTTTAGGTTGACAGCAAAATTGAGTGGAGAGTACGGAGAGTTCCCATCTCCCCGCTGCCCTCACACACACACAACTTAACCTTCTGTCAACATCCTGCATCCCACAGGCACGTTTGTTATAACCAATGAAATGAATCTACCCTTACCCATAGTTATCACTCGGAGTCCACAGTTTACGTTGAGGTTCATTCTTGGTATTGTGCCTTTAATGGCATACACTTTGACAAATATACAGCAACACGAATACACCACTGCAGTTATTAGACACAATAGTTTCATGGCCCTAAAACCCCAATCCCTGGCAAGCAGCAATCTGCTCACTGTCTCCATAGTTTTGCATTTCCAGAATGTCATATAGGTGGAATCATACAGTGTGTAGCCTTTCAGATTGGCTTCTCTCACTTAGTGATATTCATTATGTTTCCTCCGTGTTTTTTCATGGTTTGAGAGTTCATTTATTTTTAGTGTGGAATAATGTTCCATTGTCTGGATGTACCACAGTTTATTTATCCATTCACCTACTGAAGGATATCTTGGTTGCTTCCACATTTTGGCAGTTATGAATAAAGCTGCTATAAGCATCCATGTGCTCATTTGTGTGTAAACACCTGATTTTTTCAGTTCATTTGAGTGAATTTGAAGGAGCATTCTAGATTTATTTTGGTGTCAGAATTCCTAATGGACTTGAGTGTGTAAGAAAAATAGAGAAAGGGAAAGATCTTGGATAAAGTACTTTGGGTGAAGAATCCAAAAGTTAAATCTTGAACATGTTAATGGAGGAGGTCCATTAAACCCACATGGAAAAGGGGAGTAAGAAGTTATTATTATACTAGTCTAGAGTCCAGAAGAGTCTTTTTTTTTAAGTTTTTATTTATTTGTTTTGAGAGACAGAGAGACACAGAGAGGGAGAGAGAGAATCCCAAGCAGGCTCCATTCTGTCAGCACAGAGTCCCATGCGGGGCTCGATCTCACGAACTGAGAGACCATGACCTGCACTGATATCAAGAGTTGGATGCTTAACTGACTGAATCACCCAGACACCCCCAGGAGAGACTTTTGGTAGCAAAGCTAGAGTATCAGATGATATCACCAAGGGAGTGAGTGTAGGGAAGAGTATCAAGGACTGAGCCCTAGGGTCCTCCATCCATATCAAGAGGAAGACAAGAAGAGAGGAATCACAAGGAATTGAGAAGCAACAACTAGCAAACAGGGGGAAAAAACAAAGATAACGGAATGCACTGAGCGCACTGAAGAAAGTGTATGAAGGAGGAGGGCGTCATCAGCTGTACAGGTGCCAAGGACCGGTCTATTAAGATGGGAACCGAGGGGCGCCTGGGTGGCGCAGTCGGTTAAGCGTCCGACTTCAGCCAGGTCACGATCTCGCGGTCCGGGAGTTCGAGCCCCGCGTCGGGCTCTGGGCTGATGGCTCAGAGCCTGGAGCCTGTTTCCGATTCTGTGTCTCCCTCTCTCTCTGCCCCTCCCCCGTTCATGCTCTGTCTCTCTCTGTCCCAAAAATAAAATAAACGTTGAAAAAAAAATTAAAAAAAAAAAAAAAAAAGATGGGAAATGAGAACTGACCACGGATTTGGCGACATGGAGGTCAATGATCTGACCCTGAATGAGAATTGTTTTCTAATGGGGACAAAAGAAGGATTTGAGTAGATTTAAGACACACATTCTTAGTGGGGTGATATCATTCCCGAGGGAGGGAAAATCAATTCTTGGGAGATGGAAAAAAAAACCTTGCTCTTGTTATGTTTAGAGCACAGGTAAACATATAGTACGTAACTGCACAGGATGTCTGCGGTATCACAAGTCATGGGTGAGAGAAGGCAGTTTAAAAAACACCCAAAAAGACGCATTGTGGGGACAATAACGAAAAAGCAAGCATGAGAAACACTGGTTCCAGGCAGAAGGTGAGGAAAAGCCTCAGAGGCTGAGAAGATAAACAATACTCCAATGATTTGCTGCAAAGGGGATCAAAGAAATGGGACAGCACGTGTAGACAAAGTGGGGTTAAGAGAAGCACCTCAGAAATACTTGATAATGACAATATACATATGGTGCTTATAACGTGCTCATTAGCAGCCACATACTGTTCCTGACCCTTTACAGATGAAAATCAGTTATTCCCTTTAACAACCCCGGGAGTGAGTCATTATCATCCTTGTTCTGTACTTGGGTAAATGGAAGCACAGAGGGGTTAGGGAACTTGCCTACCCAGGATCTTGCAGCCAGGAAGAGTGGGACCTGAGATTTACACAAAGAGAGTGTGGCTTCCCGAATCAACATTTTAGATTTATGGTAGATCCTTTAAAATTGTTTGACTTTGCTCTCTCTGTTTCCTACCCCAAAATACATACAACCACACATGGTCAAGAAACTAATATTTGGCATTTCACTCCTAAAATCTATCAGTCATTCTCTGCTGTGGCAAATCCCTCTAAGATATATTCCTGTCTCCTTCCCCTTTGGGTCCTTCTCTCTCTGGAGACCTTCTTCACTCTGCTTCAGCTTAGCAAACCCTAATTCTTAGGACTTTATCTCCAGAGCAATTCACGCTCGCCCATTCAAATTCAGCCAGGAAACGGGGTTGGGGGTGGAGAGGGCTGTCTCACCTTTCTCTTTCTTAAAGTCCATCAAGACTTATCAAGGTGATCTCCTTCACAAAAGCTGCCCACTTGTAAAGGGGAATTTAGATACAGTGAAATTACAAACAAAGGGAATTAGTGTCTCCCCTGGAATGCAGAAAGGCAACCAGCCATTCTATTTGTTAAATTCTAATTTCTCTCACTACACATCTATCTCCACCACCCCGTACCCTCACCCCCCCCATCCCCTCCACTCAGCCCCCACCCCCATCTTGGGACATTTCCTCCTACAGACAGTGGCTTTGTTAACAGAGCCCAAAAGCAGTTTGGGGAAAATTTATGCGAAATGAAAAAGATCCTTTGCCTTAATTAGATGAATGCTTCAGAGAAAACTATATTTGACGATGTTAACTTTAAAAATAAAACCGCCAGTTATTTTCCCAGCAAAAGATGGGTTTATTCAAGATAACAGAGAATTATAATCCGAGACAAGCAACCTTCCGGAAAAGCATAGACAAGTAGGCCAAACAAAGCAGAGAAACACTACTTATAGAGGAAAGGAGGAGATCTGGAGAGGCTCCTGTAAACAAAAAGTCCATGGGGGTAAACTGGGAACTGGAAGTATAATGGCTTTTCACGGGCTGAGTTGTGACTGGCTCTCATTGGCTGGGCTGTTGTCGGGGGAGGAGGAAAGACTTTCTTCCTGGTGCTGCCCCAGAAAAGAAGTATCCAGGGCAAGGTCTGTCTATTCCTGTTGGGTCTACAACTGGCAGAGTGGCAACCCCACTGCGGACATCCTGACTCCATTTGGTGAGGTCTCCCATGACTCATTTTCACAAAGACTACATTATTTGCATAACTGTCTTAATTCTTGACTTATCTGACGGGTTTATACCGAGTCAGAGGCAAAATGGTTTCATTCTGGTAGATGAGCCCTAACCAGCAGCTGTCATGTGTCCACGACAAAGTATTTTAATGAGGCCCCACAAAACATGCCAGAAATGGGACATACCTCGTATTTGTCCTTATCGTCCGGCTCTTGCCTGTTGAAATCAAACACACCCAAAGTCAAACACCAACTTCAGAGGCAGTATACTCATCCCATAAGGAGAAGGAGAAATATTTTCTTTTTCCCTACAATTCCCTGTTTCTGAGCCCTTTCTGTTACCACGCAGAATGTCACTTCCTATCCCCTCTACTCCCACCCCTCACCCTTTCAAATTCTGTCCCCCTGGTAGCAATAGGCACCAACAGTAACTTTTTCCCCATGGCCCTAGCCTGAGCTTAGAATAACCGCATGTAAAGAAAACGTTCAGTTCCTGGCCAAGGGCCATTCTCATCCTGGAGAATGCTAATGGCACTACTTTCACATGGACTGTGGGATGTCTTGTTCTCGAACTGCACCTGTTCCCCACCCCCCCCCCCGCCCCCGTTCCCGTTCAGGAATCGTATACGAATAGGAATGTGCAGGAGTGACGTAACTTTACAGATAGCCCTGAACCTACTCTCCTGTCTCAACCTAAATCATTATGAGCTCATATCCACGGGTGGGACTGATGGCAAATTACTCGCAACCGATCTGGCCACCGATTGCAGGTACACGGCAATTCTTTAGTTGAGATCCACTGCAAAAGACTAGGAAGTGGGGGAAGTACACAGCCCCGAGAGAGAGGTTCGGTGAGTCCAAGTTATGAAAACAGGGCACGGGCAGGAAGTACCAAGGCTAAGAATCTGAGAAACGCAGCCAGAGGAGGCCTGGGACCTGTACTTGAGGAACTTTACGACTTTAGAGACTTAAAACCTTTTTTGACCCCGGGGGTTGTTTGTTAAAAGAGGTAATAATCTTATGTGCCTCACAGCACTGCTGTGAAAAATTACAAGTGACAGTACAAGTAAGCACAAGGCAAGGCCACATGGTGCTGGCTCTATCCAGGGATGTACAACCCACGGAGTCACAATCCTATGGGAGGGAAAGAGGAGGCTGGGTCGAAAGTTTTGCAAAATAGTTTCCATATTATTGATAAAGAAAACATTTCAATCCATTTGCACGTTGCACAGATGTTTTAATTTTTCAAATATGTAGCTGATTTTGCAATTATGTGAAGTTATTGCTTACGCGTTATTTATATGATGGGAAACCAATGTTTTGAGACAATAAAATGGTCCATATATCCTTGCATGTTATCTAGATGAGCCATTTGAAAGTATCCAGCTTTGAAATCTGTCCCAGATCCAAGCTATTTTGACTAAGTGTTTTGAAGTTAAATAGTGTGAAACTTATCCAAAAATCTTAGTACTCAGATAAATAGGTTTCTACAGGGTTTTAAATCGTTTGCTTTAAAAATTCTTTAATTTTTAGATAGTAGAAAAATGTTACAAAAATATTTTGCCTAAGAGGTCCGGTTCAAAAAAAAAACAGTTTGAAAACAAACAGCCTTGCACTGTCTTAAAAAGTCACTTCTGTGTTATAAAAACCACATGGAATGGATCCCAAATCAAATAATTTTAAGGAACCCATTCCAAAACCAGTATTTTGACAAACTTTCAACATTTAACTATTGATGGCCATGACTCTCAAAAGTCCCAAGAAACCAGATGTAACTTTCCTGTTTTCAAACTTTACAAAATATCTTCTTCTTTTCCACTCCTGGTTTATTTTAGCTGTTGGCCTAGAGGACTCAAAGCAGTGAATGTGAGTACAGTTCAGCAACTAAAAACATGCAGAGAAGAAAGGCACCATCGCGGGAGGAAGAACGAACCTGGTTTTGAGTGAAGCCCAGGTTTGGATTCCTCTTCCATGCTCTATCATCTGTGGCATTTTGGCACTGTCCCCCCGCCCAGTTCTGAACTGCAGTTTCTGTCTTAGGTTGGGTTCCACCACAGAGCAGAGCATAAGCAAGGGCTTTTATGCAGGTACGCAGGTATTTGGGGAAATGACCTAGGAGAAGGACTGGGAACTGGAAGAAGTACAGCAGGAAAGGAGGGAGAGTCATCACCAGGGGGTATTCTTGAGTTAGCCGCCACGGAGGACAACCGGGCCCCAGAGTAGAGGGACCTTCTGGGGTCCATGTTGAAGGTCCAAGGAACAAAAGAGGGGCTGGCTCTGGACAGGCTCCACCGTCCACCCCTCCACCCATCCACTCGCAGATCACGAGTATGTGACCACCAGATGGGTTCCTGCAGACGTCCCCAGCAGCTGTCTCGGGGAAGTCCTGAGGCAGTGGATATGCCGGAATATGCCACCTTAAAATCAGCTATTTTGGCATAAGGATTATTTTGAGCTGCCAGCCATTGACAATGAAAAGATGCAGAAAGAAACCTTGTCAGTTGTCAGGGTTTTCCTTACCTGACTAAAAGCAGAAACTTCTGGGAAATGAGGCTGCCCTGAGTTCCCTCTCAGGGGAGTGTCATGGCCATCAAGAAAACAGAAAGACCATCTGCACCTGCATAAACAAACATTATCACAAACCTTGTCTTTTCTAGAGACATCTATTTGTTCTTCCCAAAGAAGAACTCCTTCCCTTCTCCCCTTTCTCCTACTAAGTTAGGTCTCTAATCCTCTAACTTTAACCATGTCATGAGCTAGTTACTTCTTTTGTTAACTTTCACAGGCAAGTAACACTTTTCCCCCTGCTAATCTGTCTCTGTCAGTTTAACGTGCCGGCCTGCAGAAGAGGAAAAGAAGAGGGCACGGGAAAAGTTCTTCCTCCCCAACAGCAGAAAGCAAGAGAGGTGAGGTACAGTCTGGATGAGGTGTGGTCAGGGAAGCCACACCTATGCCAAGCTGGTTGCTGCATCAATGACTAGACTCAATGGTAGGCCCAGAGGACATGAGCACGAGAGGGGCCCAATGCGGTTTCCTCATCTATCCAGTGGGGGTTAAAAAACATTACAGGGGCTTTATTGGCAGAGCCTATGCTTCAGCATCTGCAATTTCTTGAACTAAAACCCCCTCTTTCCTTATCTGCCTGGTGGGCAATTCCTCATCATCGAATTCCTTATTGCTGCACTTTTTCCAGATCTAAAGTAAAAGGAGACTTTCTTCCCCATTCCCCACCTTCCTCCAGGTCCCTGAAAGCCACTCTGTCCTTCTCTCCAGCCCTGGCCCCATTCCTACTCTCTTCTCCTAGTGTGAAGGGGGAGTATGACACCAGAATGTCGGTATTAGGAAAAGCTCTCTCTTTCAGGCTAGCCTGACCCTTCCTCCTACTCTGAGGTGAGCACATCCAGGTCAGGGCCCAGGGCCTCCCTTCTGAAGATCAGTCCTGAGACTGGACAGCATGAGGCAGCCTTTGCCTCCCACAGAGACAGTGGGAGGGAAGGCAGAGCAACTGACCCCAGCCACAGGTCCAAACCAGTCTCTCATACCCTGTCACCAGCTCATAGATCTGCTGTGCTGGTCTTCAGATGAGGCCCCAATCTATTTGGTCCCCCAGTTACCACACAAGCTCAACAAGAGGAGGAATTTTTATTTTGTTCACTGATGTATCCCAAGTGCCTGGATCAGAGCTTGGCACATAGGAAGGGCTCCGTATTTATTTGTTTAATGAATTAAGGAATCCGCAGGGGGAAGGAGTGTGATTAGCAATCCAAAACCAAAATGCCCTCAATCATCCCCTCCAGACAGCAGTGGGCCCTCCTCCGTGATCCCTTAGCACCTCCCAGTACAGCACTTAACACATTATAACCATTCGATATGGAACCTGGCTCTCACGTTTGACTTGGAGCTCCCCAAGGGCAGAGATTTCATCTCCTATTTATCTTTGTCTCCCAAAGGCCCAGCCTTCTGGGACTAACTCCTAGAAGGTGCTCAAAAATAACAGCTGGATGGATGGCGAAGATAAGGAACACAATACTATTACATTTTAATTGTCTTCTTTTATTTTGAATGCCAAAGATGCTTTTGCTTTAAAGTTAGAACGTATGACTAATGAATCACTCCCAAGCTTGTTTGAGAACTCTGAACAGAAATGGAAAAAAACAAGATAAGCCAAAAGGGAAAGCCCAATGCAGTAAATGTAGACAGTGACTCTTGGCTCTTGAGCATCTGTTTTTGAAATCCAAGGAGCATGAGTATGAGTCAAGGGGAAGGGTGCAAAGTTCTTTGAGGATTTGCTAACATGTTATTAATACTACAGTGCCAAGAAGGGAAAAAAGGACTCGAGGAAATGACAGAAGCTGTTAAAGCTCGAAAGAAATACATGAATGGCAAATACATGGCACTGTGGCAAATAATTCCACGCCATGCCCTCACCCCACCCCTTCGTCCTGCCAGCCTTGGTAAACATCAATGGTCAATTAGATACAGCACTTGTTTCCACCAAGGGAAAGTCCTTCCCTAATAGGAAGGCGAAGAACTCTAACGGCTATTCCTGCCTCAGATCAAGAGTTCTAACACCTAGATGAACGTCAAACTCATCCGGTGTGTTCATCACCTCAGGCGGCCATAACAAAATACCACAGACAGGGGGCCTTAAACAACACGCTTTTCTCGCACGCGATTCTGGAGACTGGAAAGTCACAGATCGAGGTGCTGGTCAGGTAGGTTTCGTTCTGAGAGGTCTTCTCTTGGCTCACACACGGCAAGCTCTCCCCAGCTGGGCTTGGTACAAGGTACGCTCTCAGGGATAGCTGGTCCATGCAAGAAAGAATCGACTCAGGTGGGGCAGTCCCAGACACCATGGTGCAACTCAGCGTACCCTGCGGTATCTAACGGAGAACACCTCTCTATGAAGTCCCGTGGCCCTCCAAGACAGTCGTAAAGAAGACAGAGAACGATAGGGACAAGGCAATTCATTCCTTTATTCATCTAAATGTCTTCATTAAAAAAAAAAAAAAAAATTCCAAGATCAGGGTTGTGTGTGTGCGAGACTGTGTTTTTTCTCTTACTAAATGAGAGTGTAGGACTGCGGCTGTGGCATGAAATGTGGCCAGTGCAGATTGAGATGCGCTGTAAGTTCAAAATACAGACCTAATTCAAAGACTTAGTATTTAAAAAAAAAAAAAAAAAAAGTAAACGATCACATTGATATTTTTCTATTAATTGCATGTTAAAATTAAAATGCTTTGGGGGTGCCTGGGAGGCTCAGTTGGTTATGGTCTGACTTCGGCTCAGATGGTGACCTCTTGCGGTTTGTGGGTTCAAGGCCCATGTCGGGTTCAACGCAGAGGCTACTTGGGATTCTCTCTCTCTCTGCCTCTCACTCGCTCTCTCTGCCCCACCCCGGCTCACACACATGTATGCGCTTGCTCCTGCTCTTTCTCTCTCTCTCTCTCTCTCTCTCTCTCTCAAAAATAAACGCTTAAAATACTTTCAATATGTTGGGTTAATCAAAATATAATTTAAAAAATTTTAAGTCTTCCTGTGATGCTAATGATCAGCTAAGTCTGGCTCCAACTGGCAGTGAATATCAGATAAAGACTGGGCTCAGGAAAGAACATCAGGCACTGTGACGATCTGAATCGAGAAGCCTGAGTTGCCAAAAAAGCACTGTATTGGCACCACCCACCCCAGAAGTTAAAACTAGGATTTGTTGACACACGAGTATGTCACTCATGCTTGGTTACTAAAAACATTTATCATTAAGTTTTGAATACATACATATTAACTCACAATGAATCCAAGTCCTAAATGTAAAACCGAGAACTCCAAAACTCTTTAGGAGAACAGGGCAAAAGCTTCACAATGTTGGACTCGGCAATGATTTCTGGAATATGACACCAAACACACAAACAACAAAACAAAAAAATAGATAAATAGGACTTCATAAAAATTGTTAAATTTTGTGCATCAGAAGACTCTACCAACAGAGTAGAAAGGCAGCCGACACAAAGGAAGAAAATATTTGCATATACAGAATACACGGAGAACTTGTAAAACTCAGCAACAAAAACACTAACAACCAATTCAAAAACGGGCAAAGGACTTGAAAGGATGTTTCTCTGAAGACGACGTACAGATGGCCGACAAGTGTATGAAAAGATGCCCAACATCACTAATCATTAGGGGGAAAAAAACCAAAACCATGATGCATACCACTGCTAGGGTTGCCACTATGTTAAGGGGGGAAAAACCCAGAAAAACAACAGGTGTTGGCGAGGATGTGGAGAAATTGGGACCCTTGGGCACCGCTGGTGGGAATGTGAAAGGGCGCAGCCACTGTGGAAAAGAGTATGGCGGATGCTCAAAAAATTAAAAAGAGAATTTTTTGATGCAGCAACTCCACTTCTGGGTGTTTACCTCAAAAGAACCGAAAGCCGGGTCTCAAAGAGTGGTTTGCACACCCCTGTTCATAGCAACATTATGCACTGTAGCTAAAATGTGGAAACAACCCCAAATGTCCAGCTGAGTGGAAAGGCCCGATGTGGTATATACATACAATGGCGTATTATTCAGCTTTAAAAAGGAAGAAAATTCTGACACCTGCTACAACACGGATGTACTTTGAGGACATTACGGTAAGTGAAATAAGCCAGACACAGAAAGACAAATACTTCCATGATGTACTTCAAGTAGTCAAATATAGAGACAGAATGTAGAATGGTGATTGCCAGGGGCTGGGGGATGAGGGATGGGGCACTAGCATTTGGTGAGTCCCGAATTTCAGTTTTACAAGACGAAAAGATTCCTGGAGATGGACAGTGGTGACGGTTGCACAACATGACGAATGTATTTAATACACTGAACTGTACGCTTAAAAATGGTTACAATGGTAAATTTTATGTCATGTGTATTTTACCACCATCCAAAACTGAGTTTGAGAATTATAGTTTTCTTTACATCAAGTAAACCTATTCAGGGATCCCTCCTTGTTATATCCAACATCATTTTCTCACTCACATACCAATATCCTTGCTTTTTTTCCTTTTTCATAGCAGCTTCTTACTTGAGAATGGTTTTAGATTTACAGAGAATTGAAAAGATAAGAGTGGAGCGTTCTCGCATGTCTCCACAGTGTGGTATATTTGTCACAGTTAATGACCCCATGTTGATATATTATTATTATTAACTAAAGTCCATACTTTACTCAGATTTCCTTCGTCTTCCATTATGTCCTCTTTTTGTTCCAGGATCCTATCCAGGGTAGCATATCAGTTTTAGTCATGTCCCCTTAGGCTCCTCTTGACTATGAAAGCTTCTCAGGCTTTCCTTGTTTTTGATGACTATAATAGTTTTAGCAAAAGCTAATCATGTGTCCTGTAGATCAAAACTGGGATTTGTGTGGTGGTTTTATGAGGCTGTAAGTGTGGGGGAGGAAACCAGAGAGCTCAAGTGCCTTCCTCAGTGCAAATCAGCAAGGGTTCCTTTGTCAACTTGACTTATCACTGATGACGTTGACCTTGATTACCTGGCTGTGATGGCATCTGTCAGGTTTTGCCATTGTAAAATTCCTCCTTTTCCCAAACGCAGTCTTTGGAAGGAAGTCACTGTGCACAACACACATGGAAGGAAGGCGGAGACAAATGTCATGATGCCCATTTCACAGAAAAAAAAAAGAAAAGCAGGTGAAAGGTGAAGTTACTTTCCCAAGGTTTCAAAGTTAGTAATTTGCAAAGCCGGGATCTAAAACACAGAGGCTCGGTCCACAGGTTTTCCTCATGGTCTTCAGAAAAGTCGGCAGAAACTGACCTGTAACAGAATTCACCGTAGGATTTCACCATATTCCTTCAATGCCATTGTCTTAGAAAAGAGCACAGGCTACCAGATACAGTTCCATTGCTCAGTCTACCCTGAAGCGTCATGTGGCCTGGGATCCTGAATACCTCTAGCCTTTAGCTGAATCCTCCAGGAAACAAAACACACCACCAGGTTTAGGAACCGGGATTCCAATGTCTGAATCCAGCCAAGCCATTCAGCTATGTTACCTTGGGGAAATACCTTGCTGTCTCAAACGTTTGGCTTCTCATCTATAAAACAGTGGCAGTAACTACAAAATGTCGGTCCAGAAATTCATGTGAAGGAAGGACTTTAATTTTACTTTCTATAACTCAGCTTAATCTCTATCTTGAGCTCCGTTGAGATCTGAACAGCAGACTTTACCGCCATCAGTCCAGTGTCTTTGGCCCAGACGCGCCCCCCCCCCCCCACCAGATGCAATCTTCCTTCCTTGTCTGGGGATCTCTCCACAACTTTCTTGACACATGTGGGTGCCTGGAATCATTCTCCTGCTCCCAGGCCACACTGGAGCCTGGAAAACGTTAAGACCATCAAAGGTGCCACGGCTCCTCTCTCATTCCCTTCTCTCTGTCTCTCTCTTGGACGGTCCGGAGAACCCGCTTAGACTCTGCACCATCCCTCTAGGGTTCTTTCCCCTTCCTGGGCCTATCTCCTGGCTAGGGCTCCACCAACATCCATACTCTTTTCAGTTCCTCTAAACCCATTCCCCTAAGTCCAGGACAGCTATTCTTGGAGGAGAACCTACCCAGGAGGAGGAATAATGCTTTGTACTCACTTAGGAGGGTCCCCCCCCCCCCCGCAAACTTTTATCTCCGCCTTGAAATGCTTAGACCCCTCTAAGCATACAGGCTTTTAAAATATAAGGGCCAGAAAAATTGTTATTTAGTTAACATATATGATGGATTTGTTATTTTTAATGAGTTAATAAAAAGTTTTAGTAACTATGCTTCATTATTCAGTTAGAGCTTCCAATATGATACATATCAGTAGCTATAACCCAATAAATAAAAGTTCTTCAGAAATCCCAAGAAATGCTAACAGTATAAAGAGGTCTTACGACCAACATGTTTGGCTAAACCACTGATTCAGCCCAAGCCCACAGCTATTTTTCTGAGCATCTGTTATATTCCAAATAGTGGATACTTTATACCCACAGCTGGAGTATAAAGAAGAAAAGTCAGAGTCTTCGTCCTCAGGCAGTTCACACCAAGAGGAAGAAATGTTGAATCATATTAGACAGTCACTGTAGATTTCTTCGTCTGAACACTGACATGAGGGTAACTCTGGAAACACAGAGCAGGTGCCGCGCTTAACTCGGATGACGTGTCACTGTTTCTCCGAGACTACCCCTGACTCCCTGCACGGAATGAAAAAGGGGAAAGGAAAATCATACAGGGATACAAGGCAGGAAAAGGCGGTCCAGGCTGAGGGAGTTACACGTTCACACAACCGGAGGCCAGAGAGAGCCGCTGTGCTCCAGGGGTGTTTACCACGGCTGGTGTGCGGACCACACAGAATTGGTGAACGGGGAGCCTGGATGCCCAAAGTAACAGAAAATAAACAGGCGTTGCAAAAGCTCTCAATGTTTTCCTATTAGCAGGTGATAGTAGTTAGCTTCTCCTTGTCACAGAGGAAACAAGCACGGATGACTCAGCAGAGATGACTCATCGAAAGAGAAGCCTTGGGTGAAGTCTTTGTCAGGCTCTCGGAGCTACACCCACGTGGTGCCTCCCCTTGCAAGATCAGTTCTCCACGGCGAGTCGTTTTTATATTTTTATATTCAAACAAACGCAAACAGTACAGCCCAGGATACACAGTGCATGTGAACTGCTGGGACAAAGCATTAACACTTAAGGAAACTTTCCGTTTGCAGCGGGCTTGAGGACGTGCGGCACATTTATAAGATTCGGTTATTATGAGGACGTGCGTGGAGAAGTTTGCCGAGCACGGTGAGAATGCTAGCCAGTCATTTGCCCTCTGCAAAAGCCAACAAGGCTCTAGAAAGGATAATATCCTGGGAAATGTAGTTTCAGCTTCTCACCCTTCCAGGTCATTCTTCCATGAGGCCCTCAAGCCAAGTTCACGTTTTTATGTAGGCTTCGGTTTGGGTTTTGTGTGGGAGGCAGCTTCTGAAAGGGCCCCCAGGGATCCCTCCTCCTGGGGTTCACAGCCGTGTGTAATCCCCTCCCCTTGAGTGTGGGCTATACCTCTCAGCTTGCTTCTAACAAATAGAAGGTGGTCACACAGACGGATGTCACTTGGAACATTCAGTTACAAAAGGCTCTGACTCCGCTCATACCCTCGTCCTCTCTAGGCCTCTCCCCTGTTCACTCTGATGAACCCCATTTCCACCACTGTGAGCTTCCCCGTGGACAGCCTCACCTGGCAAGGAACTCAGGGCAGCCTCCAGCCAATAGCCACTGGGAAACTGAGGCTCTCGGTGCGGTAGCCCTGCAAAAAAAAAAACAAAAAAACAAAACCCTGAAGATCACTCACAATCACATGGAAACATCCCTCCCCGGCTGGGTTTTGAAACAGCAGCAGCCCAGATGAGACCTTGATGATAGTCACTGACAGACCTTAAGCCGTAACTTTTGTTATGGTATAAATTGGTAGAATTTAATAAAAGACGAAAACATTCTGTGTTTTGCCAGGCTGAGAGTGTTCCAGAGACGGCAGAGGTCAGGACTGGAAAATCCATTTGCCAGAAAAAATGTTCGCGTCCATTGTCTTCCTCCAAGGCACGCTCTTGACGTGCTCTCTCCAATTACCTCCTATTCCTGTAATTACACAAAGCCAACAAAGCCGTATGTTTAAGTACCTCCAATCCAAGAGCTGCTATAGCCACCTGGGTTCTCTAATCTCCCTTCTTTTGCTTTCAAAAATTCAATAAACATGTTACCACTTGTCAAAGCTGACATCCTCCCCCATGGCGAGAAAGGTTCTGCACTCAAAGGAGATTTTTATGTCTTTGTTTTTCCTATTCGACTTCCTATCCTTCTTCTGATATTTACTCTTCCTGTCAATGCCTGTATCCAGAGTATGGACTAATAAATAGTGTTTGCCTTATACCTCTGCTTTTCTGTGAGGATTTCCAAATTTAGGCTGGATCTGGGTATGACAGGCAAGCTGGATGGTGGCCCTGTGACAGCAGACGTTGGATTCAAAATTACATGGTCCTCGGGGTTAGCCAGCCAGCCTTCCTTCCAACCAACACGGGGCCCAGAACTGTTCCTAGAGGCTGTGTTAGCCCGAGTCCTTTGAGAATCAGACTCCCAATGTGAGATTAAACATCTGAGGACTCGGGAGGGGAATCATCTGTGAGAGCAAACAGGGAGGGAGTCAGAAGAGGCTGGGAGAGCCACCAGACAGTGATGTGAGTCTGGTCCTGAGTGAAGGAGGCAGGGAGGGAAGGTCGGGTGGAAGCCCAAGGAGGATTCTTCAAAGCTGTCAGGGAGTCTTCAAGCCAAAGTCAGCTGTCAGAGTAGTCGGTTTCCCAGGACCAGGTCTGCCATGCGGGTCACCGGCTGGGAGAAGGACATGTGACATCGGCACACTCACAGGATTTCAGGGGCAGCAGCCGGAGCCCTTGGTCACTTTCACCCCTCTGTGGTAAGAGGTCTGCAAGGAGCACTCCCAGGGCCCCCGCAGGGGCATATGACAACGAAAATCTGGGTGTGGTAGGGCAGGGGGTTATTCTGGAATGATAACATCTCTCTAACTGCTAACCCTCGTGGCTTTTCTTCTTTGTCTTTATTGACAAAATCTTTACACTGCCACCAAAGGGGCAGAACTGTGGCATGTTCATGACTTAGGTAGCTC
Organism: Herpailurus yagouaroundi; assembly: GCF_014898765.1. Classification (NCBI taxonomy): domain Eukaryota; kingdom Metazoa; phylum Chordata; class Mammalia; order Carnivora; family Felidae; genus Herpailurus; species Herpailurus yagouaroundi. The sequence continues at coordinate 16,668,614 of NW_024412418.1, read as the reverse complement.
ATGTTCCGTGTCGGCATGCTTCCCACTCGTTCATTCATTCATTGATGTCTTCTTTTATTCCTTCAGCAATACTTTTGAGAGTCTGTTCGGGCCCCTAGAGAATCGATGCTAAATAAGTCATCCCTGGAAATATCTTGTTTTAGGGAAGATGGACGTGTGAACCAAAAAAAACCATGAAGACACAAATTTCTGACTATAATAACACTTCAAGGCAAATGAAACAGGATAATGCGACAAAGAATGACTTTTGGGGAGTGGGAAGGGAAACCTATTATGTCCCATCATGCTTTCTGTTACCTTCTTTTCTTGTCTCTCAGACTCTATTTTGGAACGTTGAGGTGGGGCATGGAAACTGCCTCCGGTTTGTTTTCTTCCCGGCATAAACACTGGCTTGGACTCTTCCCTCCAACTGCTGCCTTTTTCTAACAATGTTATTTCTGGCAAGTCATATTCCTGAAATACCGTGAGCCTCCTTGTACATCTCTCTATCCACAGGGGAGAGGGTTGGTCCTGCAGTGATGAATGCACATTTCTTCTAGGCTAGTAACTCCTCTTAATTTGTTTTGGGCCATCCCTACTTTTCCGTTCACCAACTAATCCCGAACAAGGGTCAAACAAGTCACGTGAGAGAAAAGCCCACCAGGCCACACTCAGTTCTGGGAACACCAGGCCTTCCCCTAATTAATCACAATGGCTGAGCACGAGCCACACAACTGGCTGAGGAGGAAGCGTGTGGGGGAAAGAGTGCCGGGCCGGATGTCAGAAGACCTGCCTTTGGCCCCAGATCTACCCCTAACGAAATGCGCCATCTCAATCAACACCTTCCTCTCTGGTTCCTGGCACACGATAAGTACATAATACATACTGCTGAATGAAGACAGCAGGATCTTAAGCTATCACTTTCCATATCAGCTGGAGTATAGATTAAGGAGCCATAACAAAGAGACCCCCAAATGCAGTGACTTAAGCAAGAGAGGGGTTCGTGTCTCTTTCATACAACAGAATAGTGGTAAGAAGGGGAGATTGGCCCCTCGGCTCTATGAGGTTATCCTGGGGCCCGGGGTTCCTTCTTTTTTCCTCTGGACCCTCTCAGGGTGATGCTGCATGTTCTGTGCTGGTTCAGCAGTATCACATGCAGGCAACTGCCAGAGGGAAGAGGGGAAGAGACGGGGAAGAAGCGATTTCCTCTTAGGGGAGTGCTGTGGAAATTACACAGTTCTGTTCCCATTCTATCAGCAAGACTCTGGCCACGTGGCCACGACGAACTTCCAGGGAAGCTGAGAAATATGGGCTCCCGCTGACCTGAGAGCACCCATGGAGCAGGGGTGGCAGGGGGAGTCCCTTACTAAATGGGGAATGAAAGAGTTCAGACAGGCTTGGACATTTAGCATCTCTGCCAAGCCTGTGACAAGATTCCATACTCACGTCCATGATTCTGCTAAAGAATGATTGTTACTGGCATGCTATCTCTTTATCTTATTTTGCTTTTCTTCCCCAGAATTTTTCACTGGCCTAAACCCAATGACTTTGAACATGTGTGTTTTAATATGGGGTCCATGGCTCCTATAGACCCTAGGAGAGTCTTAAAATTTTTCGAGGATTTTTTTTTTAATTGGGGGTTTTTCCTTCCGATCATGGTGTTAAAACTGAATGTTGCCATCTTGTGCATCATTCTTATGATCCCATATAATCAAATCATGCCATGGGATCTCAATGGCCTTGTTGGTTCCAGTGGCACAGATACAGACTTAGCACAGAAATGTTGGGTTTGCCCCAAATTAAGTCCAAATAAATTAATAGTAGACTTCACAAAGGGAGTTTCCAGAGCAGTCCAAATAGAAATGATGGAAAATTGGATCATCACATGGCACCCGGTAGGATACACATGCCAAAAGAATTAATGAGGCAGTGGTCAATATTATGTTCTCCTTTGAGAGAGAATTTGGTTTCAGCAAAATAACATCATCCTTCCCATTAAATTAATGTTGTTAAATAGCATCACATTGGCTTTTTAGTTTTGTTTGAATTTAACTTGTATTGAATTGAGTTACAATTGACCTCTGAACAACATGGGTTTGAACTGTGTGGATCCACTCATATGTGGATTATACATGTGTGTGTGTGTGTGTGTGTGTGTGTGTGTATGTGTGTGTGTGTGTGTATCCACCTATATATGGATTATATGTGTGTGTATGTATGTGTATATATATATGTATATATATATATAAAATGTAGTACAGTACTGTAAATGTATTTTCTCTTTCTTACGATTTTCTTAATAATACTTTTTCTCTAGCTTACTTCTTGTAAGATTACAGTATACAAGGCATATCACATACAAAATGTATGTAAATCCACTGTTCATGTTATCAGCAAGGCTTCCGATCGATAGCAGACTGTTAGCAGTTAAGTTTGGGGGGGAGTCAAAAGTTATACAAGGATTTTCAACTGCATGGATGGTCAGTGCCCCTAAGCCCTGCACTGTTCAAGGGTCAACCGTATACTGAACTCAATTCAACTTGCTTAATTTAACTTGACTTGGGTTTTAAACAGATATCAGAGCTGTAATGACAAGCTTGAAAGTAACATCATAATCAAACAATTGTAGTATATACACTGGGAAGGAAGTGGAAGTTGTTCTCTTCTTTTAAAGGAGCCCACACATCACTAAAGTTTAAAGAGCAGAGTTATCATGAATGGTTCTAAAGGATTATGATAAGTTATCCTCCCTGAGAGTGATTCTCTCCCCTGGACTATGATTCCAGCAGACCCTAAAACATTTCTGCCCAGCTGACAGTTACTTTAGATTTTGTTCAAGTGCACCACTCAACCTCGATGGCTGCTCTGTTGTCACCAACTTCAGGAGAATAAACGTGGAATGTTCTAGCATTTGCAGCATTTCCTAAACCAAAGGAATTTTGCCCAAGAGGGTGGGTAGGTTACTCTCCGCTGCTAAGTTCCTGCTGGGGTAGTTGATTTCTGCTCCCTGAAAGGACAAGGAAGTGAAAAGTTCCTTCTCCTCCTCCCGCCTAACCCATGCCTGCAGTTTCGAGGGTAACTATATGACAAGGGCAATAAACATTCCACCCCCCCTGAGGCAATGGAGTAGAAAATGACATATATAGGGGCTGGGTAGCAGTGCACGCATCAGTCTATCTGGTGCTTGGAGATCCTCTGGGATGAGAGGCGCTATATAACTGTAAGTTATGGGGACGCTTAATCAACTATTCTCCCACCGACTTGTGTTCTGTCCGTGATTTACTGGCACCTCTGTTTACCTACAGGATAATGGTCCTGGTGGAAGAGAGTATGAGGAAATAAATGACTTGGTGGGTGATTAATTGTCCTGGCGCAGCACAGAGTCCAGTACCAGGATCATTATTTCTATTGTATGACAAGAAAGAAAGAAGGAGCAGCGAAGCCGTGTGCATAAATAACAGGGGAAGGATTTCCTCGCTGCTCAGGAAAATTCTGCTCTCCCATTCTTTTCAGAACTGAAGGGGCCTATTCCACAGTCTGAACTCTCATCTCTTCCCTGAGCCTTCAGACGTGATGATCTCTGCTAATTGCTCTAGTCGGGAGCTAGGGAAGTTCTGGCGAGGGCTCCCCTCCCGTTCACCCCAAGCACAGGAGCAGCACGGCACTGCAACTTGGCCCTTTCTGGAGCTCGCCCGTACAGACGGTCTCTTAGGAGGCAGCTCTGGGCTCTGAGAATAAGAGGCGGTAGGGAAGCTGATAAATTTGGATCGAATGAACGCTATGCGCAAAGACAGTACAATAGGAGGAAAGCTCCGGACACAAAAGGGTAGCAGCTTCTGGCATCTTAGTTAATGACACGGAGCATTTAACCCAGTTGTTCAAAACCCCACTACGTGTTAGAAACACTCTACTTAGGAGCCTTAAAAAAAAAAAAAAAACAAACTACCAATGCCAGGTCTCACCCTTGACCCATGAAAGCAGAAGTTCCAGGAGGGAAGTCTAACCTTCATACAGCGCTGATTTGATGGAAATGGGATTCCTAAGCCTTGGACGTAACTCTTCGGGAGCCGTGGGGCATTGATTTCATTAGGGAGTCCCTCATTAGCCTAAAGAGAACATCAGGGAAGAACAACATACAAGCTGCTGAACGTTCCAGCTCCAACATTACTGCTTCCAATTGGGGAAAATAAATCACTGCAGAAGGACAGCGCCTCATTTTAACTAGTCTGGGTTTTAATAGCCCATCAGCTCCGCTTTAAATGCTTTTTGATAGCACGGTGCATTTGACCTTAAGCAGAGCACTTGGATTCAACCTTGACATTTACCATAATTAAACAAAGAGGATTTTTCTCATTAAATATTATTTTTGTTTCTTGGACCATGAACTGAATTGCGAATGAGATTCCATTTCAGTCGATGCCACGGCATGACCCTCCATTCTCCACAGCCGTTAGCAGCTACAAGCCCCAGTGTGCCCTCAGCTGTGGCATGAGGGAGCCTGGCATTTCCTGTGGGCTCTCTTTTTAGCTACTGACAAATGTCACAGAGGCCAGCATCATCCACAGGGAGAATGGGTAGGGTGCCAGGGGGAGGCAGACAGCCCCACCCCAATTCTCATAGATATGATCTTTAACTCCTTGGAATCCTCACCCACTAGACGGAGAAGGTCACTTTTGGCACTATCTGCCAAGTTCGTGTTGAAACCCTCTGTTCCTTCCTCATCCACAGCAGTGAGACTCTGGCACTTTTTTATTTTGTCAAGTATTACCTCAATTCCCTGCCATGACTGACTGGACCAGAAGTGGGTAGCACACCCAAGTTGGTTTCATCCAAGTTCCTCCAATTAACTTGGAGGAATCAAGAAAAAGAGAGTATGATTTGGGTTGGATAACTGGACTTGTATGATGGATACGTTGCAGTTGCCACAGGGGCCAAGAGGCAGAGGAAGCAAGGCTTCAGGGAATAAGAATGGAACAGAGGAGATCAGAAGCAAGAGACCCAGGAAGAGTCCAGCTTGTGTTCTAGTCCTAGACATTTCTCCCAAGGCTCCGTTTTGTTCCTGTTGTTGGTTCCAAAAGAAATTCCTGTGTCTTTATAATAAAGCAGCTGGAGAAACGTCCCTTGCCTACCCTTCCCTTAATATCGTTTACCTTCCCTCTTTTCTTCATGTGGTGTTCCAGGGGCCAAGTCAGCCGTTTATAACTGAAATCCATGCAATCCCTACCTCTCTGGAAACTTCACCCACTGAGAACGGGTTTTGGTAACATCTCCCCAGCTCATGATGAACCCATTAACTCCCTTGTGAGGGTTCATTTTATGTGTCAACTCAGCTTCTGCCCAGATACTTGGCTAGGCATGATTCTGGATGTTTCTGTGAAGGAGTTTTTTGAAGAAAATTAACATTTAAATCAGTGGACTTTGAGGAAAGCAGATCACCCTTCACAATGCAGATGGGCCTCATCCAATCAGTTGAAGATCTTACTAGAACAAAGACTGGACACCCCAAGCAAAAAGGGATTCAGCCAGAAGATTACTAGGGACTCAGACTACAACTCTTCCCTGGGTCTCCAGGTTGCTCGGCTGTCCCATCAGATTTCAGATTCACCAAGGCTCCATATTCACGTGAGTCAGTTCTTTAAAATCAATCCATCTCTCTCTCCCTTCCATGCTCCTCTCCCTCTGTCCCTCTCCCTATCCCTCTCCCTGTCCTCTCTTTCTCTCTCTTTATTCATTCACTCATTCATTCATTCATTCATTCATTCATTCATTTACACATCCTGTTTCCTGTTGCCTCTGTATCTTCCGGAAAACCCTAATACATCCCTCTTCATCCATAGAAGGATGCCTCTGGCTATTACTATTAGTACTTCCTCCCTTGTCAACTTGCAATATTTTAGCACTGATATTAACAGGTGATAGGGAGGTAGTGAGGCAAAGGAGAATGGACACTGGACCCAATTCAACGAATCAGTGGTGTAATCTTGGGCAAATCACTTTACTGGTCTGGGCCTCTCCTAGGTTATAGTAGAAGATTCCTAAGGGTCTTCCTAATTTCAAAGTCCACAAAAGGTACCATAACATCTCACACAACATTTTTCGGTGGCAATCTCCCTTTTTCTGTGTACTTCCCCTTGCTGGAAATCTTGTTTCTTTCCCTGTAGTCCTTCTGCCATTTTGGAACTGGAGAGGGAGAGAAAGGCCAGATAAAAGGGAGAAAGAATGATAAAGAGACAGTTCCAGCCAGACACAAGGGGAGAGTAGAGGGTACTTCCAGTGGAGGGGGGAGCTGCACAGAGGGGTGAACAGAGATGGATAGGCATGTGAGACCTGGAGCCCTGACCCCCCCCCCCACCCCATCCAGGTCTAAAGCTCCAAGCTGGGGTGGGTGTGAGTGCTCACTGGGACACCAAGGCAGGTCTGGAGAAATCTAGGCAGGTGACAGCCAGTGCTCTGCTTCCCCAAGTACCACCGGGACAGTCACAAGCCTGTAAGGGAAACTTGCGTTTCCAAAGAGTTCTGTGCACATCAAGGGTGGGTACCACGTGGCAGCGTGGACAGAGGTGGCTGCCTGTATAGACAGGGACCGGGACAGCCCCACCCCCAACCCCTCCCCAAGTGTCTCCTGGCTTCGACAGAGCACAGAAAAGATCTGGAGAGTTCTCAGGAGCCTGTGAAAGGGGTGGTAGAGGTAGCTAAGAGTTAAGATGTGAGAAGCCTGCCTGCAAAGATTCGCTAAGACACATGGTGGAGAAAGCTGCAACTTTCAGGGAGGTCTGACCAGGTCTGGGGTCCTGAAGGAAGATAAGGAGCAAGTCTCAGAGAACCAGCAAAGCGAGCAAACTCCCAGGGAGTTTTGTTTGTGGGTTTTCCCTAACTCTTTTTTAAAATATTTTTTAATGTTTATTTATTTTTGAGAGAGAGAGAGAGGCATAGTAGCAGACATATTAAATGCATTTCACTTAACTCTTACAATAGGTACAGCACAAGCAGGGGAGGGGCAGAGAGAGAGGGAGACACAGAATCTGAAGCAGGCCACAGGCTCTGAGCTGTCAGCACAGAGCCCGAAGCGGGGCTTGAACTCACGGGCTGTGAGATCGTGACCTGAGCCAAAGTCGGACACTTAACCGACTGAGCCACCCAGGTGCCCCAGTTTTCCCTTACTCCTATAGGGCTTCGGAGTAGGAGATCGATCATTAAAATAAAGGACGTGAAAAAAAAAAATAAAAAATAAAGGACGTTTCCTTCTGGTTTTGTACATCTGAGCTGTAGTGCATAAAGTCTGGCCGCCCTACAGCTGCAACAGAGAATCCAGAGGAGGGAGGTCTTTCTTGCCTCCATGCCTTGGAAGGAGACATACCCACCTCCCCACTCACCTTGCACCACCACCATTGGGAGAGAGAGAGAAAGTAAGGAACAGTCCCAAGGACGCCAGTCACCGTAGCATGTGATTCCTTGTCCCTAAGGAGCCATCGTTAGGATAACACGGTGGTCAGAAGCATGAGGGCGATATTTAGAAAGATGGTTTGGATCTCTCCTCTGTCAACTACAGCAGGTTGCAGAAAGATCTGAGAGAGGCACCGGGAAACTAGTTTGTGGGGGAAGGAGCTTAGCCTGGACATGGTCTTTCCCAGCTGTTGAGAGACCGGCTCAGGGGTTCAACCCGGAGAGCGTGCCCTTGCTATTTCTGTCAGCACGCTTACCTGTTACACTAGGGCACTCCAAGAGCTGTTCGAGGTAGGGTTTTCAGAAAGGAAAGGAGGAAGACTGGAGCGTTGCCAGTGGGAACTAAAAAAGTGGGTGCGCACAGCTCCGGAGCAGCCTGGGGGGCTGACTGTCCCAGTGAGCTCAGCTCCGCTCATTCCGTTGTCAGTATATCCTACACCAACCTCTCATCCCTTCAGCCCTGTCCTCCTGGCCCGTGGCTTTTCAGACCAGACCCATGGGTTCCTGGAGAATTCTCTGAAAGTGGTATGTTAGTTCCAACACTGTCTCTGGCTACGCGGTTGCTAAAAAGGCAATCCTTAAAACCCAACTGCCTTTTTCAACCACATCTCTACCACCCTAGCTGTTTCCCATCTTCACTCGCTGCTGCACAGCTCCATGGCATGGCTTGAATCATGGCTCCTGCCATCAGGTCCGCAAATCTGGCTTTCGTGTGTCTGTCACCATTGTGCACCTGCAGCGTGCTGGGCACAGGAGCGGACATTGTAGATGCATTTCATTTAACTCTTACAATAGGTACGTGCAGTGCGTATGATGAGCCCCATATGATAGGAGAAATACAGGTGGAGAAGGGAAAAATTACCTCCCCAAGGTTTCAAAGCGAGTAATTTGCAAGTCCATGAGTGAAAAACCCGGGTCTATCTTTAAGCAGAGCACGTGCACCACTATGGTGCACCGCTTCCTTGTGTCTGCTGTAACCACAAAGCCGAAGCCGCCTGTGGCCACACACCAATGCCTCTCCACCCTGCTGCTGCTGCTGTTGCTACGGAACGAGAGCCTCCGTACGGCTCTGATTTATCACTGTCGTTGTTGTGGGAAGAAAATGATTTCTGGATTAAGTGCTAACTGGAAAAACCTCACCCACCCCTGGAGACCCTTCATTTCCTGTGTCCCGTTATCAGTTGCATCAACAATAGTGAAAATGTGCCTGTGTCTGTTCAACACACCCGCCTTCGGGTCGTCCAAGAAAAAGATGAACTAGATGTCTGAATGTTTATATGCGGGTGCATTTTACACTCCACTGCTGTCTCCGGAGACTTGTCCAAATATCAGCTATCACGCAAAAAATGACTTAACCAGACTCGAAATGCAAAGCCAGCCAAATGCTTTCCAGGATTCTAGCAGTATTTCTTAAACATCCAAATTGTTGGACACTTTATAGCTGCTCCATAAGGATGGTGAAAGCCTTTTGTCTTGTGCGTCCTACTCCCTCATGTATACTGGTAGTTTGAACCTTTTCTTTCAGAACAGTGCCCTGGTTTTGTCCCTACTCAGCATTCCCCTGCTTGTCACTGGTTCTTTCTCGATTTCCTTCAGGTAGTTCCTGCTAAAGTCCTGAGGCGTTAATTGATCATGGCTTTCTCCCCCCCCCCCCCCCAAGTTCTGAAGAAATTGAGAAAAGTACAAAGGAGTCAGAAGGAGATCCTAACAATAGGTGTATGGCTGGCTACCCAGACTGGTGCATGGGGATTGACCTTGAGGCCCGAATGAGTTTTCTACTCCTTCCTCTCTGAATTACACTTAACCATCTCTTCACAGTCACAGAAGCTGGACAACGGTAGGCCTCTCCCCTCAAGGGCAGAGCTGGCCCCAGTGGGCTCACCACATGAAAAGGCAGGAACAGAAGAATGTATGCCAGCTTCAGGCCATCGAGCCTGAGAAAGGCAGCCATAGAGAGTGTGGAAGGTTGAGAAATATGGCTACAAATTCCTCCCACCCCTGAATGCATGTGCCCTTGCAATATGGGGTCACTCCAGCTCCCATCAAGAAACAGACTTTATTTCTCGACTCTTCTTTTGAATCTAGGCTGCCCTTATGACTTGTTTTGGCCAATGGAAAGTAGTGCGATGCCATTATGCAATTTCTGAGCCAGGACCAAAAAAGACCTCTGCATTCACCCTCCTGGAACCCAGCTGCCAAGTGGGGAAGCCTAAGCTAGCTTTTGCCCAGGATGAAAACCAGCGTACCCCAGCTGGAAGCTTGGGTAACTGCTGAACCTGTGAATGACATCCTTCAGGAGCAGCCAACACCCAATCAACGTGCCAACTGACCATAGCACATGAGTGAACCCAATGACACCACAGAGAACAGAGAATAACAATTTTAACTCAGTCCAGCAAATAAACATATGTGCGAAAAAAGAGCAAGCTCATTAATTCCTAATTCAGCCTCACCAATCAGATAAGTCTCTCTGGTAGAAGAGTAGTGTGGCTCTAATACGGATTTGTCTGGAAACATGATGGGTGGCATAATATTCCCACCACAAGTGACGAATCCTGCTCTTATGGTGTGCGCTGTAGCCCTCCACAAACACAGTGCGGGTACCCTTTATTTATTTTTATTTTCTAAATGTTTATTTATATTGAAGACGGCACCTGTTGGGATGAGCACTGGGCGTTGTATGGAAACCAATCTGACAATAAATTTCATATTTTAAAAAATGTTTATGTATTTGAGAGAGAGAGAGAGAGAGAGCGAGTGCGCGCATGAGCAGGGCAGGGGCAGAGAGAGGGAGACACAGAATCTGAGCAGGCTCCAGGCTCTGAGCTGTCAGCACAGAGCCTGACGCGGGGCTCGAACTTGTGAACCTCGAGATCATGACCTGAGCCAAAATGGGAAGCTTAACCGACTGAGCCACGCAGGTGCCCCATGAGGGTACTCTTTAAACACTGACCTTTAGGGGCACCTGGGTGGCGCAGTCGGTTAAGCGTCCAACTTCAGTCAGGTCACGATCTTGCGGTCTGTGAGTTCGAGCCCCGCGTCAGGCTCTGGGCTGATGGCTCAGAGCCTGGAGCCTGTTTCTGATTCTGTGTCTCCCTCTCTCTCTGCTCCTCCCCCGTTCATGCTCTGTCTCTCTCTGTCCCAAAAATAAATAAACGTTGAAAAAAAAAATTTTTTTTAATAAATAAATAAATAAAAAATAAACACTGACCTTTACTCAGGAAGCTAACGAACAGTAGTGTATTTGCTTCCTATTGATGCTGTAACAAATTAGCACAAACGTGGCAGCTTAAAATGGAACAGATTTATGAGCCTACAGTTCTACAGGTCAGCAGTCTGAAGTGGGTCTCACTTGGCTAAAATCAAGGTATCAGCAGCGCTGCATTCCTTCCAGATACTCAAGGGGAGGAAGGTTCCTTGTGTTTCCCAGCTGCTAGAGGCAGCCCTCTTCTCTTGGCTTATGACCCCCTTGCACCTTTAAAGCCAACAATGGCTTGTGGAGTGTTTCTCACTGACTGACCCTTCAAGCTCCCTATACCACACTTCAGGACACTTCTGATACATGGAGCCCACCAGGATAACCCAGGATGTTCTCCCTGTTTTACAATCATGTGAGCAGCAACCTTAATTCCACCCATAGCCTTGATTTCCCTTTGCTGTGTAACAAGCATATTCACCTGGGACACCCCTATGGAGCGGGGCAGGGGGATGGCATTATTCCATCACACAAATAACAAGCACGGAAGAGCACTGTGCTTTTCAGTAAGGATTAACACTCAGTTCTCTGCTTGCACCTCTCCTAACAGTTTCAAAATACTCTAAAAGTAGAGTAATAAGAAGTCATATTTTTATGACATCTTTGGGGTTGATCATGTAGGACAGAAATGGGACCTTGTTGAAAACAAAACACATCTTATCTCTTGCTGCACTCGAATAGTCCTGTGAAGGCCAAGTTGACAAATGGCCCAGCTTCCCGCTCAATCACGTTGCCAATAACAACATTGGAATGCTGCTTGGGGCCTTCAGGCTGGACCCTGTCAACAAGACAGGCCTCACTGAGTAAGAGGCAATCTGTCTCGGTCTGTCAGATGCTACAAGGTTTCTAATGGCAATGACTGGGAGAGCGCTCCACTCCCCCTGTCTCCGATGGTCTAGGAATGGTGGGAGAGAAGGAACACAGTAGGCTTCCCGCCAGAAGCCAAAGAAGAAGATGGATACATTAAAGAGCACAGAACTTTTCCGCCTTCTTGGCCACTTCCATCTTGTCACTGAATGCCACAGGGATGATTACAAACGGGACATTTGTACCAGGGAGGTGTGCAGACTCCTCTCATCCACTGAATGGCACATACTAAAGGTTATCTCTACGAATGTGACGAGCATTCATTCGCCCAGACCCCATAAATAAAGCAAGTCAGAGTGGGAAGTACCGTGTAAAACCTTTACAGGAATACATGCAAAGAGAGAATATGGTTCGGTCATGCTCTTTTGAGTGTTGAGTGTGTGTGTGTGTGTGTGTGTGTGTGTGTGTGTAGGACAGTTGAGGGCAGACTCACAAGAGACCGGCAACAGACCTGAGAAAAGGAGTCTCAACATGTCAGTCAGGATAATCTCACAATGGACTATGCAAAAGAAGTCGATGCCAAGGCAGGACGCCAGAAACCCTGCCCTGTTTAGGGTTTGGGGTTTGGAGTCAGACAGAGCAGAGAGCGTGAGACCCAGCTCCACTCCACCCTTGCCAGACATGAGTGAAGACCTTGGGCAAGCTATTTAACTTGGTTTTCTCTTCTATAAAGTGAAGATAACAATCAATACTCACTTCATAGCATCCTGTGGCAGACTGTTACATTTGCATGCTCCCGATGAATCCCCTCACCCAGTATCCGTGCCCTTGTGCGTCCCCCTCCCCCACTGATGCTAGACTTCGCTATGGGATTTGCTTTGACTGATGGGACATTGTCAAAGGAACACCTACAGAAGCTGATGAGAGTTTGCACACTGGGTTTGCCCTCTTGGAACACTGCCACCACCATCTAAGATATCTAGGGTATCTTGCTGGGAAGGCCACAGGAGAAGAACCAAGCTACCCCCACTGGCAGCCCCAGCTAACCACCAGACACATTGTGACCACCAGAGAGTCACCTTCCGGGACCCATTTACCCCAGTTGAGCCACATGGGCAGATGACTGTAGTGCCACAAGTGACCCCAGGCAAAACCAAAGAGTAACTGCCCAGCCCAAATTGCAGAACACCCATCCCATTTGTAGAGATGATCCTTTGTACGTTGCACTATTCCGTGGATGACATGAGTCCACATGCCTACCCGGTACACATGCCCTCTTTTAAAAATTGTTTAATGTAAATTTATTTGAGAGAGAGAGAGAGAGAGAGAGAGGCAGAGAGAGAGGGAGACACAGAATCTGAAGCAGTCTCCAGACTCTGAGCCATCAGCACAGAGCCCAACGCAGGCTCGAACTCACCGACCTCGAGACCATGACCTGAGCTGAAGTTGGATGTTTAACTGAGTTACGCAGGTGCCCCCACATGCCCTCTTTTTAATCACTCCTTCAGCATTCAGTTATAAGGAGCAGATGAATAAACTCGCAGAAGAGTTCTGTGGACGGATCTTTCATCCACCCATCTCTTTCTCTGGCTTCTGGCAAGGAATCCTGCTGCATTACTGTGTTCACTGCAGAATAAACAGTTGTTTTAAGCCACTAAGTCTGGGGATGGCTTACTCTAGAGCAACAGTTAACTGATACAGGCTCCTCTTGGGATTAAATCAGATGACACAAAGCACCCGCACAGCTCCTGGCACAGAAGGTGCTCTGGGTCTGGCAATGGTCACCTTGGGTCAAGTTCAGGCCTACTCAATCCTACCTTTTATCTGTTACCCAGCCCCCCTGCAACCACCTTACTCCTTTCTCTATATCCCCTCGGAAAAAGTAAAATAAAATCAACTCGTGAAAAATCACGTTTGAATTTTGTTTTCCTTTTTTTTGTTTTTTGTATTTTATAACATTATTTTCCTGTACCAAGGCAGAACAACGAAAAACCAGATGGTGCTAAGAATCTTTTTTTTTTTTTTTTTCAACATTTATTTATTTTTGGGACAGAGAGAGACAGAGCAAGAACGGGGGAGGGGCAGAGAGAGAGGGAGACACAGAATGGGAAACAGGCTCCAGGCTCTGAGCCATCAGCCCAGAGCCCGACGCGGGGCTCGAACTCACGGACCGCGAGATCGTGACCTGGCTGAAGTCGGACGCTTAACCGACTGCGCCACCCAGGCGCCCCGGTGCTAAGAATCTTAAAATCAGGAGTCCCTTGTCCTAGACTCCTGTGCCCAGCACAACCTGTCTTCATTTCAGGAGGCCCGCATTCCGTGCATACCAAAATCAGGCAAACACTGTACACAGCATAAGTGAATACCATGACACCATGAACACAGATGCAAAAATCTTTAAAAAATATTAGCAGATTGAATCCAGCATCATACAAATATATGCATATACACATATACATATATATACTATATATACAAATATACATATATATACAAATATATATATATATATATATATAACACATCATAAGCAAGTGGGTTTCATCCCAGGAAGGAAAGCTTAGCTCAATACTCAACATTCACGTAGTTCACCATGTCAGAACCAAGAGCACGCCCCCCCCTAAAATGCCCGTACACAGTTCTCCATCTCTGAATCTGCTTCTGAGAATTCAACTTGAGAAAGATATGCTGAGTACCGCTGGCTTAAGCAAGGACGTGGTGGGATGTGACCTATGTTTAGAAGGACTTCTGGCAACGTGTATCAATATGAGGAAGACATTAAGGGCAAGACCAGTCAGGAGGCCGGTGCAGCGCAGGGACAGCGAGAGACCTGCCGAAGAGCAGGGGCGGGGAGGATGCGGAGGGGGAGGTAGACATGAGGCTGAGCGGGAGGTGGAGCTGACGAGATTCGGAGACTAACCGAATGGGGACAGAGGTGGGAGGGGAAGGAGGAACCCAGGCGATTTTTGAGCCTGGACAACCCTGCATGGTGATGTTCACCCCAAGACAGAAAATCTAACAGAGAAAGCACGTTTGTGGGGGGAGATCGCCCTGTGAAGTATGTTTGCCAGCTGGGCCTGACCTCTCTGAACCTCTGACTCTTCTTCTGACGGTGATTTATCCCCAGGGCACACACCTGGTGTGGAGCCCAAGGTCCTCCATCATCTGGCCCCTGCTCCTCCCTCCCTCCTCCTCCCTTCTCCCTCCTCCCCTGTACCCAACCACACTAAGCCTCTTTCTGATCCCAAACCTGGCTGATGTGTGTCCGTCTCAGGGCCTCTGCCCTCAGAAGGCTGCCCTCCCCGGTCTTCACCTGACCACCTCTTTCTCTTCACTGAGGCTTCTCTCCCTTGTCACTGGCCATCGAGGCCTTCTCTGACCTTCCTAGCTCAGACAGCCCCTCCCACCAGGCAGTCAACCCACCTTATGGTACCTGATTCACCTTCTGGACGGCACTGAGACACGCCCTAAATGATCTCATTTGTTTTTCCTGGTATTGTCTGCTGCTACTGGAAGGGGCCCCTCGAACACAGGAAACCAGCTTTGTTCACCACTGTTCTCACAGCAGCGCAACACTGCCTGGCACATAACTGGCCCTCAAGAAATACAGACTTGACTGACGGACCAGCAGATGGCAGAACAGGCGCTCAAACCAACTGCCACGCGGATGCTGGACCTTCAGGGCCAAACCAGGAAGTCCCAGGCAAAGCGGGGGAGTCGGTCATCTGAACTCAAACCCAGACCTGCCAACTCTCTGTCCTGTCAGTGCTTCTTCCTCTGACCTGCCCATGTGATTCCAAAACACGGCATGAGACCTCATGCTTCACATCAGTGCCTGACACAAAGGAAGCCGACAACAAATAATGTGTTGAGGGAGTAAGTGAATGAATGAATGAATGAATGAAAAAAAGAAAGAGAAGGGGAGAGGAGGGGAGGGGAGGGGAGGGAAAGGAAGGGAAGGGGAGGGAAGGGAAGGAAGAAGGGAAGGAGGGAGGGAAGGAGGAAGGGATGGAGGGAGGGAGGAAGAGAGAAAGAAAGAAAGAAAGAGGAAAAGAGAAAGAGAAAGAAAGAAAAAAAGAGAGGGGGGAGGGAGGGAGGGAGGGAGGAAGGAAGGAAGGAAGGAAGGAAGGAAGGAAGGAAGGAGGGAGGGATGGAAGGAAGGAAGGAATGGCTTGGCTCCTTTAAGCAGAAGACAAACAGAATCACCCCGTACTAGTTCCTTGGTTCGAACCACGCACCCTGACCGCTCAGCGACATCCCATGCAGGGTCAACCCGTGCATCTCAGCATCCTACACTGTGAGCTAGAATAAGGTCCCCAGGCAGTCAGCTGCTCATGTCTTACGCTCTCTCCACTGGCGGGCTGCTGGGTCTCAGTGGTAAACCAAAGGCCCGCATGGATGGAGCTCGGACGGGCTCACAAAGCAGGGCAGGGGAAAACCCAAACAGAGAATCTAGATGAGTGGCTCAGATACATGGGATATTTTTTTCTCTTTGGGGATTTCTTTTCCATCTCATTCACATCTGAGGACAAAGCCTGCGGTCCTGCACGCAGGGATGGGAAAGGGAGAGAGGCACAAAGGTAGGTCGGGATGGCCTCCTCTTGCCTTGGCCCCAGTGAGGCACTGCAAGAATGGGGAAAGGCCGGGGTGCATCCAAAGCCGGGACAATCTGGGACCTGACTGGGGAGCCATCAGGGGTGGCAGCAAAACAGACAGCTCCAGTGATCAGGTTCTGAGCCAAGAGGCAAGGGACAGCATCTTCCTGTGTGAGACACAGGACACACATTCAAGGCCTCAGGGTCTTTACGAGAGACAATGAGCGTTAGAGCCCAAATCACCCGAGTCTGATTCCCAGGTCTGCCAGTTAACACACGTGTGACCTTAGGCAGACTGTTTAACCCCTCTAGGCCTCAGTTTCCTCATCTGTAAGCTGGGATTTCTGTGGCGACTGCAGATCCTGGGTCTAAAGCACTTGGCACGTAACGGGCATTTGTAAAGGGTGGCTGTCCTTATGGTCATTACGGTGCAGGTTTGCATCCAAAGAAAGCTTCTCGGGCTAAGGATGATGGGTGGTTCTGTCCCTGAAGAACAAACGATTATTAACCCGGCCATGCTTTACAAGCGGGCGTTGGCATCCTCACGGCGAGGTGGGAGTAATGAAGCCGGTGGCTTGGGATGCTCTCAACACACACGGACGGAGCCCTCCCCCGCCCTCCCCTACGAATTCCTGACTTCCATTTCGGTTTAATAGACTTGGATTTAACAAGATAGCTATTATACTTTAAATACACACCGACTGGCCAGAAATGCAGTGTTTACTGCAAATGAGGAACGAGAGAGGCCACCCCTGCTGCATCTCTGGTGTATCTCAAGCACAGCTTTGAATAATTAATTTGCCATTTTGATAATACACAATGACCGGCCTATTAAGCCAAGAATCCTGCATTTATTAAATGCTAACTTAGTGGCAAGCAAACAAAACCTGAGTCAATAGTTGCCTTGCGAGTTATTAAAAGCTCTTCTCCCCGAGGATTTGTGTGGGAGGTACCCCACGTGGTCGGGCTGAGGGAGCGAGGAGGACAGCCCGTGGGGAAGCGGGAGCACACAGGAGGCTATTCAGAGCCTCACCCTCCCTGCTCAGGTGGGAGGGCACTACCATGGCAGGCTGAGGTCAATGCCAAAGAAACCGCCTGAATTTCCCACCAACGGTGAACCACCCCTGGAGCCGCCAGCAGGAACATCTGCTTTTTGTTTGGGCTTTCTGGAAGCTATTTATTGCCCAAAGATGGGGCTTAGAGGCGGGAAAGGTATGTAGAACGTGGTGGGGATCCCAATATTAGGACCTCTCTCACCGCAAGCCACGGAGAATTGAAGAATACAGTCCTGTGTTGTAGCTGACTCGCCAATACAGATGTTAACAGTATGGGTTTGGAAGAGGAAACCATGAGGACGCCATTGACTGCACGTAAAAGCAACACCAACTCCAAACAGTTTAGACAGTGAGGAATTTAATTTCCACCCAATAGGAAGTTCAGAAAGGCACAAGTTTCTCAGTTGGGATTAGACTCGGCTGCATATAAAACACAAATAACAATAGCTTATACCAGACAGAGGTTTAGATTTCTCTCAAATAAAAGAAGCCCGGAGATAAAGTCAAAAGCTGGTAGGGGTTATTGCGTGACTCATCCCACCATCAAGCACCCAGATTCCATCTTGGCTCTGCCATCTTGGCCTTGTCCTCAGACCACTTCTGGGGTGCCTGGGTGGCTCAGTCAGTTAAGCACCTGAGTCGTGGTTTCGGCTCAAGTCACGATCTCACGGTTCGTGAGTTCCAGCCCCGCATTGGGCTCCGCTAATGGTGTAGGGCCCGCTTGGGATTCTCTCTCTCTCCGTTTCTCTCTGCCCCTCCCCTGCTCATTCTCTCTCTCTCAAAATAAATAAATAAACTTAAAATTAAAAAATTAGAAATAAGATCACTGCTACCAGTGATTGGGCATGCCCTCCGCACCTAGCATTCCAAGTGCTCTACGTAAATGAACTCATTCAGTGCCACAGATCTGCTCTGGGTCGGTGGCCCTCCACCTGCTGTGTGGTGACACTGCTCCATGCTGCCACGGGGTCCACTCACCAGTTGCCCGCTCAGGCCATCAGACCCTTTGAAAGAGGCATCTCCCTGGCTGGCTCACTCCCTCGGAGCTAGGCAAATCCCTGGAGGCCCCTTGTCTAGCACCCATGACCTGGTTCTCTGTGCCCAGTTCTCCCAGCACCTCATAATCATTCTCCTCCACGGCCCCCCACCATAGCCTCAGGGGTGCTGCTCTAGAGAGGACTCTGAGCTCCTGACCAGAGCTCACACTCACTGTCCTGCTTCTCAATTTGGAAAATCCACCACCTACCTTGGCCATTTTCCTCTTTCACCACCATCCACCCCAAATACGGACCATTCCTGCTCCATCATCCCAAACTAGAACTTGACAGCTCCCTCATAGCCCCTCTAACCCTCCCCCATGGTGTAATGGGCCCTATGGGTGGGAGAAAAGTGGGCTGACCGTTTATATAAGGGTGGGTTGACACCCATATAACTGTGATGGACTCCAGAAACCTAAGCCAGTCAGCATTCTCTAGCCAAAGAGACTCAGTCCAGAATGGACACGTGACCCACTTGGAGCCAATGAGAATTGAAGGGAGATTTTTCAAGGAACTTCTAGGGGAAAAACATTATCTTCTTCTAGATACTGTGGAGGTAAGGGCTGGAACTGCCACATCCATTTTGCCACCATGAGGAAGCCAGGCTGCTGTTGTATAAAGAGCAGAATACCAAACTTGAAAGACTGGGCCAGGAGTTTGAGGACATTGGTGAGGCCTCAAATCAAACCAACTCAGAAGATCTTCTAGTTACTCGTGCCTTAAATCAAACTTCTTTATTGCCTAAGCCATTCAGAGGAGGGTTTCTCATAGTTAGAACATAAAAAGACCTAAGGGACCCAGTGAGTCATCTGGAAATGGTCCAGCTCTTAGAAAGGCCTTAACCCTCCCTGGTTGGGGGAAGAATAGCTGAAGTCAGGAGAAAAGTATGAGAAACAACCCCGTTACTTAGGACCTAATTAGGCTTTTAAAGGAGTTCAGCCTAAATCTGAAAGCAAAGGGTGTTCTAGGAAGGAATTCATTTTTCCATCCACCCACTCATCACCAATGTCTAGGTTTCATCCTCGTCCAAATAGTACCACCTTGCAAGCTTTAAGCCAATTTGTGTGATACCCCCGTGTATTAGGCAGTGTTCTCCAACAAAAGTAGGATCTATACACACACACACAGAGGAGACTTCTAGGAAGTGGCTCACACAGTTATGGAGGCCAAGAAGTCCCGTGATCCGCCATCTGTAAGCTAGGGAACCAGGAAAGCCAGTGGTGTAATTCGGCCCAAGTCCAAAGGCCTGAGCATCAGGCGGGCCAATCGTTTAAGTCCTAGTTCAAGTCCAAAGGCCCGAGACCCAGAGACACCAATGCCCGAGGGCAGGAGACAATGGATGTCCCAGTTCAAGCAAAAGGAAGTTCACCCACCCACACTGGTGAGGGGCATCTTCTTTACTCAGTCCATACATTCAAATGCTCATCTTTTCTAGAAACACCCTCACAGACACACCCAAAACTAAGGCTTCACCAGCTATTTGGGCACCCCTTAGCCCATTCAAACTGCCATCTAAAATTTTTTATCACACCCCAGCTCCTGGCTCTTAATGACACACAAGCCCCTCCCCGCTTCCTTTCCATCCCCGCTGGCTACCAGCCAAGCTCAGACCCTTCCTGTCTTCATTCCAGGCCCATCATTCCAGGCAGCTTCTTAATGGTCACCCATCTAATCTAAAGGCAACTAGGTTGCCTTTTGACAACCTAGTGCCATGAAGTATGAATCATTCACTCTAAGGCATCCCCTTCCTTGGTCATTCTAATCTGTTCAAAAATGCATGCCGAGTGTAATGAATAGAAGCACGCCAGGAACACATAAAAACATTTTTAAAAGAAAAAGGAGAAAGTTCTTTCTCTTCCAATTTCCTTTCCCCAAGGTTCCCACTGGTAACAGGTCTATGTCGTCCTGGACTCTTTCCTAGATATACATATATTTCATACTTTTTTTTTCCCAACCAAGCACAGTATAGCTTTACTAACATGCCTA
The DNA here is from genome assembly GCF_014898765.1 of Herpailurus yagouaroundi. Taxonomy (NCBI): domain Eukaryota; kingdom Metazoa; phylum Chordata; class Mammalia; order Carnivora; family Felidae; genus Herpailurus; species Herpailurus yagouaroundi. The sequence goes on along the minus strand of NW_024412418.1, from coordinate 16,648,456 downwards.
TGCTGCAAGACGGACTGCCCTGAAATCACATAAAAAAAAAAAACCATCCCTACATGATTCCTTGGGGCCACATTCACTCAAAATAATGGAAATTTCAACTCGACGGCCCTGCTGGGGGAGGATCCTGAAGCCCACAGCTCCCACTTTTGCCATTGTTGTATTTCTGTTGCTTCATTCTCTGCTGGTTTAATGAGTGCATGGTAGCGTCTGAAGCCACGTCGATTCTAGTCCAGTTCTGGCCAGAGGCAGTTAGCACAAAATACACAATATTTTCAATTCCAATAAAACTATTCCGCCTAATGGCCCTGTTCCAGCAACTTTAGAGGTTAGAGCACTCAGCATCTGAAGCCGCAGATGAGGAACAAAGTTTTCCAACAGGGGCCGTAGAAAGAGGGCTCTTCAGGAGCGCCTGGGTGGCTCAGTCGGTTAAGCGTCCGACTTCAGCTCAGGTCATAATCTCACGGTTTGTGAGTTCGAGCCCCGCATTGGGCTCTCTCCTGTCAACACAGAGCCCACTTCAGATCCAATGTCCTCTTCTCTCTCTGCCCCTTCCCCGCTCAAAAATAAACAAACACTAGGCAAAGAAAGAAAGAAAGAAAGAAAGAAAGAAAGAAAGAAAGAAAGAAAGCAAGCAAGCAAGCAAGCAAGCAGGCTCTTCAGAGGGCTCTCACAGTTGGATAGCAGCTCCTGGAAGTTCACGGAGCCTTGGTCTCCCAAACATCCCCCAAAAGAATAGCCTCGAAGGCTTGGCTTAAATTCACATTATTACAGGGGCTCCTGGGTGGCTCAGTCAGTTGAGCGTCCGACTTCGGCTCAGGTCATGATCTCACTGTTCACGAGTTCAAGCCCTACGTTGGGCTCTGTGCTGACACCTCAGAGCCTGGAGCCTGCTTCAGATTCTGTGTTCCCTTCTCTCTCTGCCCCTCCTCTGCTTATGCTCTATCTCTCTCTCTCTCAAAAATAAACATTAAAAAAAATATTTTTAATTATATTATTATAGGGCTGGCTTGGGGAGAAGATATTGCATCAGAATTCCCCATTTGTTATAGTTAAGGCTGAGACTGCTCCCTGTTCTGTGGCTCGTCCCAGAGCAGCCAGTGACGGGTGGCAGAGCTGCTGGGTCCTGGGTCCTTCTGAGCTGGCTTTCCTACATGGGGAAGGCATTAGGTCTCAGTGGTCTGGAGACACAGTTCCACTCTGGCTTTTCTGTTTAAGAGATGTGCCAACTTGAGGGATCTACTGAAGCTCTCAGGCCCCTGGTTTCCTTGTTTATAAACAGGGGTTATAAAACCCACCGGCAAGGGCTTGTGAGGATATGGGGGTTGCCTGGCACACAGCCAGATGCAGTGAATGGTACCTGTTATCAATCTATCCATCCTTTGTAGAGATGAGGCTTCTGCCTTCAAATAAGTAGTTTCTGATGATCTCCCCCCAACAACACCCATTCCTAGGAAAAAAAAAAAAAGTCACAAGGAACGGGTGGGTGGCCAGGGAGAGGATTTACTGACACTGGGAAGGACGCTTCTGGGGCTAACGGGAGAGGAGGCAGCCAAGCCAGGCCTCTGTGGTGCTGGCGTTGCCAGGAGGCATTGCAAGGACACAAAGCATTCCTCCAGCCCCTCCTGGACTGGCCGTGCTTCCTGCTTCTCACTTTTTCCTAAACCTCTCAGGCCCTGGCTGGCCTCCTCTTTCCTGGGAAACACAGATGGTCAGCACAGAAAATGCGGGCCGGATCTGAGCTTGCCTTATGCAAGACTGGCTACATCATCCTGCCCTAGGGCAATGAAATATTCTCTCTCTCTCTCTCTCTCTCTCTCTCTCTCTCTCTCTCTCATACACACCCACCAACCGAATATATCCTGCATACATTCAAGTTCTTCATGTTCCCTGCCTCCCCATCACCATAGAGTAACAGCTAGTGACAGAACAATCACAGATGTCAGATGTCCTATTACTTTCGTTTACCTTAATGAGGAAGGTCTCAAACTCCTTTTCTAATCCGAGAGGCACCACTAAACAAATTTACGGAAATTCTGGATCTGCTAACTGGGGGAGTCAAAGCAGACACGCACGGTTATTGTTGTGTGGGTGTGTCTGCCATCGCAATTAACATTTACTCAGACCCAAGGCAGGCGTGTCACCTGTGACGTGTCGCTAGGCACGTGAATGACGAGTCACGGCAGACTGCTGCTTGGTTCTGATTTTCATTGGCTCCTTATCAAAGATGCGTACAATACACCCTGTCGAGACTGCCGAACTCTACTTATTTTATTGTTAGAGTCTTCCCATTCCTATCTAAAAAGTACCGCAAAGTGATAACGTGCCCCAAATCAAGCAACACAGAAGTGTCACGTGCATGATGGTCCAGCTAGGAAGCGCTCGCCTATATACCACCTGCCCTGTCAAGTGGTGGTAAAAGCTGGCTGAGCAGATGATGCAGAAACTTTTGTCCCAAACTGGACCAATCGGATTCCCTGTCCCCGGAATGTAAAAGCTTGAGTGGAAGGTGATGGGGGGTGGGGCTAAGCTGTCTTACACCTGTTCCCCTGACAGGAGGCCCTCCTGCTTACCTAGCTAGGGCTCCTGAGTTCTGGTGTTTTCCAACACCCAATTTCCAGTTCTTCCATGGGTAAACTCCTCCAAGGTCTTTCCACCAAATCCCATTTTCACTCCTTGACTTAGTCAGCTTCTTTCGCTTGCCACCCAAGCCAATTCAAATGTAGCAGGTACAAATTTTACAACCACCCAAAGACAGAAGTACCAAAAGGTCCCATTCTTTATTATTTTCTGTGTGATCCTAACTTTTTACTCGACCCTCCACACACACCCATTAATATTTACACAGCATGCTTTCCCCAAACACTCTAGGACATTGAAAGTAAAAATGTATACAACAAAAAGTCGAAGCGCCTCCCCCCACCACATACACACACACACACACACACACACACACACACCCCTTCTCCAGAAGTAATATTACTGACAGCTTATATATATCCTCTCAGACACAACTCTATGCAGCTGGGCAAGTGCTTTGTGATACTGACTGACTGCCTATGATGTGCAACGTGCCAGAAACTCCATCGGGACCTTTCACGTACTCCATTTTACCTACTCCCATAATCTCATGTAATTCTCCCAGACCTCCCAAAAAGCAAGCAAGCACTCATGTCCCATCTTACACATGAGAAAACCAAGGCAGGAGGACTTCTATGTGGTCCAGCTCCCTTGCTGATCTTAAGGGGCACCCAGAGCTGCCAGACTAAATGATCCCCTCTGTGGGAAAAGACCTGCTTTAGTCTGTTGGCTTGGTTTTGCCCCGTGTGAGCAAGGGTATCCTACACAGGAGCAGAGAACAAAGAGAAAGATTTTTGTTTCTTTCTATTTCTTCCTTGCCAACTTTGGGTTGTTTTATGATCCCCCCATCCCCACCCCGCAAAAAGTCACTTAGAAAAGAATCCAATGATTGGTGATTTCTCCCACTTCCTCCCTCTGACTCCCTCAGGTTAAAGCTCCTGTTTATGCTCTGGTTATTTAACCAACAGAAAGAGCCAAGCCAAGAAAAAGATTTTACAATAATCCCTCTCTTTTCCCCTAACTCTCTTGATTGTTCTTTCCCTCCCCCTTTCTGTCATAGATGCCAGCAGGAGAAATAGACATCACCACTGATTGGGAGAGGAGTTTTTAAATATTTTAGCTCTTTAGGAATTGTCCCTGGGCTCTTTTTTCCTCCCTCCTTACCGGAGCGAGGAGCTTTAGTGGACACTGTAATATACACGTAACATAAACCTGTAACCATGTGGAAAACCAGAATAGTGACAGAGGCTGCAGGTGTCAACACAACTGAGCAAAGAGGGAATGTTATGGGAAAGCTCTGAGGCGGAAGTCAGGTGAAGTGTGTTCAAGTTCCAGGTCACCGGGAACTAGCTGTTCACCTTGTGCTCATCACACAACGCAATGAAGCTCAGCTTCCTCCTTCAGCACATCGAACAGTCACTCACGCCTGCCCCCTCCTGCTCCCTAGCAGGATGGTATAAAAATCCAACAGACTGGCACGGGAGAGTACTCAGCAAGACTGCAAGGGGTTATATAAATATATCACTGTCATTAATCCTCAGCCCTCTCCCGCTATTCCTTAGGCCCATATTGTCCCTAAAGTGCAGCCATTCTTTAAACTCAGGCAGGCCAGAAACGGCCTCTGAGGTCTCTTGCTTCCTTTTTCCCTCAGTTGGAAGGAAAAGGAACCAGAGATGTTCAAAAGCACGTCACGGTATATGGTGTGTAACAAACATGACCGGCCCCACAGAGGCCTGCTCATCTCAGAGCTGGCTCTCGGGGAGGGGAGAAATCAGAGGAGAGATTACAGTGGGCATTCTTGTGTGCGATGCTCAGGCGATTCTGGCCCTGAGACAGCAATGGCGCCCTCCCCGAGACAGTTAGGTCAGCCCACTTTTTTTCCAGCCATTCTTATCCCACCTGATACAACATTAATCACACGGAACTTTCCAGTCCACACTATATCTCCCGGTATAGTAGATGGGCTCAATCATGCAACACAGGAGAGATCTAAGTAAGCACCTGTTTCCGATGCTTGGGGGAAGACAATGTGCCAGTACCGAGGAAGAGACGAGTCCCTAGCAAGAGGTCCCTTTCCTGACTCGCCAGGGTGTTTCTCAGCCCCAGGAGGCCACGTGCTATTGCGGTTAACGTATCTTTGCTCTTTCGGCAGACCACCGTTGGAATTCCTCTTGTGTCACTTAGCGGAAGCCTCCTGGGCCAAGTGTTACTTGTCACAACGCTCCAGTTTTCCCATCAGTGAAATGGGGGAATAACAACTCCGGGGCAGGATGGGGTGGGTTTTAAAGATTAAGTGCATGCAAAGCTCTCAGCACACCGCCTTGCCTGTAGGAAGCCCCCTGTTGGTATCTGTGTCCACCGGTATCCTCTTCCCAGTTTGATCACAAGAAAAACTTTGAGTTTGTTGGCCTGAGATAGAACCTGAGGTCCTGAGGAGGCCTGAGTGGGAGTAGCCCCGTGTTACGCGGAGTAAGGGGGAAGTCTGCCTGTTTCTCCACCAAGGGCAGAGGAGGAGACAGAGGACGGGGAAGGGAGGCTAGATGGACGAAGGCCTTGCACAGTGAGGAGACACCCTCCCCGCTCAAGTCTGGGAAGCCCCGAAGATCTTCGGTAAAGTCACTAAACTCATACCTTCGGTCCAAGTGGATTTGGTGGAGGAGGAGTCATGAAGACACCGAACTTGACAGCCACGTTAACGTATGCTGGAGCCACGGCAACAAATAGGAACGCAGGAAGCAGGTGCAGAGGGACAAGTTTGAGGAACAAAGCCCCAGGGACCCTCAGAAATAGAGGGAAAGTCTCTGTACCCTCCCAAACCGTGGAATAGGAATCTGGATAAAGATTAACTGAATTTCAAAAGAGCGGAGACGGTTCAACTAACAACAAGGCACCACACGACGGCCGCCATCTTCACCGTCGCCATCATCATCATCCCCAGATGTTATTGACCGTCTGCCTATGGGATGCGGAAGACTGGTTTTAGGCGATGCAACCTGGGGCCCAGGAAGCTGGCACACTCATAACCAGGGCTGTGTTACTGAAGACCTTCTAGCCGGCTTCCCCCCATCTCATTGTTGAGACTTGTAGCTATCTCTCCATTCACTCCTCCCCACTAGCGAGTGCCTGTTAGCTACCCCTTCCAGCCCCTATTCAGTCCCACTGGCCATGACCTTCCCGGGTCTGCAGGTCTCTTGCTTTCCCACTTAGGCTGCTCACCAGTTCTGATGACACCCGTCCGCACTGCAGGGAGCCCCCGGTTATGAATTACTTACCTGCTGGCCATCATTTTAATGTAAATGGATTTTAAAAAGCAGCAAAGGAATATATTTTCATTTGGAGTTAAAGCATCCATTTTTTATTTGAGTTTGAGTCTGGTCTAAAAGAGACGGCAGAGGAATGGCTCCAAGGCTAATATAGCTAATGATTATGATGGAGATCCCATGAGCAGCCGATATTTCACTGGCAGCCACCTCTATCCCGGCTTTGCTGCCTGCACCACGTTTTTTTCTTTTTTTTTCCACAGCCCCTTCCATTAACACCCACTGCATATGATGGAACCATTATGATAATATCTCCACTCGCAGAAGCCTCGACTGGTCTTGACACATTATCAACCTAAGAGCTCAGCCAGTGCACACGAAGCCCTATTTATAATAACCCTTGGCAGGAGCCACCAAAATAAAACCTGGTACTTATGGGCCACCTTTCATCTGAGAAAATCAGAAAGCTTTACAAGCTTAATTAAGCTTCAGCATCTATCTGACTGATGAGATGTGCAGGGCTCCCAAGGAAGCGGAGCGGGGACAGCATTGCTAATTGCGCACCGGATAAAGCTCTGGGTGGCAATGAACAAAGAAATCAACAAAGCTGGGGAGCGCCACCCCCTTTAGTGGGAAATGTTTGTTGAGTGAATTTCTTCAGGGTGCAGGGAAACAGTCCTCGAAGAGTGACGAAGGGGCTGTAGAAGATCTCTGACCCGGGGCTTCCCAAACTAGGGAGGGGGCCTGAGAATTGTTTCTTTTATCAAAAGCGGATTAAGCTAATCCCACATACTCAAGTGCTTTTAAGGATGAGGAAATTGAGCTCCTGAAGGATGTGGTAATCTGCCGGTGGCACATGGCTGCTGAGCTCCCATGTTGTTCCCTCTGCTCGCCTGAATGCCCTTCTCCCCGAAGCCTGACCTGCAAACCCCCACTTACCCTTCCAGACTCAGCTTAACATCTGCCTCCTTGGTGAAGCCTTTCTGGCCTTTCCTGGTAGATAGAATCTGTTGCTCCCTCCTCCGTGTTCCCATATAGCTTATATTTCCATAATTGCTAGAGCAATCAATAATATTTACTGAGCAACTTACTAAGTGCTTAATGTGCATTTCATCCACACAATAATGTTATGAGGCAGGTACAGTTATCATCCACTTTTCAGATAAGTTAATGGGCTCAGAGAGGTTAAGTGACCTTCCCAAGATGGCACAGCTAGCAAATGCAAGACTGGACCCGGCTGCAGGGCACATGTGCCTAAAGACTTCACTTCGCTGCCTGCCCAGGAGCACAGTTGTGATGGGAGAGATCTATTTACGTGTTTGCTCCTCTCTGGTTTGTAAGCTCCTCTGTGAGAGACGGTATCATCTAGGAATCACTGGTTTGCAAACAGCAAAAAGCCCCAATTTGGAGAGCGTTCAACCACGCAAGAAGTCCAGAGGAAAGGTGGCTTCAGGGTGGATTAATCTGAGGGCTTGATGACATTACCAAGGACCCAGGCTCTTTCCTTCTGCTCTGCCCGCCTCACTGTGTCCTCTTAGCTCCCTTTGCAGTCATACAGTGACTGTCCTATTCCAGCCCTCACAGCTGGACCTGAACCACGGAGAAAAGGGGCCACACCTTTTCTGTGTCTTTTTGCCATAATATGGATACCTTTTCCGGAAACATCTCTCGGGTCTTCCAGGTCTCACTGGCCAGAATGGCGTCACAAGCCTATGCCTACACCTAACGCGGGCAAGGGGATTGAAAACACCGTGACTGGCTTAGCCCAACCAGGGCTCAGCTTCTCTTCCAGCCCCAGGTGCAGGGAGGAGAATGGGGAGCTGCCGGGAAGAAGGACAAAAGAGAAAGCTGAAGAGAACCAACCAAAGCTCCCAACACAGACATTAATGAGGAGAGAAGAACAGATGGCCCATCACTTACTGCCCAGTTCTTGGCCTTCGCCACTTGAAGACAAAATTGCAGTTGAACTAAATTATAGCAGAGAGAAAAAAAAAAAAAAAAAAACTCCTGTCCCCAAATGCCCAGCCCGGTATTTTTATCACCACACCCTGTAACTAGAGTATGACGCTATCTGACAGGTTCGTCTCGGCAACGGCTTTAAAACTTGCTAAATTAATTCGCCAGAGCACTAACCTTTAGATTCTAGTTTCTAACACCAGTGGCTACAGGAATCTTTTTCAAAAGCAGGTCAAAAAGGGAATAAAGAGGTTCATAAAAATGCTAGTCTCACCATAAATTACGGGTTTATGTCAATTTTGACTTTCTTTCCAGAAACACAGTGTATTCTTAAAAGCAGGACTCACTCAGGCAGACAGATTAATTGCAAAGTCTACTACATTTCCTGACCTCCTTCTAGCTATCCAGCAGGATTTACCTGGAACAGAGTGTGTAAATACCTGCCCCTGGCAGCCAGGTATGTGAGGATGGGATCAGTTAAGCAATTCTTGAGCTCAAGACCCAATAGAGACATACCAAGGAAGGGAAAGTGATCCTCAAGCAGAAAAATACGGTACCCTACGGGACAGAGAATGGGGGAAAGGCAGACCCAAATAAAACCATGGCCCAGAGAGGTTAGAAAGCTGCCCAGGGTCACAGAGCTAATAATCTCTCACACATAGTCACACAAATACTAGAAGAATGAACTCAGATAGTCTTTCAAGCATTTTAAATACAGGAGCTAATTTAATCCTCACAATGACCTACAAGGTTTGTTACCGATAAGTAGTGTTAATCATCAGATGTTACATAGTTGTTACCATTAGTATTAGTAACACCAACAATACGTGTACAACCGCACTTTACAAATGAGTACACTGAGGCACAGAGAGGTCAAGTAACTTAAGGTTACATGCCCGGGAAGTTTTAAACCCAATTTGGCTTGAGGATTTGGTCTCTTAACTGTTTCACTTGGTAGCAACCCCAGAGAACATTTCAAAGCAAAATGTAATCTGAGTTGAGTCTACTTGGATTTAATGCAATAAATTTTTTTTTTTTTTTTTTTTTTTTTGCAAAGGGTTTGTCCTCCATCATTCTAGAATCTCAGCCCTGCTGCCCTTTACTTACTGTATGGCTTCAGGCTAGTCATTGGCTAGGCTTCAGCATTCCCATCTGTAAAAGGGGGACAATCGTATTTGCTGGAAAGGTTAAAGCAGATAACACGTGTGCGGGGCATAGCCCCATGCCAAGCCCATAATAAGCACTCGGTGTTTGCCGCCAGCTTTGTGGTGATTATTAATATCTCGCTAGCACGTCCTAACAACTGCGTGAGGTAGGTAGGATTTATTATCCTCATTTCTCAGATGTGGAAATCTAAACTCATAGAAGGGAAATAACTGGCCAGAAAGGAAACAGCCAGAATGTGGAAATGCCAGACTTGGGAAACGTTCCAACTCCAAGCCTCCAGCCCTGCTCCCAACCCTCCACTCCACCCCCACCCTCTTCCAAGACCAGGAGGCACTGTTAAATGAGCCACATCATTCTTCAAACAGAACTATGGAAAAATTTGAAGCAACTGGAAGTCAAGGCTCAGGGAGAAGCTCCGAGGAATATTAAGAAAGTTTTCAAGGTGAAAATAGGTTCATAGGGACAGATGAGCAGCACCTTCCTTTACCCGCAAGCATCAGACTGTGCTATCCCACAGTCTGAGCCACAGTGACTTGGCCAGGAGCGGGGGAGAGGAGTGTCCTTGGACTGGGAAGTAAAGGCAGGAGGGAGTGTGGTCATCTTACAGGTAAAAACACAGGGGTGTGTTTAAATACTCTCTAAAATCATCAAAGACCGTTTTAAAACTGCATTCCATTGGGGGCTTGCGTTTTGGTTTTGGCTTATTCCTTTGGTTTTACGGAACTCTGCATTTCGGTGCATTTGTTCAAGTTTCTGTTAGCGCATCCCATTGTGGTATGAGGTGCATTCAGTCCTGTAGCTACGGGCAAAGGGCTACGATAAGGTCAGCCCATCTTCCTAGGGGTAAGAGCTTAGCCAACCTCTTTAAGGCCCAGTTTTCTTCGTCAGTACCAGGAACATGACTGAAAGATTCCGGGATGTGGAGTCGCTGGGTTGGAGGCCAGCTCTCCCTGAAGGAAAGCCACGTGCTTCCTCTTCCTACATTATGTGGAGCCTTCACCAATATTTTTTTTTCCTTTTAAACTGAACGAAAGTTCTTATTTTGTACCTTTTAGTAGTACACAGATTTTATTAAAAAAATAAAAAAACTGGGGCGCCTGGATGGCTCAGTCAGTTAAGCGGCCGACTTCGGCTCAGGTCGTGATCTCGCGGTCTGTGAGTTCCAGCCCCGCGTCGGGCTCTGGGCTGACAGCTCAGAGCCTGGAGCCTGTTTCAGATTCTGTGTCTCCCTCTCTCTGACCCTTCCCCATTCATGCTCTGTCTCTCTCTGTCTCAAAAACAAATAAACGTTAAAAAAAAAAATAAAGTAAAAAAAAACAAAAATAAAAAAACCAACATGCCACTTGCCGAAACTTAATCTCATTAACATTCCAATGACTTATTCACCAAATCGTATTGAACACCCACTAAGTGCCAGGCACGGTGCCAGGCAGCCCTGAAACAGACAAGAGGGACTCCTTGCCTCATAGTTTACAGTGAACTATCCCTGGCAGTTCTCTATAGTTTTTGTTAACAGCTAAAAAGACAAAGACGCCGACTACTTTTCATTTCCCCATAGCACCTAGGACATGTCACGGACTGTGGTAGCCGCCTAACATTCTCAGAATTTAACTGAAATAATGAATTATCCTGTGAAACGTGCATACACATATGATATTCCACTTGTGCCCACAAGGTGGAGATCTTGCTTACAGTTTACCCAAGCTGAAAGCATCGCGTTTAAAAAAAAAAAAAATTCTCAGAAGTTAAACCAAAAGACAAAAAATCAAATTCAATTTACTGAGCATCTATTTGGTGTAATATATTATATTAGGTGGTAAGAAAAATAAAAGGTTGTCAAGAAACATTAGTCCCTGCCCTTTAGGGAAACAGAAGGTACAGGGCATACACAGAGCAGAAAGTATCTTTTACTGAATTAATATGTTTTGATGCATACATATGGGAGCCACAGTCAGCGCATCATCAGATAAGATCTATAAAAAGGCATGATATAGCTGTGTGGTGTGGAACAGATTCAACAAAGACTCCACACTTCAGCCAATATGGAAACACTTGAGGGCATATAGGGTAAGCACTAGAAGGCTCCAGATACGGTCTGTTGATGCCTCTGTTCAGCCACAAACATGAGGGCGTCTGCCCTATAACTCTAAACATTCATTCTTTGGAGAATAAAATATAATCAGTGCCAGCTGATGAGCTCATAAAGTCAAAAACCCCCATGTGCACCTGATGGAGGATAAAGAGAGGAAAGAAACACATGCAAGAAAACATGTCAAACCTCTGCTTTCAGGAGGTGGATTCCGCCTTCACCCCCACCCCACCCCCATCTTGTGTCTTACCTGTTTTGTTTCTGGGACATGCTCCTGCAGAGAGGGGAGGGGGAAAGTCAATTCTTATCCGAGGGCCTTCCTGGTGGCTTGAACCCAGAGGCGGCTGGAAGACAATGTGGTCTGTTATGTCATTGTTTTGGGTTTTTTCTCTTCCACCCCCTCCCCAGTCATATTTTTCCCTTAAGCCATTAAACCAGCAAGTCAAAGGTAATATCAGGATTCTTTTTCATTCGAATTGAAAGTCACTTTTGGAGACGAAAGTAACTGGCTAAATGACAACGATTTAAAAAAAAAAAAAAAAAAAGGGGGGCGCCTGGGTGGCGCAGTCGGTTAAGCGTCCGACTTCAGCCAGGTCACGATCTCGCGGTCCGTGAGTTCGAGCCCCGCGTCGGGCTCTGGGCTGATGGATGGCTCGGAGCCTGGAGCCTGTTTCCGATTCTGTGTCTCCCTCTCTCTCTGCCCCTC
>NW_024412418.1:16594238-16636301 GCF_014898765.1 Herpailurus yagouaroundi | reverse complement strand
CCGGGCGCTGCTCACCTTGGCGGCCGGCGCGGACGGCCCGCCCCGGCGGCCCCCGGGAGAGCGCGAGCGACACGTGCCATCCCGGCGGCTCGGGCCGGAGGGGCGCGCCGTGGTGCACGGGGGCGTCTTCTGGAGCCGCGGCCTGGAGGAGCAGGTGCCCCGCGGCTTCTCGGAGTCGCAGGCGGCGGCGTGGCTGGAGGCGGCGCGCGGCGCCCGGGTGGTGGCCCTGGAGCGCGGCGGCTGCGGGCGCAGCTCCAACCGGCTGGCCCGCTTTTCCGACGGCACCCGCGCCTGCGTGCGCTACGGCATCAACCCCGAGCAGATACAGGGCGAGGCCCTGTCCTACTACCTGGCGCGCCTGCTGGGCCTCCAGCGCCACGTGCCGCCGCTGGCACTGGCCCGGGTGGAGGCTCGCGGCGCGCAGTGGGCGCAGGTGCAGGAGGAGCTTCGCGCCGCACACTGGACGGAGGGCAGCGTGGTGAGCCTGACGCGCTGGCTGCCCAACCTCACGGACGTGGTGGTGCCCGCGCCCTGGCGCTCGGAGGACGGCCAGCTGCGGCCCCTGCGTGCCGCCGGGGGCGAGCTGGCCAACCGCAGCCAGGCGGAGCTGGTGGACCTGGTGCAGTGGACCGACTTGATCCTTTTTGACTATCTGACGGCCAACTTCGACCGGCTCGTCAGCAACCTCTTCAGCCTGCAGTGGGACCCGCGCGTCATGCAGCGCGCCACCAGCAACCTGCACCGCGGCCCCGGCGGGGCGCTGGTCTTTCTGGACAACGAGGCGGGCTTGGTGCACGGCTACCGGGTGGCGGGCATGTGGGACAAATATAACGAGCCGCTGCTGCAGTCGGTGTGCGTGTTCCGCGAGCGGACTGCGCGGCGCGTCCTGGAGCTGCACCGCGGCCAGGACGCGGCCGCCCGGCTGCTGCGCCTCTACCAGCGCCACGAGCCTCGCTTCCCGGAGCTGGCCGCGCTCGCCGACCCCCACGCTCAGCTGCTGCAGCGCCGCCTCGACTTCCTCGCCAAGCACATTTTGCACTGTAAGGCCAAGTACGGCCGCCGACCGGGGACTTAGCGTACCCTGGAGGAAGAGAGAGAGAGAGAGAGAGAGACCCCTGGCTGAGGAATGGCTGATGGGGGAAGGGCCGCCGCGGGGGACCAGCCGGCCAACGCCCAGCCAGTGGCCGGAGCGGGAAGGAGGCTAAAACTTCAGCTTCACCCACCTGCCCCTTTCTCTCCGTCTCCTGCCGTTTCCTTTCAAAGTTCTGGGAGGACGAACTCACCGGGGGAAGAAGTGAACCATTCCTTCCGCCCAGCCTCTGAAAGGATTCTACCCTGTGCCAGCACTGAGTTTGGATCCGAAGAAACGGGCTGCGGAGTTTGGCCCCCCGGGTGGCCGTCTCCGTGGGAGATGCATCCCATTCCTTGGCCCCCGCATTCCCCTTCCGAAAAAGGAAAACTTCTGTTTGAGCCGTTGAGCTAATCCTGCATTTCCTACCAAACGCTGCGCTGGTGGCCCCGGAGCTGGGCTGTGACATTGGCTGGTGGAGCCCCCTTCCTGTGTTCCGCCTTTGTTCCAGCACCGTGATGGTGAGATCACTGTTAGGAGCTGGGGGAAGGCTCCCGATAGGACAAAGAGAGCAGGACCTTCGGAACCGGGGTGGGGGTCCTACAGACCCTGACAATGAGTCTGACTTGTTCCTTACCACTTGTCATTTTGGCCTAAGGGCTACAAATACAGGACCGGCTGTATGCGCTGAGTCAAGTAATGAATTTATTCTTCCTCCCCCCTCCCCATCGACCAAAATTTTGACAATGATGATGTTCACCAGAAGAAAATGAATTTCATGCACTTTACTTTGTTTTTATTTTAATTTTTTATTAAGAAAAACTTTTTTATTTGACAGAATTTGCCTTCTGTGTATATATGTGCATAAAGTGTTGTAAATATGCTAAACAAACTTATATTTCAATAAAAGGGAGTTTAAAATTTAGAATTTAATTTATGTGGTTTTAAGTGTGGGAGTTATCTGATGCCCTACCAGCTTTTTAGAATAAGCCTTAGGGTTTCTCCCTTGTGGATGTGCTTTACAAAACAAAGGATGCATATATATCCCAATTGTCACTATCAGAACTTGGAGAATTAAACAAAGACAAGAGCAGATTCCCTGTCCTGTTTGCTCAGATGAACCCTAGTGCTGGAAATTTCAGAGTTCAGCATAAAATGTGGGGGAGAGAGCGGAAAGGAAAGAATTCTACTTCCTGGCAAATAAAACTTTAATATGAAAGGATTTTCACTGCAATATATTTCTATATTAATCAGTTGGCAAATATTGTAGAACCAGATGTGCAGACTAAAATGTGACAAATGCTCCCCCCCCCTTAAACTTAACTACAGTGGACACGTGTTGCCCATTATTTTCAGCATTGTAATTGCTGTGCATCACAATATGTACAGATAATAAGCTGAACACATACTGCAAATAGGGAGAGAAAGTCATAAATTAATTCTTCTCGTTAAATTCCATTTTATCCAGGAGGTCATAATCTCCAACATCTGGACCTCTCCAACTCTCTTAAGAGTTTTTTTTTTCCCCCCCAGGTACTAATTGCCCAGTCCCCTCAGAATAGCCATGGTGAGACCAAGAAAGTGGGAAGTACTTTGTATGTGACCTTTGAATCCTTGCTTTTTGGGGACTTCAAACTCAGAAAATATTTTTGGATTGTCTTAAGCTCCTTTTTGACCCATGAGGGAAGGGGGGGGGTTGGTTTGTGTTTGTTTTAAACCCTCCGGTGTTTAATCTGGACATTTCATTCGATCTCTGGGTCCAAGTGACCTTGCTTGTCATCTCATTTTTACTTAATGACTTTTAACTCCAAGCAACTTTTGTTTACTTTAATAGTTGGTTTATTTGGTGGGCATTTGGAAGCCTAGGGTTTTCTAGACTCCTGAAGATAATTGAATCTCTGTGGGTTCCCTTTCTCACTCCACATTACAACACAGCCCTGCGTAACTTCACTATTTAATACCATCCTTCCCCTTTTAGTGCCTTATGCTAAGCCAAATCTTATTTCAACTGAAAAAAAAAAGTCCATAAACTTTGTGGGAGAAGCCAAATTTTTTCATTAGTACAGCCACAGAATGTACTGATGATGGCAAATACTATCTTCTTTTCAAGATCTTGTTCGTGTGAGACCTCTGATAATTATACCTTTCAAAAAGAAACATTTTCCATTTCTGATGATTAATAACTATATGAGACTTGCTGCCTAAGTCAGCCCAGGCTGCTCCAAGAAAAGGATAAATATTTAGCAACCTGCATTTTTACTCGACATGTTCATTGAGGAAAACGATGAACAGGAAGAAGTTCGAAGTTTCACAGAATACGCAGGAAATACACCCCGACTCCCACGTAGCATCAGCATTGGTGAGTTCAGGGGCAGCAGCATTCTTTATGTGCCCAAGCCCAGACTTGACCAGACCAGAGCAAGAAACTAGGCATCATTTAAATGGCTGTTCTCAGATTCTTTAGTGAACCATATCTGCCTGTTCGAGAAGTAAGTGTAATTACATGGTGGAGTTGGTAAGGGAACCAAGGCTTAATTACAGAGAACAGGCCTTAACTGTTGCCATTCCTCGTGGATAATCGGTAGGCTATGGCATGGAAAGATCAATTAAAGATTTGCCATGGTCAGTGAATAGTGCTAGGGCCAAATCATTTTTCAGATGACGAAAAAAAAAATTTTTTAACTTTCGGGCTACAGCGTGATGTGGAAAGAGTAATGGATTCTGCAGGCAAACTGTATCCTGAATCCTGCCCCTCACCTATTTACTTTCAGCAAATCATTTAACTTAGTTCCCTCATCTATGAAATGGAGATTCCATCAGAGTATTGTGGGATTTAATGTTAACCTATAAAACATAAGGGCATGTAATAGGTACTTAAAAAAAAAACCCTCACTTCCTTTTCATCTTTAAAAAAACCTCTTGCCCTCCTTACACTTCAGTAAACTTCTACTAATTTTCATCATCAAAGCCAAATCTAGCAGTTTCCAAAGTCAGTTTTCGGTTTTTGAAGTGTGATAATAAATGAATTCAACGCAGTATTGAGGATCCTCTCCCAGCACCATGCAAAGCACTGGATGAGGCCCAGGGCACAGGTTTGATCTCTACATGGGCTTGAGGGGGTGTTTTCTGGACCCAAGCAGATGCCTCACCACCAAAGCAGCTATCCTACAAATATATGAAGGTAATTTTTTTTTTTTTTAATAAATGGCTTGTCGCAGATCTATCACCACTTCTGGAAAGCATCAGAAAGTGATGAATCTTCGCAAGGACAATCCTCCCCCGGTTCCTTCGGCCAAGAGAAAGTAGGCAGTTGACCTTTTCTCCCTGGATTTGGCTATTGATTAATTCACTTCGTCAGTGACATGGTTTCTACACTATTAACAGTACTCACCCTCCTGTCTTCGGATCAGGAAGAAAAGCATTATTTTATCACATCTCCATGCTTCTCAACCTTGTGCAACCAAGAGAGTCCACCAAGGCCTAAAGGTTGACCACGTGGATTAAATGAGTAAATATTTATAATATTCTCAGAACAACACCTGGCACATAGTAAATGCGTTACAAGTGTTTGTTTCTCCATGAGGGTGATCATTCTAAGTCCAAACCAGAGGCACTTTGAATCCCGGGCAGGATCCTCTTTCATAATCCTGCTTTGTCTTTGCAGTCATAGAACACTTTCTGCATGCTTCTATTTCGGCTCAGGAAGACCAGCCAGAGTGCATGAGTCTGGCAGGAATTACCTAAAGCCCACGGTTGTCAGCTGGTTGTCTCCTTTCTGAGAATGCCTTCTATGTGAGTGGTCACAGGCACTCCCTCTTTTTCACAGGGAGGCTGTGATTCTGTTTCTCGAGTGGCTCATCAGCTCCAGGCTGCAGTCAGGGGTGGAATTTTGCACCTTCCGAGCTACCCAACAGTCATGGATTATCCACGCCTGGCCACTGACGTTTGTCCCTCTACACACCCACTCCACCTCACAGAGCGTCAGATGCCATATGGCATAAGGTTGGCAGAATTAGTGGAGGAGGAGAAAGGGGAGTCCAGCCGACCCAGAAGCACAGGAATTGCTCCAAAAGGGGACTAGAATGTCAGCTGCCGCGGTATGGAAGCCACAGGGCAAGCGTTGACACCCACCTACTAGTATTCTTCCATCATCAGAGTCGAATGTTAAGGATCTTGGGAGTCAAGAGATCTGGACTACTTCTGACACGCGGTACTTGAGGAAGTCATTTACCCCCTCTGGCTCCAGGCGTCTTACCTGGAACAGAAAGCGATTACATTGGTGACTTTCTCATTTTTTTCACCAGAACTCATAGTAAGGCACACACTTTACAGTGTGAACCAACATGTGTACACACACACACACACACACACACACACACAACTGAAACAAAAGTTTCTCAAAACAGTATATGCAAAAGGTGTTTAATATTCAATTTTATTCTATCGCCTCCTTCTTTACTTTCCAGTGCTAGCTGTGACCCTCTAAACTGATTTCATACCTCACCCAGGGAGCACAGACTCCACACTGCAAAACACTGAGTTAGACGATGACGGGCAAAGTCCTTTCCAGCTCTAAGACTCCGGAGAAATTTGACTTGTAACCAGTTTTATACAACCTACTACAATTTTTCTCCAAAGGGAATACAGACGTCAATGGTGTATAATCTTTAAAAGCAAAAGACAAGGGTTTTATTTCAAAACGTAATTAGGAGCACTGCTCAAAATCTTCCAGTAAGTTCTGCCTATAAACACCTTTCAGATCCACTAAATGTGGGAGGTAACTTGCAGTCTGTTCCAACCATGTGTGAGCAAGTAGTGCTGCTTTGGAGGAAAAAAAAAAAAAATCCTTTGCATCTCTGCCTTAACATGGCCCAAGGACGACTCAAGAGGACACTTTCTTTTCTGTGTATTCATAAAGATCAGATGTAGGAGTCATAATTTTTTAATGTGACTGTTTTACCAATTTCTCTTTTCTATGTCCTGCTGTGGGGGAAACTGCATTAATAAACTATGTCTCAATGCTGCCTGGCTGGAATTTTTTTTCTCTGCAGGACTCCACCGAATATAGCGAAAGGAATGCTCATTTTTATTTATCTTTTCAACTTTCTTTCCATTTAGGATATGTCTTCCTGACACTTTTGAAATTTTTCTCTTAATGGCACCCTAATATGTTTAGGAGAATAGAGAGCAAATTGTTCACTGAGTACTCACAACAACAAAAAAGAACTCTTTCTCCCCCTGTCTTTGGTGCCATATGGTATCTTTTATGGTTTTAGCGGTTATTTTACACCCTATCCAGAAAAATTAAATAGCTTATGGAACTGGCATTTTTCTAGTATCAGCTTAGAGATTTTACTTTGCTGAGAAATTGTGGGTTAATAATAGAGAAATGTCACTTTTAATTTGATGGTCCTACATCAGGCATTATCTCTGCCTGTTTGCACCCTCCCTCAATGATTTTTTTAAATGCTCATTAAAGAAATTGTCCCCAATCTACAAACGGCCTGGAGAAGCAAGGCGAGTGGGGAATGACCACAGCCATGATTTTCATTTCTTTTTTCTTTTAGTTGTGATGAAACATACATAGCGTATAATTTGCCATCTTAACCATCTTTAAATGTGCAATCCAGTGATACTATGCTATCATTGTTGTACAACCATACCATTATTTATTTCCAAAACATTTTCATCATACCAGACCAAAATACTGCCATCATTAAGCAATAACTCTCCAGCCCTCCTCTCCCCAGCCTCTGGTAACTTCTAATCGACCTTCTGCCTTCCTGAATTTGCCTATTCTAGATAATTTCATAGAAGTGGAATCGTACATGACTTGTCTTTTTGTGCCTGGCTTCTTTCACTTACACAGCCATGATCTTGGTCACGGAGGCAACACAATACCATTTGGGTCTGATTTCTACCATTTAATAAATAGCCCTAGACTTTCAGGTGAATCGATAAGCTCATTTTTCTCATCAGGAAAGCAATGGGCAGACTAGATGTTTTCTAGAATCCCTTCCAACTCTAGGAAAATACCATGGTTTTATATATAACAACAACTCTGTAAATAAATTCCACCCCTAACTTCCAATTTCTTTTCTCTGAAGATTCAGTAACTTTTTAAGTGCCTCCTTAAAAATTCCAGGCCATGTGCTAATCACTGTGGATTCAGTGGTTAGCAAGACAGGTAAGTTGCTTGCCTTCAAAGAGCTTAGAGTCTAATGAAGAAGCTGGAACATTATCTAGCAGAAACAATACATGATTAATGC
Source organism: Herpailurus yagouaroundi (assembly GCF_014898765.1). Lineage (NCBI taxonomy): Eukaryota > Metazoa > Chordata > Mammalia > Carnivora > Felidae > Herpailurus > Herpailurus yagouaroundi. The sequence goes on along the minus strand of NW_024412418.1, from coordinate 16,628,963 downwards.
TATGAAAAAGGAAAGTACTATGGGACCATGTGGCAGGACTTTGTAAGCTGCTCTGGGAGAAGGTCAAGGAAAGCTTACAAGTTGGTTTTGGATTTATCTTTGAATTTAGGGAAGTCCTGAAGACAAGGAAACTACAAAAAGAGAGATTTTTGTAGTAATTCTAAAGATGTCCTGATGGCAAGACCACAGGGGGGTTGATCTCTAAAGCTTGTCTTGCAGGGTTGATGGAGTCCCATGTTAGTGGTTTAAGTTTAAGGTTTTTGTGCCTCAGGAATGGCACTATGCAATATGACATACATTTAAATTTAATTATCCTGAGGTTGGGTTCAAGGGCAAGGTTATGCTATAGGAATGTATATCATGGGAAAATTACTTCTTTTTTTTTTAATTTTTTTTTCAACGTTTATTTATTTTTGGGACAGAGAGAGACAGAGCATGAACGGGGGAGGGGCAGAGAGAGAGGGAGACACAGAATCGGAAACAGGCTCCAGGCTCTGAGCCATCAGCCCAGAGCCTGACGCGGGGCTCGAACTCACGGACTGCGAGATCGTGACCTGGCTGAAGTCGGACACTTAACCGACTGCGCCACCCAGGCGCCCCGGGAAAATTACTTCTGTCAATAATAACTCCTTTTTGCTTAACATGTACTAACAAACAAGCCTTTGTGTTAGGCATTTTGCAGGAAATTAGCGATGACTATGGATTGAATATTTATTTTACAGATATGGAAACTAAGCCTCAGAGAGGTTAAGGTCAAAGAGGTGGGGTTGCTACTTAAAGACAGATCTGTCTAATACCAGAGAGTACATTGTTCTTTTTAGTTTTTCTCTTTTGTCTTCCTTTCTTTTTTTATTCCCTCACTTTTCTTAATATTAGTCTTTTGTAACTGGTTTCTTTTAAGATCTCTTTGTTTTTGGTGTCCTATAATCTCATGATGTAGTTGGATATGGATTTATTTTTGTTTTTCTCTGATAACATGATGTGTTTCTTAAATCTTATGAGTCTGTTTTTTTCAGTCTAGAAAAAGTCTCAGTCATTGTCTCTTCAAATGTTTGATCTCTCTTAATCTTCTATTTTCTCCTTCTAGAAATAGTATTGGTCATATGTTAGGTCATCTTTCTCTGTCCTCCATGGCCCAATTTCTAGTACATGTTTTCTTTTTTTAATTTTAATTTAATTTAATTCAATTTTTGAGAGAAAGTGGGAGTGGGGGAGAGATGCAGAGAGAGAGAAAGAGAGAGAATCTTTAAGGAGGCTCCACGCTCAGCGTGGGGCCTGACACAGGGCTCAATCCTACAACCCTGGGATCATGACCTGAGCCAAAATCAAGAGTCAGACACTTAACCAACTAAGCCACCCAGGTGCCACTAGTACATGTTTTCCATCTCTTAATTTTTCTATCCTGCCCTCCAGGTAATTTCCTCAGATTTGTTTTCCAGTTCACTAATTCTCTCTCCAACAGTGTATAAACTGTTATTTATCCATCCCTGAAGTTTTGTTTTGTCTTTTTTAATTCAACAACTTTATTTTTATTCCCAAAAGTTCTTTTTGCTTCCTTTTTTTAAAGACTTTATTTTTAAGTAATCTCTACACCCAATGTGGGGCTCCAACCCACAACCCTGAGATCAAGAGTCACATGCTTCATCAACTGAGCCGGCCAGCTTCCCTCTTTTTGTTTCTTTCTTTCTTTTTTTTTTTTAAGAAATTGCTCCTTTTAGAGCAATGTTATGTTCATAGCAAAATTAAGCCAAATGTACCGAGGTTTCCCACATACTCCCTACACACACACATTCATACCATCCCCATTATCACCATTTCCAAACCATAATTTCCCAGCAGACATTTCCCACCAGAGTGTTAATTTGTTACAATTAATGGACCTATATTAACACAGTAAAACCTTGATTTGCGAGCACAATTCGTTCCGGAAACATGCTTGTAATCCAAAGCACTTGTATATCAAAGCAAATTTTCCCATAAGAAATAATGGAAACTCAGATGATTTGTTCTACAACCCAAAAATATTCATATAAAAATGATTACAATACTGCAATATAATACAAAATAATAAAGAAAATGCAAAATATAAAGAAAAATAAACAAATTAGCTGGCACTTACCCTTGAAAACCTTCAGGGCTGGTGTGAGGGAGACAAGAGAGGAGGGTTATTGTGTAGGACATATCACTAAGGGAATCACTGCCGTCTATTGGTTCAATGGAATCTTTTTCTTTTCCTGCACTTTTAACAAGAAACCTTTCCAATGACACTTGCTTTTGCCTCCTTTTGAGGATTTTTGTGGAAATGTGCCATTGCATTGCCATTAAACAGATTCATCGCTCACCCTGCTATCGTCTTGATTCTGGTGGTTGTTATCTACAAAATTTTGCACTGTTTCCTGCATTTTACACTATCTCCCCAATCTCATTTGAAGTGAGGGATTCCTCTGCATTTTTCTCCTCCTCCTCTGCAGAGGAGATGCAGATGTAAACGTCTTATAAAATCTTGCAATTTTGGCCACTTGCATACCTCATTTGTACTTCTTGATGACTTCCTTCTTAACTTCCACCATAAATATCTCTTTCTTACTGCCTTTCTTTTCAACACTTTTCTGCATGGGGACCATTGTACACACTCTCATGGATATCGGCTACAGGACAGTATTAATAAACTTGTCATATACTGTATGTAATGTAACTGGTAAGAAGGCTGCAGAGGAAAGGATCTGTATCTGCAGGCAACCTGACCTAGAATGAAGCAAAGCATTCCTAAGCTTACGCTCATATGGAAATGCAAAGGGATGTCCAATGGGGCTTCGAAGTGACAAAAAATACACTCATGCCAGTTGTGGGCAACTTCCAACATTCTGAAAAATCACTGATTTCTGCCAAACACTCCAAGCTGAGACTGACCATCAGAGCATGGGAGACAATCACCTACAATCCCACAGTGAGAGGGGGAGACAGAGAGAGAGAGAGAGAGAAGAACCATTGGCTCAGATGTGATCATGTGACATTCAGCATCACATGCTACTTGTATTGCAAGACATCACTCATTTCTCATGTTAAAATTTATTAGAAATTGTTTGCTCATCTTGTGGAACACTTGCAGATCAAGTTACTTGCAATCCAAGGTTTTACTGTATATCATTATCAAAGTACATGTTTACATGAAGTTTCACCCTTAGTGTTATACATCCTATGGATTTAAACACATGTACAGTGACACGTATCCAGCATGATAGTAACATCCAAATATATAGCTTCACTGCCCTAAAAATCCTTTGTTCTGCCTTTTAACTCTTCCCTCTCCTCTGAAGCATGGCTACTGATCATTTTATTGTCTCCCCAGTTTTGCCTTTTCCGGAATGTCATATACTTGGATTCATACATGTGTAGCCTTTTCAGATTGAATTCTTCCAGTTAATAATATGCAGTTAGATCCCTCCTTGTCTTTTCATGGTTCTATAGCTCATCTCTTTTCAGTGCTGAATACTATTCCATTGTCTGGACTCACTACAGCTTATGTATCCCTTCACCCACTGAAGAACATCTTGGTTGCCTCCCAGTCTTTGGCAATCGTAAATAAAGCTGCTATAAACATCCACGCACAGGTTTTTGTGTGTACGCAAGCTTTTTTTCTCCTTTGGTAAATACCAAGGAGTGAAATTGCTATGTCAGGTGATAAGATCATATTTAACTTTTTGTAAAAAACTGCCAAGCTGTCTTCCAAAGTAATATTCAGTTCTTTTTCAAAACGTCCCATTTTTTAGTATTTTCTTCGTTTCTCGTGTTTTCAAAATGCATTCAATCATTTAACGTATTCAATCACTTAAATTAGTCTAGTCTTTGGGGTTCTGGGGTGGTCTGATCCTGTTACTTGTATGTCTCTTGACTTTTGCACATATAGGGTTGCCACATAAAATTTAAATTGAAACTTAACTTTTAGATAAACAGCAAATAATTGTTTAGTGTAAGTATATTGCAAGCAATATTTGAGATATGCTTGTATAGAAAATTATTCTTTTTCCTAAAATTCAAAGTCACCTAGGTGTCTTGTTTTGTTTTGTCTTCCTGAATCTGGCAGCCTGACTCACAAAAGCTTTGTATTTTGTAATTTCAGAGTGTAAGCCCACACTCATCCAGGCTCTTATCTGTGACACTTGCACATATGTCCTTCCCGAGAAGTTCCATTCCCTTCTGTCAGGCAACCCAGGGTAAAAGGCATAACGGGCTCACTTTCATATCAATCATTTTGCCTGGAAGTTGAGGTCCCAGACGGGAATGTAAATTTAAATACTATACATGGATAACATCAGGAGGAGTCTTCCCGGAGACTTTTCTGTTCCCAGACCAGAGTTCAGGCTAAGACCAGCAATTTTCTCTCACATTTCCCTTTGCTGTAAGGATAGTTTTGTTGAGGGTCTTACCTTTATGTAGAGTGTTGGAAAGATCCAAATTCCCCACCCACCCCCAGCTGGAGCACATGAAACACACAAGAACACACAAGAACACACACACACACACACACACACACACACTCAAGGCAGGCCCAGTTTCAGTTCACACCTATCACTCTGATTTTGATTCTCTCTTTGTTTTGGACCCCTGGGGATTTTCCTTCCATTTTTATGAGCTCGGCTATGCATTTAAAAAGATGTTTGTTATATTTTATAAAACATTTATAGATGTTTTATAGAGGGAAGGTTTTTAGGTCATGTAGTTTGCCTTTTTGCTGGAGACAAAGTCCATCTGAGCTCTTTCTAAACCCTGCTATCAAATCCTGCTTGTGATAAGCTGGCCCTTGCTTGAGGAGTAAATGCCCTGTTTGGTTATTCAGAGATTTCCCTACAGTGGAGACATTTACTTTAATAGGATTTGACCTGAAATAATCCATGAAACAAGTGACCCAGGAGTCAATAACAAATTCTGCTCCATTTGCCACTAGCATATTTGAGATATAGGCCAGGAAAATGATTAAAAGGGAAGAAAAAAGGAAAAGCTTGAGAACAAGAGGGCAGGGCAATGAGGAGGGATTGTTAAAAAGAACCACATGTAGTAGAATGGCCAAGGGGCAGCCTTTGCCTCTGGAACACCTAGCCCTCAGATTGACCTTCAATTAGCATTAGAGCAGGAAAAACAATGCCACATTAAGGCAAAAGAGCACAGGCCTCTGCAGGTGACATTTAGGATTAAAGAAAGGTCAAGTAACTTCAGGGAAAATCACTTGCCGTCTGTAGTCAGCTTCCTGCCTCCGCCACAGCTCCCAGCCATGCAAGGTCCAGCCATCACCACTTGATCTTTGGCTGCTGGACACTGAAGACCCGAGACCCGACTCTGCCAACCTTGTGAAGAAAACAACAACATGACCATCACACGTGAATCTCAACCTTGCACTTCCAGGGGCAGCACGATCAGTTTTGTCATTTAGAGAGACCATCTCTAGAGATCTATTATTAGCAACATCGAAATGCTAATGAAGAAGAGGTTGAGCATCTTTGACTTCTCAAGGCGTCAAGCTAATAAAAGATGTCCTCCAAAATGTTGCCGAATGGCTCCATTTTCCTCCATGCATTTGCAGTTGGAGACCTATCCAAAGTCTCCCTTTAATATATATTCATGACCCAACTCCAAAGAAAGCGTGTATCCTTTCCGATGCTGTGATCCCGGGTGCATGACTCATACCGCACAAATTATTGTAATGCCTCTAGACTTAGCAACTCAGAAGTTGGTGCTCCATGTGAAATCCCTATTGGGTTATTTTCAAGCGATTACTCATGGCTCATATATGGGCAGTATATATCAGTGCAGTTACATTGGTTATTAGACTGTTGAAATACTTCCAACTCGGTTGAGAAATGCCTACTGCCCTGAGTCCCCAGGGAGCCTCTCCCACTTTCCCAAACACCCCCGCCCTTCTCCTGAACAATGCCCTATACCCATGATCCAGCCACTAACAGGTTAACACCTAAAACAGCAGGAAGTCTCTTGGACCAGTGTCCCAAGACTAAGACTTCATTGCTCCTTATGCAATTTGAATACCATCGCCTGGGTATAAGGCAAATGAAACAGCAGGGTTGTCATCCTAAGCCCTATCTTTGGGGTGCCTGGGTGGCTCAGTCATTTGAGCGTCCGTCTCTTGATTTTGGCTCAAGTCATGATCCCAGCGTCTTGAGACCAAGCCCCGAATTGGGCTGGAGCCCAATTCTCAGCACGGAGCCTGCTTGAGATTTTCTCTCCCTCTCCCATTGCCCCTCCCCCACTCCTGTAATCATGCTCAACCACTCTCTCTCTCTCTAAAATTAAATTAAATAGGGACACCTTGGTGGCCCAGTCATTTAAACTTCTGACTCTTGATTTCCACTCAGGTCATGATCTCATGGTTCATGAGATCAAGCCCCAGTCAGGCTTTAAGCACAGAGCCTGCTTGGGATTCTCTCTCTCCCTCTCTTTGCCCCTCCCCTGCTTGTTCGCGTGCACTCTCAAAAATGAAAAAAATAAGCATTTAAAAATAAATAAAAAATAAATAACCCCTACCTTTGGTTGCCCTGCCTCATTCGCCTTATTCATTTATTTGGCAAGCAGATACTGAGCATCTATTTATTCTCCAAATATTTCCTGGCTGCTTACTTCGGGTCAAGCATTGTGTTAGGTGGGGGGGTGGGCAGGTCAGCAAACTAGAGACACAGTTTCTGGTCTTCTGGTGTGTCAAGCCTGGTAGAGGAGACAGACATTAAGCAAATCGTTACTGTAATAAATGGGATGACAGGAAAATACATGGCCCTGTGAGAGTGTTAATAGGGGACAACCTCACATTGGAGGTTGAGGGATGTGGCATTTAAACAGAGACCAGAGCAATGAGTGGAAGTCAGCCAGCATGGAGGGGAAAAGAGGGAGTGGAGAGCATTTCAATCAGAAGAATTGCATGTTTGAGGCTCAGGGAGAAGGAGCTTGCTCTCTAGAAATCAAAGAAGGTCAGTGTGATTGGAGAGTGTGGTCCCAGATGGAGAATTGCGATTTAAGGCTGCAAAGGTAAGCAGGCACCTGCCGAGTACCAGGCACAGAGGGCAGGGGATGACCCCTGCCCTTTAGGGAGACACTATACATAGCTTAGTAGCAGAGGGCTGGAATCTAGAGGAAGACTCTAGGTCCTAACCCTGGCTCTTCCATTTTTGACTCTGTGACCTTGGGCACTTACACTCTCTGACCTTCAGTCTCCTCTGAAAATAGGGAAAATACGAAGATCTACCTTTTATGAGTTAACACATGCAAAGCACTTAGAAAAACACCTAACACACAGTAAAGAATCAGGAAACATTAGGAATTGACCATTAGGACACAGGCAAATTAAGTGGCTTCTTTTTTACCCATTTCCACCCACTGCATGTGTGGGAAAATATTCTGTGTTTAATGATCCCCTTGAAAAACACCTAACACTGTCTGTGTTACTGTCACATCAATAGTTCACGAGAAGCTTCCATGTTGACCCCCTTCCCATGACTCGCCCTTTGAAAAGCAGGCTTCATATGTCTTTGGGGGTTCACTAGTGATTTCTTAGCATATGCCTCAAAAAGAAAAAGCCACAAAAACCTGCTAATAAAGGGAGATCATCCAGACAGTGTCAAAGAAACAAGGCCATCATCTACAGAGCTGTTAAAAAAAAAAAAAAAGAACAAACCAAAGAGGATAAAACCACCTTTCTGAAATCGATCACAATGAGGAATAGAAGGAAAAGAAATTCAAACTAGAAAAGGCACGCCAACGCCCAGAGGTCCTTCTGACAGGTTTACAAAAGACTGTCCCGAGGCTTTAGTTGGTGCCCATAGAAATGTGCAGCATCTTGGAGGAAACAAATAGCCTTAGGTTGTCATTCCAAGATTATAGATCCCTGGGGATTCTGTGGAGCTGTCATCAAAGCCATCATGGCATTAATCACCCTGGGCAGGAATGGGAGAAATTGGAGATGAAAAGGGCTGATTAAGTTCTTGAGTCTTTCCCCAGAGAAGGCCACACGGAGATCGCTTGGTGAAGTGCAGTCTCATGATCTCCATGAACTTTGGGATTATTCAAACCAAAGGCAGACAGCTCTTCCCTTGGTTTTATTATGTTCTGCAGTCCGGTGGGCCTTAGGGCTTTTTCACTGATCTAGGCTGCCAACACATTCTGTGAAAGACCACGATGTGAAGTTCAGCTGGCATGACCACCCCCTTTGCAGAGAGGGACCTCAAAACCTTTCCCACCAGGAGGACTTGAAGGTAGAATGAGCATTTGCATTGGTTGTGGCCACCCGGCATCCGTTTCTTCAAGTGCATCTGGTTTACTTTGGGAAAATACCCGGTTGTGGACAGTTTGGTTGAGTCCTAAATTTAGATGCCCTCATGTAGTCAACAAGTGTGCATGAGATCTAAAAACTCAGTCAATTGAATTCTCCCTCCTAAGAGTTTGCTTCTTAAGCAAGGAAAAAAAATAAAAGTTTAAAGCCTATTTATTCTGGTTGGTGATACCAGAACTTTCTGCAGCTGCCTGGGACCTGTCTGTTCCAAGCCATCTACTTCAAACTCCCTTTCAAGCCTGTGAACGTGTGATTTGTTACCGTTAAACTTCTCTTTTTTCTTCTGTTTGCCAGGGTTTTTTTCTGTTGCTTACAATTAAAGATCCCCGACTAAAGAGAATATTCCAAAAGTAGGATGGGGAGAAGTGATGTCTGGAAAGATGGCCTCTGGCAACAGGTATTTCATCTGATGCATTGTCACAAGGACAGATAGTGATGAAGACTACAGAGTATCTGCCTCTCCCCATCAGCCTGATTGGGGAGCAGCCTTCGACCTGCCTGGCACCCCTCTTCTCACCTGGCCCCAGAGCTGTGCAAAGGCAGCCTTAGTGGCACCATGAGTTCCCAGCAGCGTGTTGGTAAACGTTTAATGACTGGGTTTGGGTAGGAAGGAGGGAGAGGGACTGATTTGCAGTGTTTGCCAATTTTCATGGTGTGAAAGCTCCCATGGGGGGGCGATTTCAGGCTAGCAGGGTGCTCTCAGTGCATATGCAGAGTCGGGAAGAGATACACAGCAGCAGCGCTCCTAAGTTGGTGTGAGCTAGCTGTGCCTCTCCCCTCTAGCTGCGGGGGTTGCCTAGGAAAGCTTCTGGGTAATCATAGCGACTGACTTGTATTACACGTTTCCCATTGTTCCGTTCCAGGTAGCATGCTAAGCCCTTTGCAAGTATTAACTCATTTAATTTAATCATGGCCTTTGAGGCAGGTGAAATTCTTGTCTCTGTTCTAGGGATCAGGAAATTGACAATACAAGAGACCAAGAGGAGGGCCTGGGTGGCTCAGTCAGTTAAGCATCCCTCTTCCCTCCGGTAATGATCTCACAGTTCCCGAGTTGAGCCCCGCATGGGGCTCTGGGCTGGCAGCGTAGAGCCAGCTTCATTTCTGATTCTGTCGCCTCTCTCTCTGCCCTCCCTCACGTGCTCTCTCTCTCTCTCTCTCTCTCAAAAATAAGTAAACTTAAAAAAAAAGAGAGAATAAGAAATTGTTTAAAAGCGTAAAGCTTAGACGTTGAGGTGCCACGATCTGATCCCTGATTATTGACTCCAGAGGCATCTCACTTAGCCACGACACTGATGACAGAATATCATGAAAGGTGTCTAGCTGCCTTCTGGTGGGGGAGGTGGCATCAGACATCCTGGCAGAAATGGCAGTGGCAACGTCCCCAGGTAAACCCGACACAGATATTTTTCTTTTTGAGTCCAAATTTTATTTTTTATATACACATTCTGATTATTTATGCCCCATCGACCATCAAAAGGATGAAAGGTAGCTGGAAATGGTAATATCTAACATTTATTTGTATTTTTTAATTAAAAAAAATTTTTATAGCTCAAGGGTTTTGTTTTGTTTTTTTTTTTTTTTTTTGAGTTTATTTTATTTATTTTGAGAGAGACAGAGACAGTGTGAGCAAGGGAGGGGCAGAGAGAGAGAGGGAGAGAGAGGGAATCCCAAGCAAGCTCCAGGATGCCAGCACAGAGCCAGACACAGGGCTCAAACCCACCAAACCATGAGATCATGACCTGAGCCTAAATCGAGTCTGACCTTCAACCGACTGAGCCACCCAGGGGCCCCATAACTAACAATTATTGAATATGTATATGAACCATTTACTTGTCCTAAAAAGTACCTCATCTTACGACAATCCTTTAGAAATAGGAGTTATTCTACCCATTAGCTCATTAAGAGTTGATCTACCAAAGCCTATATAGTTAATAAGTGGCCAGGGGGCCATTAAAAATAAATAAATAAATGGTCAAAGCAAAGTAGATTTTTTGTTTTAATTCTCTTTCTTTCATTGGTGTGGAAACAGGCACAGAGAGGTTAAGTAATTTGCCCCATGCAGCATAATTATGCAAAGCAGCCCAGTCTGTCTGCTGCCCGAGCCCATGGTGGTCACGCCATCCCAGTGACTTCCCCTTCTAAGCAGACCAGAAGTAATTTTCCTAGAAAGCCCTGTCTGGGTAGCTTAGGAAGGTGACTCTACCAGGTGCCCATTGAAGGGCCAACTGCATTTCCGTGGCTCAGCGAGCTCCCTCCTAACCATTTGCTTAGGATCTACTGACCTCTGGCCATTAGCTCATGCGCTAAGTCAACGCTATTTCCCCTGAAAAGCTCCTCTCTCTGCTAACCTCAGCAACAGGTTAAACGCAATGTAACAACAATACTGGGTTTGGTTTCTGGATCATGGTGACTTCTGATGTTCTCCTGCAGTTTCCCTGCGGGGACGGGGCTGGATTGGTGAGCTACATCACCAGAGTGCAGGATTCTCCTTGCGTGTGATGCTAGAGCTGGCTCTTTGGATACATACACGACCCAACCTGACTGCCTTGACAGGTGTGATATGGATGAGGTACTCCCGTTATTGGTGATAATGAGACTTTTTCAGTGTCTGTCAGTTACGGAACAATTGATGTCATCAAGAAACTGGCAGCTTCTCAGCTAACTCACTGCTTGGAGTCAGGGCTGCTGAAACCCTGTATGCTTTGAGGAAGTCACGGATGCTGGTTCCGGAAGGGTTAACACATCCCAATGTGCCTGGCTTAGCTCTTCCAGCAGAGAGAGGAGGCAGTGTTGTGGGGGTGGGGTATGTGTCACATTCAGACATATCTACAGCAAATAGTCGAGAAACAGTTTTAAACCATATTGTTCCCAGTTCTGGTTTGCATACTAATATCCTTGGGATTACTTTCCCTGCTCTGGCAATCCATCACCTGTAACTGGGGAGGAAAGGCAGGCAACAGGGAAGCCTAGGTGAGTGTGTAGCATGCCCGTTTTTACGGAGCTACCCTGTAGGTCCTCGAAGGAATCTGAGCGCTGATGGGAACAACTGAGAATCACCCAGGGTACCTGTCAACACCTCTTCTACTCCAAATAATATATACAAAAGACACCCAGTCTCAAAAATTAAACACGGACTTACCGTATGATCTAGCAATCCCACTTCTGGAAAATACCGCAAAGAATCGAAAGCAGGGATTTGCATGCCTCTGTTTACAGCCGCATTATTCATAATAGCAAAGGTGGAAACAACCCAAGTGCCTATTGATAGATGAATGGATAAGCCAAATGTGGTCTATGCATACAATGAAATATTATTTGGCCTTAAAGAGGGATGGAGTTCCGACTCGTGCTACAACGTGGATGAAACTTGAAGACATTATGCTAAGTGAAGGAAGCCGGACATAAAAGGACAAGCACTGTGTGATTCCACGTACATCAGGTACCTAGACTAGTCAATTTCAGAAAGTGGGATGGTGGTCGTCAGGGGCTGGAAAGAGGGGGAAACGGGGAGTTCGTGTTTAATGGTCCAGAGTTTTAGGCAGGGAAGATGAAAAGGTTCTGGAGATGGATGGTGGTGATGGCCGCACAGCAGTGTGAACGTACTTAATGCCACTGAACTGTGAGCTCCAAAATGGTTAAAATGGTAACTTTTATGTTATGTGTATTTTACCGCGATTTAAAAAGAGAGACACGCAGTATAGTGCACGTAGCGTACTTCCAAAGCGTGAGCCAAATGAAAGCAAGCGTGGGCATTCATTGCTGTAATCGGTAAAGTGCCCTAAAACGTCAGCTAAATGTGTGCGCTTTTCTTACCCTACTTAATCTTCAAGGAGGTACCATCGGCTTCTTTTGACAGAGCAGGAAATCAACGTTCAGAGAGGTGCACTAAGATGCCCCAGTTCCACTGAAGTGATAGAGGGGAGATTTAAGCCTTGATCTGCCCATCCTCACATGTAGCATGAATTACATACTCTGAAATGCCCGGAAAAAACACCACTCTTTCAGGGTGTTCATATGTTAGACCATCAAAGGAAGCTGAATTCACCTGCTTCCTGAAATATAGGGCACCCAAACTCAGCAACACTTCAGAATTCATCAGTAGGAGTCAACTTATCATTCATAGAACTAAAATGTACAGATGCTCTGATCATAGCTAAGTGGAGAGAGACCTGGAGAATTTCCCTAATAAAGATGCAACTATCTGTCATGTGTGGCTTTGGTTGGCTTGTAGAAATCATATCACAGGATGCAAAGCATTCCAGGTAATCAAGAGAGCCATACCTGAACTGCCCTGGTAATAACCACAAGCCACTGGTTATTTTTCTAAATTCAGTCGGAATAACTGACTTATTCCTGGCCAGGTCTCTCTCTGTTTGAAATGAGGTGTCATTTGCACTATGTTTTTCTTCTAAGTCTGAACATCCAGGGGGATGTGTGCCACCCCCAATGTTTATGTTAGGATGTACATTATAACCTCAGCCATGATCGTAACAGTGGTTGAGATCATGGGCTCCGAGATCTTAACTGTCAGGGCGTAAATCCCGGCTCTACCGCTTACATACAACCTGTAACCTTGACCTTGGGCAAGTTACTCCACTTCTCTGTGCCTCAGTTTCTTTCTCTGTGATATGGGGATAATAATAGCACGTACTTCACGGGATTCTTGTGACATTTAAATTCCTTGAATACATCACTGCATCTCCGTTCCCAAATTCCAGTGATCTAGGAAAGGTCGAAGATCATTTATCTTTAGAAGTGCACCCATTACTATCTCAGGAGAGGGTGAGGCAGGGAGTGGGAGATGAGAAGAGGTGGCTTTGAACCCAGTACAAGCATCACACATTCTCCTCTGGTACCAATTACTGTGATAAATTGAAGGTGACAAGTTAGTTTATGACATAAATGCAAATCAGTATCCACTTCCCTGTTTTTTTTTCCAATGCCCTGGCACTTTAATGGTCCCCATAAGTTTGCTTCACTTGCAGTATCGGTATGTTCACAGTCAGCCAGAGAATTTATTTTTAGGTGGGGAGTGCAATGAACTGAGCCCACCGGCTGACTTAGAAAAATGATCGCATTCCCATCCACAAATTATTCACAAAGCTAGTTAGCGTTTGAGCCTTTGTTGGTGAAATAATACAATAAATAGAGATTTTTGTCAAAAGGGCTCATTTCCACCTGCCAGACTTGACTCTAAATATGAGGCACTCACACATTTGTGGGTGCCTGTGTGTTTATGCATGTTTATTAGAAAAACAAAAACCTGCCTCTTAACGTAACATTCTCTGCAAGCGGCGAGGAGCTGAGAACTTCTACCCCTGAGCCCAACGCCAGGGAGAGAAGAGGAGGGCTTCCAGTCTGTGGGGCCAGTACCGACGGCCCTGTGCCTGAAACTCCACGCACCCGCCCCCGTGATTTCAACATGAAAGGAAACAAGCAGGGGAGAACCACTATTTGTTTGCTTTTCACCCTGGAAGCTGATTTCCTGTCCTGCCAGTTCCACCAGCCTGTCACCCATTCTCTTTTGATGTTGATGGGGAAGTGGGGGCAGGAAACAAAAAGTAAAGAAAAAGAAAACAAAACCCCAGGGATACGCAGCCTTGTCACTATCAACAGGACTGCACCGCCCCGCCTCCTGCTCTCAAGCATGTTGGCATTAACAGACAGTGGAAGCTGTTAAATCCACGGCCTAATTAATTTAAAATACAACTTCAGAGAGACGGCCCCTAATTGTTCAAAGCGCTTTTATTAGGGCATAAAGATAATCACAGAATTAAGTCATTAAGAGTCATAATAAGGAAACTGGTGTACAAAATGAAACGCGATTTCCAATGGCACCCTGTTGCTGAAAAGCTTCGCATTCATTGGGTGACCTGGTAACCGCATATTTAGTGAGCACCTACTACCACTAGCCCGCTCTGGCCAGCAAGCCGCCAGAAGGTGGCACATTCTGAAACATAGGTAGCTTTCTTTTCAATTTTTCTGCTTCATCCCAAGAATTGCTGCTTGACTGCATGTGTGTGTGTGTGTGTGTGTGTGTGTGTGTGTGTGTAACAGTTTACGTTCTGAGATGCCATCAGCAGGCAAGGGCAGGACAGGCTGAGGGAAACCGGCAGTGAGAAATATTTTTCCTGCATGCCACAGAGAAAGGAGTCTTTGTATCAACACCTTTCCTTAAGTGCATTGCGTTAGGCATTCCGTCTGACAAGTTGCCACTTGGAGACACAGTCTTAGCCCCCTCCCCCACCCTCCAACCCGAAACCTGACATTGCTTCACATCAAACGTTTAATTTCCCATTGTTGGAAATAAGATGGTATGTAAAGCACGCGTTGCCATGGCTGCACAACCCAAGGAGGCATATGGAGGTTCCTGAAGCCAGGAGCTTTGCATCTGCCCGGGTGACAAGGTGCGGAGCAAGGCGAAGGAAGAACTGACCCTCCCCAAAGCCACTTCCAAAATGGGAAATTCTTCAGCTGCAGCTGTAGGCTGGTATATTCGCCAAGCCTCAAACTTTGTCTCCCGCCTACAGAGGATGCGCCTGCTCCCTTCTTTCATCTGCCGTCAACAAAGGCGTTTTCTTCTCCGTGCTTCCAGGGTTCGAGTCCCTGGCTGGAAGCTTGTCTGAAAAAGTTCCCGAGCGGTCCTGTCGTGATTCCTGAGGCACGACAGCAAGGTTAGCGGAGTCTGCACGCAACACTTAAAGCCGGGTAGCCTTTAGGCCTTCAGCTCCGCTCCTGGGTACGTATCTAATACATACCTGCGCAAGAGCCAAGCGCTAGAATCTTGACAGCGGCACTCACGACGATAGCCCCACACGGGAAACCGCGCACATGCCCACCATTACAACGGCCAACTAAACATCAACGCAATGAAGGAACCACAACTGCACATCACAGGGATGCTATCTCACAGCCGACGCTGGGGGAGAGAGGCCAGACCCACGGAGGACCTGCTGGGTGCGGGGTGATTTCTATTTAGACACAACCTACAAAGCAGGCAACACTGATCCGTGGGGAGAGCCGTCAGGACAGAGACTGCCTTCAGGGGAAAAGGAAGGACAGGGTACACAGAGCACTTTCTGGGGGGTTCCAGCAATGTTGCATTTCTTGGCTAGCTGTCGGTGTTGCACCCTTTTTGGTCTGTGTGATATTATTTCACAAAAAATAAAAAGCTGAGAAAGAAAAAACCCTTGAGGTTGGCCTTGAGGCAGGCAAGGGCAATTAGCTCTCCTGGTTCAATGTGAATCTGCAGTTTCCTCACGGCCACTTTAGGGAAGCCTGGGAGACCACTCAAGGCGGTCGGTTCAGGGCGGCAGGGAGGCAAGCCCTTCTTCCACCCAGAGGTTCATCGGTCCTGACAGTGAGGCAGGCTGTAGCATTGCCTCAGTTTCCCTAAGGTGCATATTCTTTTGGAACATAAGCATTCACAACGGCCAGTGGTTATTAATTTTTTCTTCTGTTTAAAATCCATCGTAAGATGAGGCGCGTGGGTGGCTCAGTCGCTTAAGCCTCTGACTCTTGATTTCAGCTCAGATCACGATCTTGCAGTTTCTTGAGTTCAAGTCCCGTGTTGGGTTCTGTGCCGGCAGCACGGAGCCTGCTTGGGATTCTCTCTCTCTCTCTCTCTCTCTCTCTCTCTCTCTCTCTATCTCTGCCCTTCCCCCACTATGCTGTTTCTGTCTCTCTCTCAAAATAAATACATAAGCTGAAAAATTTTTTAAATCAAATCAAATCAGTTATAAGAGGCGCTTCTCCACTGCGCGCACACCCATTTTTCCATCTTTGAAATGGGCATGTGCCTCACTGGTGATGACAGGAAAGCATTGTGCTGGTGTTACTGGCAGGGTTTTTCTTTTCTCGTCGTACATAAAATGGCAGCGTGTCTTAGATCTGCTGCAGCACAGTACGTCTCTTGAACAGTGAGATGGTTTGCCCATGCCCTCTCTGCTTCTCTAGGAGCTGGCACTAGATTTCCCGCCCCTTCCCCTGCACGCTTTCAGGTTCAGGTCTGCCACTGAGAAGCCCCTAAGGAGGTATTTGGAAGGCAGGAGTGGAGAAGCCATTTTTCTCCTGAGGTAGTTGCAAACAGACTCCTGGGCGGGCAGACCTTCGAGAATCCCCGAGTCCGGGGCAGCCGGACCCAAGGGTCAGAGGCTACGGAGGGGAGGAAAAAGTTTTCCTGGACCCTCTTAAGGTGCCTGGCTGGGTCTGAAAATTCAATGGACAATGATTAACAGGAGAAAAGCGTACAAATTGTATTGAATTTTTACATGCACATGGGAGACGTCACAAGAGAACAAGGCCTCAGAGAAGACAAAGAAATAGTACATCTGTGAAGAATCGACAAGACAGAGGGGTTTGGGCTAGCAGAAGTACAAGGCGAGGAAGTCACTAGGAAGACGAGGAGAAGTTTAACAAGGTTATTCTGCTGTGGAGACTTCTCAGCCCCCGATTCCCCATCTCTGGGGATAAAAACGTCTTCCTTCCTCCTGGTACAGATAGGGAGGGCACTTGTCACTCAGGAGTTTCACAATCTTTTTTTGATTTTTTGTTTAACGTCTATTCGTTTTTGAGAGACAGAACACACGCAGGGGTGGGGCAGAGAGAGAGGGAGACACAGAATCCGAAGCAGGCTCCGGGCTCTGAGCTGTCAGCACAGAGCCCAACGCGGGGCTCGAACTCATAAACCAGAAGATCATGACCCAAGCTGAAGTCAGAAGCTTAACCAACTGAGCCACCCAGGTGCCCCTGGAGTTTCCCAATCTGTTCGAGGGAAGAAACGGGGCGGTTGCATGAGGTTCCCGTTTTGCTGTTTTCTCAAATTCTTTCAGCTCGCTATGCCAAGGTGCCATATTTGGGGGGAGTGTGTCCTAAATCCCAGCAGTTGCTTTTCTGACCTTTGTTCTATCATCCCTCCCACCCTCAGCTCAGTTTTGTAAAACTTTGATTCCCTGAACCATAACCTTCCATCGTGGAGTATATTGAGTGGCCTTTGTTTTCCTGTTTACCTTTTCTAGAATAATAGAAACATACACACACGATTCTACCATTCTGGGGCCTAATGTCGAGACTTCGAACAGTGCTATGAAGCTGCTACTAATCTCTGGGGCTCGCCTGAGGAGCTGGCTTCCACAACTGAGCTGTAAAACCTCCATAATCCCACCTCCGGCTCTTTCTGTGACCTCACTCACCTAACACCAATCATACCTTGCTCTCTGAGCTCCAGCCAGACTGGATCATTTTGGTTTTCAGTGCTTTGACATGCCTCATTCTGTACTGACTCTGAGACTTCACACTAGCTCTTCCCCTTATCTGGGGGCCTCTTACCCCGAGTGGCCTCCCCCTCAGCCACCTGACATGCACCCTTGAGGCATTAATTAGTCACTTCCTCAGGGAGGCTTATAGTCTGGTGGGAGGCAGGCATTGCCAATCGTAAGTAGGAAAGAGGCAGGATAGGGCATAATAGGAATACGGAGCAGGAGGCCCAAACTATTCTCAGAATCGGAAAATGCCTCTTGGTTTTTTGTAAACACCCAGTGCCAAAGAGAGTCTGGCTATATTTCTGGCATCCAACACCCTCCCTGGGCATAGAGGACACTCAGTAAATGTTTGCTGGTATTCAGAACCCCCCCCCCCACCTTCATGCGTAAATAATGTATTTCCCTCAAAACAGATGGGACTCAGTTTCATAGCAGGTGGGATTGACAGAGGAGCGGAAGGAATTCAAATATTCATATATTGGGCACTTTCTGTGCACTCTGCATGAGGCCACGCACTTTGCCTACATTACCATCATTTAAGCCTTAGAGGATGCTAGGAGGTAGATGCTGCTAATATCTCCATTTACAAATGAGGGAGCCGAGGCTCAGAGAGCTTAGGTAACTTGCCCGAGGTCGGATGACTGCCCCAAGTCTCAATTCCTCATCCTCTGTCCCCTCAGTAATTGTTTATGATGTCCTATGTCCCTCACATGGATGGCAAAAAGGTCTCAGAAATAGCAACAGTTAATTTCCATAATAATTATGTGAGGTTGTTTTGAATGTGTCCTGATATTCTATTTTGTCACTTTAGCAATGACAGGCTTGCATTGCTACATCGCTTAGCTACGGTGGCTTAGCCCTGACCTCTAACCTCCCCCCGACTCTTCAAAGGGAGCCGGTCCTGCTTGGGTTAGGAGGCCACCACAATTTCCTTCCAAATCCTTCTTTTCTCAGGCTGCGTTGAGGTTACTGGGTGTCTCAGAGGCTGCCCCGCCCCCACTCCTTAGTAGCTTCCAGGGTGCCAGGCCTGCTGGCAAAAGCAGGTGGGGAGTTAGCGGTGCAGTGTCACGGCCAAGCACACGTATGGGCTCTGGAGTCGAATAGAAATGTCGGTTCAGATCCTGGCGCCACCACTTATTGTGTGAACTTGTGTTAACTCTCTTCTCTGCCTCACTTTCCTCCCCTGTAAAATGCAAGGGATAATAGTATCCACCTGATGGGGTTGTTGAGGGGATTAAATGATGTAACAAACGCATGGTGCTTAGAGCAGTGCCTGGCCCCAAGCAAATGCTCCATAAGTGTGAGCATTTATCACTATATCAACGCCTCCTGCATGAGAACTTGAGACGGAACATTAGCAGCTTTATCCTGCATTCAAATTGCAACGCCTCTCGGCTTTGGGTTGTTTTCCTTCTCCCAGGGACCAGAAGCTAATACCCCCGGGGCTGTTTCACAGTGAACTCAGGAAAGCTTGGCTCCTAGGAAGAAGAATCCATTCCCAAATCCGCCCCCCCCCCCCTCCCCCCCCCCCAACGCTGCGTGAGCCCCTGGCCCCCACCCCTCTGTGGGGAAGAGCTTTCTTCCACCAGTGCCAGCACCTTCTCTCACCTCCAACCAGTGCTCTGGTGGCAGAAAAATTCATTCCCCTTTCTAACTGAATCACAGCTTTAATAAAGCTATTGTATTTGACCACAGGCTTAGGAAACAGTAATATAACATAATAAGAGAAGATCATTAAAGTTCTATAAAGCGAGCCTTCATCTCCTTCATTTCCAGTGTCCCTGAGCCTTAGATAAGGGATAAACATTTTTTAATCAAAATCTAAGTAACAGTAAACCTCACTTTTCATTTCATTTCAAGTATTTTTCCAGTTAAGTATGGGGTGTTTTCTAATTTCCTGTGCGGATCAGATGAACTATAAAAGTTGGTTGTTGATTTTTTTTTTTTTTTTATGTTTTTCAGGGCACTGTTCTGACTGCAATTCCAGCACATGTCTTTGGTACGGTTGTCAGAGAAGTGAGCCAAGAATGATTAAAATTCTGGAGACTGATCCGTAAGAGAATAAGAACAAATGAGTACTGGGAGGAAAAACTTATTGGAGGGATAACTGGCTCAGGGAGACTGAGGGAGAGCAGACATTAATTATACGACGCAAAGAGTTATGTTTGCAGAATTTTTTATAAAGGAAAATAGACGCTCCCAGCCCCACCCCGTTGTTGCTTATACGAAAAACAGTGGTTATGGGCACGGGCACTGAAGTCCCAGGCAGAGACTCAAGTCTTGTCCCTGCCATTTACATGCTGGGTGGCCTTGCACAAGGAACTGAACTTCTGTGAGCCTCGATTGTCTCATGTGCAAATGGCAATAGTAAAAGCCTAATTATTCGTGAAATGATCATGAGAAATCAAGAGGGATAGTACATTTATTGTACCTAGCACAGCGTCCCGCACACAAGAAGGTGTATATTTCGTTATTAATGTTTATGGAGATAATCCTTAACAGTACTGTATTTTTTTAATTTTTAAAAATGTTTATTTATTTTTGAGAGAGAGTACAAGCAGGAGAGGGGCAAAGAGACGGGAACAGAGGATCCGAAGCAGGCTCTGTCCTGACAGCAGAGAGCCCAATGCGGGGCTGGTTCATGAACCATGAGATCATGACCTGAACTGAAGTCAGATACTTAACTGAGCCACCCAGGTGTCTCCTTAACAGTACTATATTTTGAACAATGAAAAAATTTCCAATAGAATTGCTCAAAGGGAACTTACTTGAGACATTTTAATGCAAATACCATGTGGTTTCATTCATATGTGGAATTTAAGAAACAAAATGAAGAAGCAAAGGTAAAAAGAGACAAATCACTCTTAAATACAGAGAACACGCTTGTGGTTGCCAAAGGGGAAGTGGGTGGGGGGGACGGGTGAAATAGATAAAAAGGATTAAGAGTACACTCATTGTGATGGGCACCGAGTGATATATAGAATTGTTGAATCATAGTCGACACCAGAAACTATAACACTGTATGTGAATTATATTTCAATAAAAAAACATTTTGAGTTGAAACTAAATCATGGTAAGGCTGGGAGTAGGTTGGCAAAAGGGGATTTGACACTTCCAACACCCTTAACAAATTTTTTTTTTTTTTACTGTATTTTACGGACTCCAAGATGCATATTTTTTCCATGTTTGACACCTCTCAAATTGCGAGGTCTTACGGTCCTCACCGTGTTTTCTTTCCTCGTGCTGTACGGAAGAATTAGTGCGTATTTCAACCGATGGCATCTAAGCATTGATGAAATATGGTTTCAAGCATAACGCTTCCTGGTGTTCTGTTCTGAGCCAATAAGCCCAGACAGTTTGGTCCCCCAAATAATTTACAATGTGAGATGGACAGTGTATAAAGAACATTGAAACAACTAAGTCGACATTGGATGAAAACGGGGAGGATTTGTGGTTCTTCGTTAGGAAAAATTATAATAATTTTTTTAAATCCCATTTCACCATTTGCTTATTGTGTAAATATGGTCAACTACCTCATTTCCGTGAGCCTTGATTTTCTTCTCCAGGAGAGGGGCCTAATAGCATCTCTTGAAAGGTTGTGGCAAGGGTTGAAGGTACATAGAGGGTGTGATTTGCATGCCTCCTGTCCCCTTCGCACAGCCCCTTGTTATCAAAACTGCCATTTCTCTCCTCCCTGATGTCCCTGCATGGAGGAACCAGACTCCGGTTCTACCCCAAGACCGCCATCTTAGGTGGAGTCGCAAACATCTGCTGCCTCAGCTTTTGCTCCAGTTAACGACCCATATTCACCCACTGCTTTCCCTCTTTATGGGTTTCTCTGCCACATCTCGGCCCCATAGCTGCCTGGACTTACACCTTCTTGTTCTCATTGGCAACTCCCATGCTTGTTACCAAATAGGATTTCAAAAGACCCTGGTGCCACAGAATACATACCTCGGAAGCTCCATGCAGGTAGAGCTATGATTTTCTTGTTGGTCGCTGAGTCCGTGGTAGGAGTCACAGAAGGATGTAGAGGAGGGGCTCAGTGGCAGGTCCCACTGGGCTAAAGTCCGGTGGTCAACATGGCTACACTCCTTCCTGCAGGCTCTAGCAAGAATTTGCTTCCTTGTCTTTGGCAGCTCGTGGAGGCTGCCCACATTCCCTGGCCGGTGGCCCCTTTTCTCCATCTTCAAAGCTAGAAACAGCAGATCAAGACCTTCTTACAACACATCACTCTGGTTACCTCCTCTGCCCGCCTTGTCCATTTTTAAGAACCCTTGTGATTACATTAGACCCACTTGGATAATCAGGGATTTATCTTCTTATTATAAGGTCGGCTGATTACCAACCTTAATTCCATCTGCAGTCTTAATTCCCCTTTGCAGTGAAACCACATATTCACAGGTTCTGAGGATTGAGACAGAGACATCTTTGTAGGGATCATTACTCTGCCTGTCACCTTAGATAATGTTTTCATTGAAAATAGCAAACATTTGTGAGAGCCTCATATGTGCCACACACTATGCTGACTAAACATTTTGCATGCATTCCCTACTTTTATCTTCACGATAACCCTGGGAGGGGGCAGGCACCATTATTATCCTAATTTTAAACATGCCAAAGCTAAAGAACTTAATGGGACTTAAATGACCTGCCCGAGGTCACAGATCCAATCAGTAGCAGAGCTGGGATTTGAACCCAAGGCCAAGCCAAGTCCCAAGGCCTTACTCTTAATGACTAGACCCTAGAATTACAGGTGGTGGCAAGAATATCTATAGGAGTAGACGAACTTGGCTGAGGAACAGAGGTTCAAGATAAAAGTTGCAGCGAACACCCTAAAATCAAAGTGGAGACTCGGTGGGTGGTTTCTTTTTAAAAAAATTTTTTTTTCAACGTGTATTTATTTTTGGGACAGAGAGAGACAGATCATGAACGGGGGAGGGGCAGAGAGAGAGGGAGACACAGAATGGGAAACAGGCTCCAGGCTCTGAGCCATCAGCCCAGAGCCCGACGCGGGGCTCGAACTCACGGACCGCGAGATCGTGACCTGGCTGAAGTCTGACGCTTAACCGACTGCGCCACCCAGGCGCCCCTCAGTGGGTGGTTTCTTAATGAATAGCCACACTTCCTCAGTTAGGAGTCTTTTCCTTGCAAATGACAGAAAAGCCCACTAGGACAGCTTATTCTAAAAAGGGAGGGTCAAATAAATTGGAAAAAATGCAAGATGAGGGCTTCAGGCATGGCTGGATGCAGAACTTCCGTGATCTTGTCGAGAATCTGTTTTCTTTCTTTTTTTTTCTTGAGTCTGCCTTCCTCATTGAGTCTTCAAGTCCATGGGATGGTAGAACAGTCACAGTGGCTCTAGCTGCTATAGCCTATCAGCCTTTAGGTGCAGCAGGAATAAAAAGTCCTTTTTCCAAAGGTCCCCAGATAAATTGCATTGCCCCTCATTGGCTCTGCCAGAGTCCCTGGTCCATCTGTGAAGTAACTACTTGGTCCCGTGAAGGCATGTGCTAGTTGCTTAGTAATGGGTTATGTGTTCTTCCTGGAGTTAGGAGTGGAGTCAACATCACTAGAAACATATACACTCAGAGGGGTGGGGGAGGGATACTTTTGAGCATAAGTAATAGACTCATTTATTATCTCATGTAACAGGAAGTTCAGTGGTAGGCAGCTCAGGATTGGATAAATCCAGAACTTAGTATCATGTCAGGGGTCTAGGCACTTCTCTGTGGTCCTTTAGGGTTACCCCTCATGATCACAAAGTGGCTTCCACAGCCAGTTTCACACAACGAGATCATAAATCAGTAAAGAAGAGACAGAGCTTTCTCCCTACAAGTCTTTTACTTCTGTTTGGGAAGGAGAATCTTTTCCGGAAGTTCACCCATGAGATTTGCCTTGATGTCTCATTGGCCGGTGCTGGGTCACATGTCTAGCTTTTGGAAGGTTCATGCCTCATATCTGAGGATACTAACATGTAAGTAACTGGAAAAATGGGGGGGGGGGAATCAAGAAGAATGGGGGGGTGACATTTTGGTTAACCAGCTGTGTCTGCACCAGGTCCCTGGATTTTGGTCACCAGAATGAAGCAGAGAGGATACTGGTTGACAAAAACAACAGATTTCTAGTTGGGCTAAATTGAGAGCAGAGAAGGTTTCAAATCCTGGAGCCCCCTAGATGCTCCCTGGGGAAATCATGGAGTCCATAAACCAAATCAAGAAGTGGGATTGCCCTGAAACTTTAGGTTTAAATATGGAGGGTCAGAGCCAACATGTACCATAGGGATTACGGCGATTGCTTGGAAAGGGAGTCACAGTAATCGGTACCACCCTGCACGTTTTTTCATAATGTGCCTTTGAAAGTCTTCAGGAGGAGTCTCTTCCTTCCCCCATGAAACTTGGCTGGCCTCCGACTTGCTTTGACAAATATTTTACAAATAACACTGTGTGACACGTGACCCAGACCCGAAGACGCTTTGAAGCGTCCGTTTTTGCCTTCTTGGAAGCCTGCTGCCACGTCCTGAGTCTCAGTTATCTGGCTGGAGGGCCATGGAGAAAGAGAATGGCCCCGGAGGATGACGGAGAACCGAAGCTGACAAACACAGCTGCCAACTATGTGGGTGACACCATTCTGCATGTTCCAGCTCCAGGTGGGCACCCAGCTGCAAGCAGCTGCCTGAACCACCACGGCCTACACCACACAAAGCAGAAGAACCGCCCAACCGAGCCCAGGCAATTCACGAGATCCTGAGAATGATTGAATCATTATCGGCTTAAGCCAAACACGTTTCGGGGTGGTGTGTGGCATAGCAATGGGTAATTGAAACAGGAACCATTTCCCGTTCACGCATTTCGCAGAGGAGACTAAACAACCAACGAAGTGAAATAACTAGCTAAGAGCCTCCTAGCTCCATGGGGGCAGACGCATGGTAGGCACCCGGATTTCTGCTTTCTCAGGTCACCGATCATTAAACCCGGCATAACTGTTTTCATACAGACAAAACGAGTGCATTTGCAACTCTTGCTGATGTGCATATAATGTAACGGCTTGCACTGAGCCAGTGTTTATTATATGCTTGGCACAGTGCTAAATGCATTATCTCACTCAATCTTCACACGTGAGCCCACAAAGTAGGTCTCATGTAACCCTCCATTTAAAAAAATAAGATAACTAAGTTTAAAGAAGATAAAAAATAAATAAATAAATAAAACTTGCTCACAGTCACTCAGCTAGGCAGAAGGTGCAATCAGGATTCAAATCTAGATCTAGCAGGCTGGGAAGTGTTGCTCTTATCACTGTCCTGGAACACGGCTTGCACGGACCCACAAAGGCGTTTTCCCAACCTACCAAGATTCTCTTTCTTGCATGATGCAGTGACGCCCTTCGGCCTGACTCTGCATTTCATGTCTTAACTGTGCCTCCAGGTCATGATGGGCTTCAGGACGAAGACAGCGCACATATGTTTCCTTCCTTCTAAGAGTTTCTACTTACTGGGCGTTTGCTCGGGTCACCAAGACCCCTTTTAAGGTGAGAAATAAAAAAAAAAAAAAAAAAAGGTCTTGAGTTTTGATCCCTCCCAAGAGCTATAATCATGGCGTTTGCTGCCCTGCCCCCCCACGCGCCATACACACGACGTCAGGATTCTGTGTGCTCTTCTCGCCCTTAAATTACCTAGTGAAGGGAAGGATGAAAATTGTAGTGTTGTGGTTTAGCAAGTTTGTCTGAGTCTTGCTGAGCAAGGACAGAGAAAGTAAGGCAGGAAAGAGCAATGGAAAAGAGGGGATACGCAGGAAGGAAGCTGGACGGGTGAAAGGTAAAAATATTGGCCGATGATTGTGGGCTGAGAAACCTAAGGCTGCCTGCCCTCGTCACCTTATTAGGATGACTGCACCACCCAGTGTACCCACGTCAGTTTGGGTCCGTTCCTCGTGTCCTGGCAGGATCGTCAATAGTGCTCGTTTGCGCTCTCCGGGTGTCCGGTTTGGATAGCACGGTGAACCCCTCAATCATGGTTCACTGTCAGCCCACCCCATCAGGTCTCGTGGAAGAGAACTGGATACTAGATGTCATGAAGGATGCCAAGGACACCAGGGTCAAAAGACGCAGCCCCTGACCTGAAGGAGTCCACGGTGTGTGTGGGAGCCATGTAACAGCTTTGTGATGTGTGAAGCACAGTAACAATGGTGCTACAGGGCCCACTGGTAGGTAGCAGCTGGGGGAAAGAGCCGAGGCAGTGCATTATGGGAAGAGGGAATATTGGCAAAGACATGGTGGTTTGGAAAGGCACAGCATGGTTTAGGGAACCATAGAAAGCAACCACTCCTCATGGCCAAATTGTAAGGCAAGATGCTCCTCCCAGGTATTTTTTGGAAAGGGGTCATCTTATATTTGATTTCTTCCAAAGTCTTTCATTTTATCAGGTTATCTCCTGGTTGTTTAAGTGAATATGTTAAATATTACTGGTAGCTATTTAGGCTTTTCAGTGATATCCTCAAACATTTATACATTCAAGCGGGCCATTAGAGCTTTTTTGGGGTGCTCTTGTCATGACAAGATGGGGGAATCGCCTTACATTGGGGTCACCTGAGGTTAGTGTATGCGATGGTTTGTTCTACTGGAGACCAGCCCGTGGAGCTCAGCAAGAGGTGAAGTGGGAGAGTTAGGCAAGTGGTCAAATCACGGATGACCTTGGGTTACATGCCAAGTCTGCAGCAGGCAATGGAAATCTGATAAAAGTTCATAAGATCAGTGTATCTTAATGAAATCGGCATTTTGGAAGAATTATGTGGGTGGTAATGTAGAGAGGGGCCCAGAAATGTAAGAATGTCAATTTATGACAGAAATACAAGTGCACCGGCAGCAGTAATCCTGTCAGTCTCGTTTTGTGGTTGCATCCTCAGGGGCTGGAAGAGTACCCGGCTCAGGGAAGGCAGTCAAAACCTAGTGAAGGATTCAGGGGCGGCAGGGGGGTGGGGGTGGGGGCACCTGGGTGGCTCAGTTGGTTAAGCGTAAGATTCCTGATTTCGGCTCAGGTCATGATCTCACGGTTCGTGAGTTTGAGCTCTGTGTTGGGCTCTGTGCTGACTGATCTCTGCTTGGGATTGTCTCTCCCTCACTCTCTGCCCTCCCCTGCTTACATGCATGCTCTCTCTCAAAAATAAATAAACTTAAAAAAAAAAACACCTTAGTGAATGAATAAATGAGTGAATGAACAAATGGCCCACTCTAAAACTACCTGTCTTTACTCCACATTTCACCCTCATCAGAAGAGGCTACCTCAAGAGTTTTCAAGACAGCTTTTCCCACTTTTGACCCTAGGTCCCTTCTGGTTTAATCTGTCTTTCCCAACCGGAGCCCCTTCTTCTAACCAATTCCACTCTTCTGATGTCTCATCATTAAAGTCTCAAGGACTACTATGCCAATAAAACTTTTGTGGAAAGGTACCACTTCTAGGGAGCATATTAAGGGCAATAAGTCTCCTTGTTACTTGCCCATCACCCTCTACTCTTAGTCACCTCGTCGTGGTACCTCCCATAATACAAATTTCTTCATTCCTGGTTAGGCTTAGAAATTGAACACAGATATTGAGAAAACTGTCTCACTCTAGAGAATAAAATAAAGTTGGATCGGCACTTCAAACTGTATACAAAGGTGTCCTCCAGATGGACCTCGATGTGAAAAGTGAAAACAAAGGTAGAAGAAGCTGTGTGATCTCGCAGCAGACAGGACTTCTCAAACAAGATAGATTTGACTACATCAAAACATTAGATCTCTATTTGAAAAGGACACGGCTATAGACAATGTTAGTAGATGGGTGACAGATCAGAAGATATTCCCAGTGTCTAAAACTGACCAGGGGTACCATCTGGAAGGTACAAGAAAACCCTGCCAGAAAATGAGAAAATGGCAGATAACTTAATCAAAACAAGGCAAAAGCTAAAGATAGGTTACTCATTGTTGAAATAAGTTTTTAGGCCCAAGATGGAGCCGTTCCTGCCCAGGATGCCACGTCCTCAAACTTTTGTGCTCCTGTAAATGTTTCACTTGGCCAGAAATGGAATATGTCCAGTTAGCTAATCTCCAAACACCAAGTCAACTCTGGGTTCTATACTTATTTCCTTGTTTCTTTTTTTTTTTTTTTAATAAGGCCAGATATATAACACAAGCCAATCGTGCCCTGTTTCTGCTTTGCTGCTTCTAATGCTCTAATAACTTGCTCTTGCCCAAAATCCCTCGGGAAGAGTGTTCCACTGCTTATGGGGCATGTACTCACCCAATCCATGAAATGTTTTCCCTTGAATAAAGGACATCGAATTCACTACAACATTGTTTTAGTTTTGTCATTTGACATCATATAACAAAAGTATAAAGAGCTATTCATCTTTGTTAGCAATCCCCCAAATGCAAATTATAATACGACAATGAGTTAACACTTTATATCCATTAGATAGAAGAAAATTAGAAATTTAGAAAAATACCAAGTGTCAAAGAGTAGATATCCAAGGTTTTAACAATCACAGCATTGGGGGGAAAGAAAGAGAGAAAGAGAGAGAGAGAAAGAAAGAAAGAAAGAAAGAAAGAAAGAAAGAAAGAAAGAAAGAAAGGAAGGAAGGAAAGAAAACGGAGCGCCTGGGTGGCTCAGTTGGGTAGGCATCTGCTGATTTCGGCTCAGGCCATGATCTCATGGTTTGTGGGTTCGAGCCCCTCATAGGGCTCTGTGCTGACATTGTGGGGCCTGCTTGGGATCCTTCTCTCTCTCCCTCTCTCTTTCTCCCTCTCTTTCTGTCCCTCCCTGGCTTGTCTCATGCTCTTTTTCTCTTTCAAAAGTAAATAAATAAACTTAAAAAAAAAAAGAAACAAAGAATTCTTGAGTGTCCTGTGTATGTAAAGTTTAACACATACACAAAACGATAGAGTACTTTTTAAAGATACATACATTTTCAAAAAAAAAAAAAAGATGTTTTAAAAAAAGATACATACATTTTCAAGGACATTTATTGAACACAGAGAGAGTTTCTGTCAGAAGAAGTTGGGGGAATGGAAGTGAGGTTTGGAGAAAGGGAAAATAAAATAAAGTTAAAACAAAATGAAATAAGAAAGCTCTCTTGCACAGAGTAAAGGTGGATTGTGATCTGTGTAGCATGATTAGCTCATCTGCACCTGAGTTCCAAAATAAATAAATAAATGGAGAGAACAAGCCTCGGGGAGATTTCCCTTCATAATCTCTGATTTACAAGGTAGTGCACTAACTGCTGAAACACAAAGTCTTTAATTAGTTCCTGTCCACAGGTGACTGCTTTTCCAACTGGAGTAACGGAAGGCAAATTTGGGGATTTTTCTCACTCCCCAAGTACTGATCTTACAGATGATTAAGTGTTCGCCCTTGTTCCCTGCAACCCACTCAGATAAAAGCCAAGACCACCCCTACGAAAACATTTCCAAGGAGAGAAGTTTGAAAATATAATTTTGACAAAAAAAAAAAAAAAAAAAAAAAAAAAGGAATTCGCAATACCCAGGGATTAGGGAGCTGGCTTGAAGACCACACAGGAAGTCAGAGATTAACTCACAATTGACTGGATATTCTTTTTTTTTTTTTTTTTTAAAGTTTCACCTTTTATTGCTGTGAGTAGCATATTGCATATGCACACTTTTTAGAAATTGTTTTGTTTTTTTGTGACCACATGTTCTTTAAAAAAGTTTTTTTAGGGGCGCCTGGGTGGCGCAGTCGGTTAAGCGTCCGACTTCAGCCAGGTCACGATCTCGCGGTCTGTGAGTTCGAACCCCGCGTCGGGCTCTGGGCTGATGGCTCAGAGCCTGGAGCCTGTTTCCGATTCTGTGTCTCCCTCTCTCTCTGCCCCTCCCCCGTTCATGCTCTGTCTCTCTCTGTCCCAAAAATAAATAAATGTTGAAAAAAAAATTAAAAAAATAAATAAATAAAGGGGAGAAGTGTTTAGAGCATTCCAGTATCAGTAAGCAGTGAATCACTCGTAAGAACTGGACGAAATGAAAATATTCGGAAGAGTGTTGGGCCAATGCACCATTTTGGTATTCATCTTCAACAGAGTTCTGAGCAAAAGAAGAGGCTCAGGCATAGAGGCTTTCTTCTTTATACTTCGGTAGGGTTGGGATTGGCCAGGGGATAACATATTTCTCTGCGCTGACTTTAATAGGATAAGGTGTTAGCTAATATGATAACAGCATGAGAGGAGATTTAGGTGATCTCAGGGGCTTGGGGCAGGGGGAGTGAAACCAGTCACTAAAATGACAGTCTAATGATAGAAGAATGGGACCAGCTGAGGGGGTGCAAAAACCTTACCCGAAGCAGCGGACTTAGAAATTCTACACTGTTCCCTCTCAACTTCTAGATGTTTTTCTGAAATGAAATGTGCCATGGTATGAATCTTACTAAACCCAGGTCCTCTCTTTGGAACAGGTGAAGGGGATAGAAGTTGACGTCACAGGTGGAAGGGAAAGACAGGGGAGGTTATGGGGAAGCAGTTATCACCTATTTATACCACAGGTGAGTCTGGCGAGATGGAGTTAGATTGGAGTTTGAATCCCAACTAGGCCAACTTCCGCCTGGGTAAACTTCAACAGGTTTCGTCACCTCTCTGCACATAGGTTTCCTCATGTGTGTAGAGTTCAAATGTCTAATAATTGAAGAGCTATCACCCATGTAATTAAGAGACACCTGTTTCTTCTAGGAATACAACATTTATTTCTACAAGTCCCATACACAGGTTGGTCTCAAATGCAAGCCTCCGTGTCATCCACAGGAGTAGCAAGGAGTGTCTTCTGCTTTCCGGCAGTAGCATCTGGAGATGCCTTCCATGTGTTGCTAACCACAATGGGAAGACAGCACCAAAGCCAGTAAATCAGCCCTCAAGATGATTCAGAGTTCTGGGGTAATTTATTATACACTCGTAAACAACGAATGCATTATTTTATTATGATGCGTGAGGTGCTTCTGTAAGAGAAACCTGAAATGTTGGAGTGGCTTTGGAACTGGACAGTGGGGAAAGCTGGAAGGACTTGGGAGAGAGTGTCAGCGAAAGCCCTTAAATCTGTGAGTACAATCCTGATGGCCTTTGAGAAGGCTGTAGATGAAGGCTTTAGGGGAAATAAGGAAAAGGTTATTGAAAACTGGAGGAGAGGGGTCCGTGTAACACAGTGGCAGGAAGTTTAGCAACACTGTCATCTGGAGGGATGTAGAAAGTACAAAATGTGTCTAATTAATGGAGTGTTCTAGCTCAGTATATTTCCAGGTAGAGTGTTGAAGGTGCTGATGTCTTCTTCCTTATTATAGCAAAATGTGAGAAGGAGAAAAATCTAAAGAAGGGCTAAAAAGAAGCCCAGAACTTGCTAGACTAGAAAATTCCCATCTTCTCTGGATGACGAATAATGCTGAAATGAAGAAATGGTTTCCACTCAAAAATAAACTCTAGGATACTTCAAGGAGCACATCATCAAATAATGGATCTGACAGTGTGGCTATAGAACCCTTTGTTCAGACCTCAAAAAGATCTACAGCAGTGACTCAGAGAGAATCATTCAGACAAACAACAGGGATTCAAAGAAGCTGATGAGTGTCGCGCCTCAGCAGTTTTAGCAGAGGGACTCTCCAGAGTAGAAAAGGGCTTATCCCAAAGAGAAGGGTATGGGTATGGCTTCTGTCCAATGGAGTGGTGCCTCAATTACATTCATAGGAAACTCACAACATTTTAAGAGAGTTGTATTGAGAAATACAGAAATACTGCCAGCATGGACTAGGGGGACAGAGACAGTACAAAATGAAAAGGGGTCTTTCGGCCCCCTAAATTCTACTCGCAGGAAGCAGACTGATAAATTACTTAGCTGCACACGTGGCTACTTTTCACAGAAAAGTTAAGATGACTCAGAAAGTGGAATGAAGAGCCCACAGGGTAAAGTCAAAAGCCATAGAGAGCCACTCCCTGGCACAAGTAGGACTGAGCTCTAATCAAAGAATTTCTAACATGTGTCCAACTGGATTATAGGATTGCTGTGGACCAGTGACTCCTTTGTGTCTCCTGTCTTTTCTCCTTTTTGAACTGGAGTGTCTGTACCAGTTATCCTAAGCCTGTCCCACCATCGTTAAATTGGCAGTGTGCAGAAACATAATTATTTAGATGAAGGGGAACTATACTTGAGAGGAGCTGCATTTAAACCACTAGAAGCTTCCTCCATAGCTGCAGCTGATTTAACTGATAAAATTCTGGACTTTGAGCTGATGATGTAATGGGTCGAGACTTTTGAGCACTTGGGAGGAAGTGAATGTGTATTGCATTTGAGAGAGATGTGAATCATTAGGGGTCCGAGGGTAGAACATGGTAGCCAGCATCAAAAATGACCCAAAGATCCATCCCCACTTCTTGATATTTATGCCCTTGTATAGTATCTTCCCACAATGAATAGGGCTGATCTCTGTAACTAACAGGCTATGTCAGAAATGATGATGTGTGACTTCTGAGCTTAGGGCCATAAAAGACATTCCATCTTCTACCTTGCCCTCTCTCGGATCACTTGCTTTGGGAGAATTCAACTGCCATGTCATGAGGACACTCAAGCAACCCAGTTGAAAGTGGTAAGGCTTCCTGCCAACAGCGGAATAAGTGAGCTGTCTTCGAAGCAAATCTTAACATTTCTAGTCAAGGCTTTAAGTGACTATAGCCCCAGGCAACATCTTCACTGAAATCTCTTAAAAGATTGTGAGTTAGACCACCTAGCTAAGCGACTGCCATATTCCTGGCTCACAGAAATAGTAGGAAATCATAAATGTTTACTGTTTTAAGCTGCTACTTTTTGAGGTAATTTTCTAAGCAAAAACATTAATATAACAAAGTTTCTATCTCTGGATGTTCCCAAAGATTCCTGGGGAATCAGACCATTCTGATTTCTGTGCTGAGGGGGACAGAAGGTCCATCTCATGGAGTCAACCACACCCCATCACCAGAACTTTATGAAGTCCCTTTTTAACAATTCCATCAACTTCTGCCTCTAAGATCCTCTTATCGCAGAGAGTTCAAAGAAAGATTGTGAAATGTTAGATACTGAACTGCACAGTATGATCTTTTAACTTGCCCTCAGATAAAGTTAAGAACAAACAACAACAATAATAATGACAACAAAAGACACACGTCCCTCTCCACCAAAGACCCTGGACACAGAAATGTTCTCTTAAGACATTAAAGAATTGTTTTCACTGAAAAAAAATATTTTCTAGCTGCGATAACATTATGTTTGTATAGGCTGCTGTTTCTTTTAAGCCTGGGGTGGTGGAAATTAGCAAGCAGGAAACACTATTCACTAGGTATACTATTGCTGATATTTGAGTTGACATTTGTTGACTTTTTTTTCTTCAGAATGATGCATCAATCCCTGTTTCAAATGCAGGCACAGAAATGATTTCCAAAGAAATGAACTGGAGAAAGTAGAAATGCGGATGGAATTGGAATAAAACAAACCTTCCTTCTGATCCCCCCCCCCACCCCCACCAAAATTCTATACAATTACTCTGAGGTTAAAAAAACAAACAAACAAAAGATTTCAAAAACATAAGTCTTGGACAAAAGCTGCACACAAATGAAGCATACATTACATATGTGAAGACATTAAAAATGATTTTAAATGATTTTTACCTCACCCCATGCCCTGGCATTTTGTGAAACTCAAATGGAAATCCCAGCTCAAAATTATAGAAGTGAATCAACGGAAAACAAACACCATTCCATTCCCCTCCATTCTGTTCAACCATACCTCAGCCTCTCCCTGGATTAGATCAAAATGTCCTTTTCCTCTCCTACATACAAAACAAAAGCTCTTAGTCTTGGAGAGACTTAGATATGGGGTAGAGGTTTAAGGGGGGGGGGTGCTTATACTACCAGCGTCTAGCCAATAATGCCTAATGCGTTAAAAATATGGTTAAAACTTCCTTCAAATATGGGCAACTAAATAGAATTTGAGCCAATAATAATAGTTAAAATGTAGTGAATACTTCTACAAGGCAGGCACCTTTACATTTCATCCACAAAGGAGACCCAGCAGGTAGAGATTACCATTATTTCCACTTTATGTATGTTTTTAAAAAGCGAAACACAGAATGATCAATTAACTTCTTCATGATCACAAAGCCAGTAAGTTGTAGTACTGAGAACTGGGAGCCCTCCGGCAGTGGATCTTCCAAAACTAGCTTTTAAAATGACACGAAAAGATCTGGTCCAATTCTTGGCACTTCAGAACCGGTTAATAAATAACAGTCCCTTTCATTTCTCTTGAATCCCAATCTGGACCTGGGCGGTCTCCTAACATAAAGCAAAATGACTGCACGTTGGAACTCTCACTGGACAAATCCTCTCTCCTCACTTGCCTCACCTGACATCTCAGCCAAACCCAAGGCAAGCAAGCTCTCAGGAAAAAAAAAAGGCATTCAGGTTGCCACCCTAGAGATTCTGAGCCCCAGAGAAGCAGGAATGCAAATAGACTTTGCAAATAGACAAAGTATAGTATTGCTGTGGATCGAAAGTGTCTGTTTGCCCAGCCCGACTCTGAAATTCCCTGAGCCTGAAAGAACAAACACAACCCTTCCGGGGGCCCTCATAAAATCCCAAGCGGTCAGGTTTGGTCTGGTAAACAACACTCAGTCCTAGCACCTGGCCGAACACGGGGCGGTGGGGACTGGGACGGGCGGGGCGACCAACTGGAAGGACAGAGACTGCAATCAATACCCACTTACACCTGCCTAGCGGCCTTGAAAAGTCAGGTTGACACCTACAGGGAGGGACCCTGGGAGGCGGGGCCCGATTCCCGCCTCGGGAGTGAGCGGGAGACCTCCTCCATCCTCCCCCTCCATCCGGGGCTGCCGAGCTCCCCCCCATAGAACGCGGAAAAGGGCCCTTGCCACTTTAAATGACTCAGGAAGTGAAAAGAGACCGCTGACAGGGAAAGGGAAAGCAGAACCGGGGCGGCGGGGCTGGCGGCGCGGCGATCTCGCCCCGGGCAGCGCGAGGCAGGAAGGCGCGCGGCGCGCGGGCCGACGGGGGCGCGGAGCCGCCGCGCCGGAAGTACCCGCGCCCCGGCTACCCCAGCCATTTACAGGGCAGCGGGCCCTTTTCCGCGTTC
>NW_024412418.1:16586623-16593838 GCF_014898765.1 Herpailurus yagouaroundi | reverse complement strand
GGGGCGCGGAGCCGCCGCGCCGGAAGTACCCGCGCCGCGGGAGGAAGCGCAGCGGGCGCCGAGCGGCGGAGCCGGCGGGAAGGCCCCTCGCTCCTACGCCTGGCGCGAGCGGGCGGCGGCGGCGGCGCCGCGGCCCCAGGCCTGTCCCGAGACCCGGCGCGGCCAGTTCCTGGGACGGGACCCCTGCGGGGAGGAGGACGGGAGGAGGACGGGAGGAGGCCCCGCGGAGGCCCCGCGGCGAGCTCGGAGGCCCAGCGGCCTGGGCCGCGTCACCGCAGCCACATGGCCTCCGGAGTGGGCGCGGCCTTCGAGGAGCTGCCGCACGACGGCACGTGTGACGAGTGTGAGCCAGACGAGGCCCCCGGGGCCGAGCAAGTGTGCCGAGAGTGCGCCTTCTGCTACTGCCACCGCCACGCCGAGGCGCACAGGCAGAAGTTCCCCAGCCACCACCTGGCCCAGTACGTCCACGGCGCCGCCCCGGCCTGGACCGCGGACGCCCCCGCGCAGGGCGACGCGAAGGCAGATGCCCAGGCCAAGGTGGAGAATGAGAGGGATGTAGAGAGCGAGGTGGGGGAGGAGAGCGAGTCTGAGGAAGACAGTGAATCCGAAGAAGAGAGCGAGACGGAGGAAGAGAGTGAGGATGAGAGCGATGAAGACAGTGAAGACGACAGTGAGGAAGAGATGGAGGATGAGCAAGAGAGCGAAGCAGAGGAAGACAACCAAGAAGGAGAATCTGAGGCCGAGGGAGAAACGGAGGCAGAAAGCGAATTTGACCCAGAAATAGAAATGGAAGCGGAGAGAGTGGCCAAGAGGAAGTGTCCGGACCATGGGCTCGATTTGAGCACCTATTGCCAGGAAGATAAGCAGCTTATCTGTGTCCTGTGTCCGGTCATTGGGACTCACCAGGGCCACCAGCTCTCCACTCTAGATGAAGCCTTCGAGGAACTAAGAGTAAGTATTGGGAGTTGAGAGCATAGGTCTAGAGGTCAGGACACCTGGGTGTCAACTCAGGTGGGCCACTTGTGGCCACGTTCGCTTTCACCGTAACCCTAAAAAGCCAGTCTATGCAACTTGTTGGGAGCAGTGCTTATTCCCCCTTTTTGGTTGAACTCCTTTGAGAATCAGATGAAAGTTCTGGACTCTGACCCAAGGGAAATATATGTACACACAAAGCTTAGTGTACACTTTTCTCTGGAAAATTGCAAGCCACTGGTCCCTGGATCCCAGGTGAAGCATTCCTTGGGAGTTTTGACTCCGTGTAAGCCAGTTCCCACAACGTCACCTTGTTGAGCCCAGTGCCTTGACTTGGTAAGGCAGTGTCTTTGCCTGCTTGAAAACACGGGAAACTGTGGTTTGGCCAGATGAGTCCAGGTAGTTCCTCTGTAGTGAGGAGCCCCTCGGAGATGGTGGTATCCTATTAAGGTCATACGCACCCTGAGTTTCTTTTAGGTTCTTCATGTGTGATACTTATTTGGAAAGGAAGATGAGAGGTTGGAGGCAAACTTGGAATGCAAGTGGGAGTCCCTGTGTGCTCCGTCTTGATGGGAGGGCAGGACCTTCTATTTTGGACCTTGCTAGTCCCCTGGACGTGTTTGGAAAGTAGTAGACATTAATCAATATTTGCTGGGCGAATGGATTTGCAAGTGATTTGCCTTTTATTTATATTGTGGTTATTTACAGCCAGTGAGAGAAATCGCTGGAGTTAACTAGGGAGGAAACCGAATGATCAAGTTATTAGTGAATGTTGTCATATTATGATGACTGGTTTCCTTAAGCAACCTTGCAATTGCTGGCAATGGAATAACAAATACTTGGTTAATGAGTATCTCTTTTATGAGATTTTCCCTTTTTTATTGTAAAATACGCAGTGTGTGAAAACGTGCACAGTCTAACAAGTCATTATAGAGCAAATTCTGATGTGACCTCTATCCAGATTAAGACATAGAATATTAGTAGCAATATTGAAGCCCAGTGTCCTTTCCAATTATAACCAGTTCCCATTCCCAGTAACCATTATCCAACTTCTGAGGTGGTATTTCCTTGCTTATCTATCCATGCATGCATGCATGCATGCATCCATCCATCCATCCATCCATCCATCCATCCATCCATCTGTCCACCCATTCTTAAACTTACTTGAACTTGACACAATTGATACCATATCGTTATTGTGCATTCTTTTGAGTTATGCTTCATTTTTTCAACACTGTGTTTCTGAGATTTGTCCCGTGGGTGGCTGTGGTTTGTTCGTTTCCATTGTTGTGTAGAATTCGATTTTATGACTGTGCCACAAGTTACCTGTTCTGTCAGTGATGGAAATTTGACTTACAAATTCTGGAGTTTCTGCCTATCATAAACAATGTTGGTATGGACATTCTTGTTCAAGTCTCCTGGTACATATCTGCATATGCTTAAATGGAATATAAACCTAGGAGTTAGATTGTCCGGTCACAGACTGTGCATATCTGAAATAATACCAGATGTTGCCAATTATTTTCCAAAGTGGTTGTACCAGTTTACATTGCCAGGAAGAGTATGTGAAAATTCCTGTTGTTCTGTATCTTTAGGACTTACTATTATAGAATTTAAAATTTTTGTCAATTTTGTGGATATGTGATAGTATCTTCTTGTGGTTTAAATTTGTATTCCTCTAGTTACTGAGGACTTTGTGTATCTTTTGTATTTCTCCTTTGGTGAAATACCCTTTCAGTTTTTTTGTTCGTATTTCTATTAGGTTGTCTTTTTCTCATTAACTTATAGTCGTATTCATGTATTTCTTTGACTTCTTTGTTGTTTATAAGGGTTGAAAATATCTTTGTTTTTTAAATTATGTCTTGGGTAGAAGTTGTTCATTTTAATGTAGAATTTATCAATAATTGCCTTTATTGTTAGTGCTTTTGTGTTTTATTTCACTTAGTATTGATTTCTGTGTGGTGGAAGTAAGGACTCTATTTCATTTTTTCCCTATACAGGTAGCCAATTGCTCTAGCAGCATTTATTGAAAAGTCTGCCTTTTCTACACGGATTTGCTATACTACCTGCCTATATGTGTGTGAATGTGTTTCCTGGGTCTTCTATTCTGTACCATTGATCTGTTAGTGTATCCCTGTGTGAAAGACATGTTTTCTTAGTTATCATAGCTTTGTAACAAGACGTAATATCTGGTAGAGCAAGTCCTTCCACTTTGTTCTTCTAGATGGGTATCTCAGCCAGTCTTGGCCTTTTATATTTCTTAGAACAAACTGTAGCCTGCAGGACATTTTTTGTATTGCATTTAGTTTATAAAGCAACATATGAAGAATTAACATCATTACAAGATAAAGTCTTCTGGTATGTTTATTTTGGTCTAAATTGCTTCATGATAAAGTTTTATAGTTTTTTTTTTTTTTTTTTCTGAAAGATCTTGTACCTCATTGTGAAATTTATTCCTGGACACTTAAAACTTTATAGTATTGTAAAAAAATTAAATTTTTAAAAATGTTTATTTACTTCAGAGAGAGAGAGAGAGCATGAGCGGAGGAGGGGCAGACACGCACGCACGCATGCACACACACACAGAACAAAGCAGGCTCTAGGCTCCCGAGCTGTCAGCACAGAGCCCTACACGGGGCTGGAACTCACAAACTGTGAGATCCTGACCTGAGCCGAATTTGGATGCTTAACCAACTGAGGTGCCCCCAAAACTTGTTTTCTAATTGTATATAGAGGTATGATTAACTTTTATGTATTGATTTTTGTGTTAAAATGTCTGCTAAATTCTCTTAAATATTCTAATAATGTGTAGATTTATTCTACATACATGACCTTATTATTTGCAAAGAGAGACACTTTTTGTTTCTTTCCAATCCTTATATGTGTTTTTTCTTGCCTATTGCTTCAGATAGGACTTCCAATATAATGTTGAATGTAAGTAATAGTGGGTATTGTGGTCTTGTTCTAATTGATGAATAATTTACAACATTTCACAAATAAGTGTGGTAATATATTTATATATTATATATATCACAGATATATTTCATCAGATTAAGAAATTTCCCTTTTTTTTTTTTAATGTTTATTATTTGAGAAAGAGACAGAGAACAAGCAGGGGAGGGGCAGAGTGAGAGGGAGACACAGAATTGGAAGCAGGCTCCAGGCTCTGAGAGCCCGACGCGGGGCTCGAACCCACAGA
Source organism: Herpailurus yagouaroundi (assembly GCF_014898765.1). NCBI lineage: Eukaryota > Metazoa > Chordata > Mammalia > Carnivora > Felidae > Herpailurus > Herpailurus yagouaroundi. The sequence continues at coordinate 16,589,667 of NW_024412418.1, read as the reverse complement.
TTGCGAGATCATGACCTGAGCTGAAGTCGGCCGCCCAACCGACTGAGCTACCCATGTGCCCCAAGAAAGTTCCTTTTTAATCCTAGTTTAAAAATTTTTCTTAATATTGAATGGATACTGAATTTTGAATGGTTTTCTTGCATCTATTGGGATGTTCATGTGATTTTACTTTTTTACTATGTTGATGTGGTGAATTATATGAATTGATTTTTTCAATTAAATTTAAAAAAGTAATATGTTCTCATGTCTCAAAAGTCTCTTGTTCACCCTTGTACTTTTCACGTGGTGCCCCCCCCCCATGACTATTGGTCACCACTTCTATTAGTTTCTTGCTAAGTTTTCAAATGTTCTTGTATTTGTACACAAAAACACAGGGGTGTGCATATATATGGTCTTATTTCCATCCCTTCATGTCATTATTATTATATTTTACAATTAAAGCAACGTTGCATTTGTGGGAGAAACACAACTTGGTCATGATGAAATATCTTTATGTTTTTAAATTTGGTTCATTAATAATTTATCTGGATTTTTTCACATATTTATGGGAGAAATTAGCTTATAAATTTTTTTTTGTACTGTCCTTACGAGATTTTGCTATCAAAGTTATGTTGGCTTCACGAGTTGTCAGCACAGAGCCTGACACAGGGCTCAAATCCATGAACTGTCAGATCATGACCTGAGCTGAAGTCAGACACCTAACCAACTGAGCCACCCAAGGTGCCCCGTTTCTATGGTATTTTTGATTATGGATTCAATTTCTTTAATGATAATAGGTCTGTACAAGTTGTCTGTTTTTCCTCAGGTCAGTTTTGAAAAGTTACGTTTTACCGTAAGTTTGTCCATTTTGTCTCACTTTTTAAATGTATTAATATAAATTTGTGAATCATATGCTCTTATTGTCTTTCTTCATATTGTAACTATTCTCTTTATTCCTTTGAGAACAGTGAATATGTTGGTCATAATCTGTTTTTGATTTTTCTAGTTTGTGAAGACTTTGTGGATCCAGTATGTGAACACTTTGATGGTGTTTTTCATGTTTATTTCCTTTTGTGCTTTTTTATGTCTGCATAGCTTCTCAATGCCTTTGAAAAATTATTTGTGGAGATTTCCCAAGCCTTGGCACGAAGCTGTATTCTTCGGCATGAAGCTATACTCTTCGAAAGAGGATTTGAATTTGTTTGTACAAAGGCCTGAGGGTACAATTTGTTTAGAACCCCCTTAAACTAAATTAATTGCTTGAGATTTCCTGGACCAAATTTTTAGGAGGTACTGCCCACATTTACAACTTCTTAAAGATTCTACTTTCATCCATTCCCACAGCTCCTCACCCCCTTTTGTTCAGCTCCAAGGCAACACTCCCACAGTCCCCTTTGGAGGGTGAGGCAGTGAAAGGTTTACTTTAGTTTGTCTTTACTCTAGGATTTTACTCTTTGGCAGTTGTGAAAGCATCCCAGGTCTATGTGGATAGGGTCTCTTTTAAATGTCTCACTCTGGGGGAAACCTGGCTGGCTCAGCTGGTAGAGCATCTGACTCTTAATCTCAAGGTCATGAGTTTGAGCCCTACGTTGGTATAGAGATTACTTTAAAAAATAAAAATAAAAAAAATGTCACTCTGAGCATGTCATCAACTTTGCTTTCTCTTACCTTCTCCTCACTTTGCACCCCCAGTCAAATGTACAACGCATTTTATTTCGGATCAGTGAATGTGCTCAGATCAAGAGCTGCTTCCCAGGGACACGTGGGTAGCTCAGTCACTTAAGCATCGGACTCCTGGATTTGGCTCAGGTCATGATCTCATGGGTTCAAGCCCTGGGTCGGGCTCTGTGCTGGCAGCACAGAACCTGCTTGGAATTCTCTTTTTCCCCCCTCTGTTTGTCTCTCCCCCACTCACACTGTCTCTGTGTCTTTCAAAATAAATAAAACAAAAAACAAGAGCTCCTTCCTGTACTCTTCTTATGTTAACGTTGGAGTATTGCTAACTAAACTATGGACATTATTACAGTTCCACCAGTTTTTCCTTTAATGACTTTTGTACCAGGATCCTGTGGTCACATTACATTTTTTGCTTTTGATGACCTTGATAGTTTTGAGGAGTGCTAGTCTGGTGTTTTGTACAACGTCTCTTAGTTTGGATTTGTTTGATGTTTTTCACATGGTGAAACTGGAATTAATGGGGTTTTGGAGGATATAAATTATCTCTTTTGCTTTGCTTTTTTACTTAGTATGTCTGGGAAATAATAGATAACTCTGTTTATTTATTTACAGCTACATATACTCTGTTGTATGTCATTTGTTAAATTCTTTTTTTAAAATATTTTTTAAGTTTATTCTTGAGAGATAGAGAGAGACAGAGCATGAGCAAGGGAGGGGGAGAGAGGGGGGAGACACAGAATCCGAAGCAGGCTCCAGGCTCTGAGCTGTCAGCACAGAGCCCGACGCGGGGCTTGAACTCCCCGAGAGAACGCGATCTCACGAACCGCGAGATCACGACCTGAGCTGAAGCTGGACGCTTAACCGACTGAGCCACCCAGGCGCCCCCATTTGTTAAATTCTTAGTTTATAGTGTATTTTTCAACTCTAGAATGCTTATTTGTTTATTTTTAAAAGATCTTTTAAAAGTTCTTTTGGGGTCTGATTTTATGTCACATTTTCATAATTCTTCTCATGTCTCATGATTTTTCATCTAATACTAGATATTGTGTTTAAAAGAACTGGGGACAGTAGTATTTTCTTTTTTGTCCCTCAGAAGGGGTATATGCTATTTATTCTATTAGGCAGCTAGGATGAAGGGCTAAGGGCTAATTATTTTGATCCAGTAAATATTTGAGCTTGATCAGAGCTTAGTTACAGCTTTAGTTTCAGTTCACTCTGGTTTCAGATGTTTTGAGGCCAATGTACATTTGCTTATTGGAAGAGAGTAAGGCTCTTGGAATATTAAAAGTAGCATAGCATGGGGGCACCTGGGTGGCTCAGTTGGTTAAGTGACCGACCAACTTCGGCTCAGGTCATGATCTCTCAGTTCCTGAGTTCCAGCCCCACAT
>NW_024412418.1:16482511-16586523 GCF_014898765.1 Herpailurus yagouaroundi | reverse complement strand
GGGCTCTGTGCAGACAGCTAGGAGCCTGGAGCCCGCTTGAAATTCTGTGTCTCCCTCGCTTTCTGCCCCTCCCCCACTCATGCTCTGTCTCTCTCTCTCTCTCTCTCTCTCTCTCTCTCTCTCTTCGTCTCCCTCTGTTAAAAATAAATAAACATTAAAAAAATATTATAAAAGTAGCACTGCATGATGATGGTGCGAGAACAGGATCCATGTTCTGCATTCATCCATTCAGCGAGTATTTATGGAGTATAGGCCAAGGACAGGTGCTTTCTAAGTATTGGGGATATAGCAGTGAGCGGTGGAAAAAGTCCCTATATCTGTTGCAGCTAAGAAAATAGAGAAAAACAGATAAGCAAATATACATGTAATAAGTGTTGCAAGAAAAATATAAAACAGTGCAGGATTAGAGAGGGACAGAAATTAGCTTTGCTGCTTGCTTTTTGACATTGGGCAAGCTGTGTAACAGTTTGGCTATACTTCTGTATCTCTAAAATGGGTATAAAGTTATGAAATAAAGTAAAATCGGATTTGGGGGCACCTGGATGGCTCAGTCGGTTAAGCGTCTGACTTCAGCTCACATCATGATCTTGCAGTCCGTGAGCTCGAGCCCTGTGTGCTGACAGCTCAGAGCCTGGAGCCTGCTTGGGATTCTGTGTCTCCCTCTCTCTTTGCCCCTCCCCCGCTTACACTCTGTCTCTCTCTCAGAAATAAATAAACGTTAAAACATTTTTAAAAATAAAATATGATTTTGATGTGAATAAAATGGTTTAGCTTGTGATAAGACACTTTAACAATGCTTAACACATTGTAAGTTCTCAGCAAATGTTAGCTGCTATTTTTATTATTAATATAAGGAATGTAGTGAAATATACATCCTGAGTTGAGAGGAGTTTGTATAATTTATGTTTTGGTAGCTTCATGCCTAGCCAGGCTGTGAGTGTCTGGTGTTGGTGGTAGAAGGCCAAATTGTTGCCAAGGGTTGCTGACACTTAGAGGAAAGCAAACTTAAGAATAGGCAGAGAACCAAGGCGGTTGTCAAGCAAGAGGGGACTGAGGAGAGGTTATTGGAAGGCTAGGCCAAAAGAACTAAAGTGAACACTTTGAAGGGACAAGATTTAACACCTAGTCCCTGAAGTGATTTTTAAAGTCCTGCCTTTTCTCCTATGCTGTATTTATTTCCATTTGGATCCAGAGGATTCTGTCTTCAAAGAATTTTGTGGGTCCAAATTTGAATTGAACATGTGTTCCAGCTTTATCATAGAAATATAGTTAGTTACACAGCCCAAATTATGATCTCTCATCTGGGTCATAACATCTCGTCCAGATATGCGGGTTTCTCTTACCATAATTTCTGGCCCTGAAAATGGGTCATTGGGTCTGACAAAGGAACTCGATCTGGCTTATGGATTTAGTCACATGAAAATTCTTATATTGTCAAGGGGATTTGCATTCATAGCTACGTTAATGAATCATTTTTGTTAAACAAAGAAGTACAATTAGATATACTCAGAATTCTAGACCAGTAGTTTAAAAAATTGAACACAACTTACAGTAGGGGAAGTGTGCTTTGTACGTAACCTTGCTTAGACACACGTACATACACACTCCTTTAACTCAAATGGAACATGTATGGCTTACCAGATATGATGTTTTCTGTTTTTGTTCTGTTCTGGATTCTCCTGCTAAGTTGATTGTATTGCACATTAATGGGTTATGTCCTGTGACTTGAACAGTACATGTCTAGCTCACTCGAGGATCACTGAGGAAAAGGTAAGTTATAAAATGGCTGAGACAAGTGGTGCAGAGTTCAGCAAGTGCTTACGAGCATCTGTAGAATTCTTTTTTTTTTTTTAATTTTTTTTTTAAATGTTTATTTATTTTTGAGACAGAGAGAGACACAGCATGAGCAGGGAAGGGGCAGAGAGAGAGGGAGACACAGAATGTGAAGCAGGGTCCAGGCTCTGAGCTGTCAGCACAGAGCCCGACGCGGGGCCCAAACTCACGAACTGTGGGATCATGACCTGAGCCGAAGTCGGATGCTTAACCGACCGAACCACCCAGGCGCCCCTAGAATTCTTAATATGGCTTTATTATGGATAGATCAAAGGATTTGAAGCCACACCCTCTGCCCTTGAGTGTGTCTTTAAGATGGGTATTTGGGGAGAAGAATGTTGGGTTAAGTGACATTGGGAACAACTGCAGAGAAGAGCTGGTGAAGGGGCACTAGTAGTGGAAGGTTAGAAGGATATACGCATATGCTCAGAACAGCTGCGGCTCTGGAAGGCCTGGAGTTGGAGGTAGGTCACTGCTACATCCTACAATGGTGCCTGACTCCGGCTCTCCAGTCAGCTCATAAGAAGCAGCTCTGGTAGGGAGGCAGAAGCTTGAAGGTCTGCTGAAATGGACCTGTCTATGTTATTTTTAATTCTCTGAAAGATTTGGGATATCCTTTTTTTAATTTTTAATATTTTATTTATTTATTTATACATACGTTTATTTATTATTGAGAGACAGAGCATGAGCATGGGAGGGACAGAGAGAGAGGAGGAGACACAGAATCTGAAGCAGGCTTCAGGCTCCGAGCTGTTAGCACAGAGCCTGATGCAGGGCTTGAACTCACAAACCCTGAGGTCATGACCTGGGCTGAAGTCAGATGCTTAACTGACTGAGCCACCCAGGCACCCCTTGATGTTTATTTTTGAGGAAGAAAGAGAGAGAGTGCATGCGCACGAGCGGGGGAGGGGCAAAGAGAGAGGGAGACAGAATCTGAAGCAGGCTCCAGGCTCTGAGCCGTCAGCACAAAGCCTGTCGTGGGGCTTGAACCCACAAATCATGAGATTATGACCTGAGCTGAAGTCGGATGCTTAACCTACTGAGCCACCCGGGCACCCTTGGGCTAACTTCTAATAAAACCATGAAGCATTAGCTGTGTAGTGGTTCAGTGTCTTATTTATTTGTTTAGAATAAGACAAACTAAGATTAAGGTAAAGAGAATGACTTCCTACCAGTTCCACCCCAGTGGTTCGTTCTGTGAAAAGTTTGTGAGAGGCCTGTAGTTCTGGGATTCCCTATATGAGTCTGTCCTCCAAAATGTACTTTCTGACCCTGTAATAAGTCTTAGAGTTCTGCAGTGAAGAGGACTGACAGGGCCCCAGCTTTCATGGACTTTACTCTCTAGCTGGGGAGAAAGAGAGGTAATTTTGGATGGTAGTATGTAGTATGAAATCTTTGTCAAGTCATAGTAGTCAAAGAGTGAGTGGCATGGCAGCAGAGGGTTATATTTTGATGAGGTAGTCATGGAAGGCATCTGTGGGCATATGACATTTGGGCAGAGACCTTAATTTATGAGATCTAGGGAAACTCTTCTGTTGTGTTACCAATTGAGTACTGCTTTTGCAAAGTTCAGTGATTCGTAGCAGATATGATTGCTTTGGTTCATGTAAATTTTCATAAAGGGATAGTGGCTCTTGAAGTAAGAAGAATAACATTATTCTAGCAGTTGTAATGTTCTGTTAGCACAGAGAAAATATTACCCTATGGAGGGAGTATGAGCTTATGGGGATCCCTTTTACAACACTTTATTAGGGGATTCAACATCCCCTAAGGCAGTGCTTCATTAAAGAGAGCCTGGAGGGCTTCTGCAGGGTTAAATGCAGGGAAAAAGCCATCTCAGTGTGTCCTGTTAAAGAAATGGACTTTTTGTGCATGAAAGAATGAAAATTATACCTTGTGATATAAAAATTAAAAAAAATTCCGGGAGAAGAGTGGTTAAGGTAGAAGGAATGGTGAATGCAAAGGTTCTAAGGTAGAGGTGAACTTGGGGTATTGGAGGGACAACAAAAGGTCCTTATGAAGTAGAGTGGAGTGAAAAAGGAGTAAAAGGTGAGGTCAACAAAGTAAACAGTGTGTTCCTTACCTCGGTGCCACGTTTCTGAATCATCTGTGGAGGTGATTGTTTAGAAAATACCTGGATTGGCTCTATCCCAGCCAGTTAAATCAAATCAAAATCTCTGGGAATGGTCAAGTATTTTGTAGAATGTCCTTTACTCGGATTTGTCTTGTGTTCGTCTCGTGATTAGACTGGAGTTAGTAGTTTCGGGAAGGAAGACCGCAGAGTTAAGGGTACACACTATCAAGATGACTTATCACTGTTGGTGTCTGGGAGACAGAATGGATTAATAGCTGGCAGTTATATAATAGGTGCCAGGCACTGTTCTAAGCTCTTTATATATATTAAATTGATCCTTGTAACAACCCTGGAGGTACATTATTATCTCTATTGTAAAAAAAATGAAACTTAGTCATAGAGAGTTCATATAACTTGCTCAGAGTCCTACAGTTGGAAAGTGAGCGAGCTTGGCCAGGATTCTTAACAGCTGACTCTTCACAGAAAAGGTCCAGGCTTCTCCTTTTCTTTCTCCCAAGAATCCAATGCCCTCTTTTTCTCTTCCCTGACCTTTCAATCAAAATAGAATGGGTTGGGGTGTTTGGGTGGCTCAGTTGATTGAGTGTCTGACTTGATCTTGGCTCAGATCATGAGCTCACGGTTCGTGGGATCGAGCCCAGCGTCTGCACTTTCAGTGCAGAGCCTGCTTGGGATTCTCCCTCTCTTTCTCTCAAAATAAATAAATAAACTTTACAAACAAAACCAGAAAACAAAATAGAGTGGGTTAATGGGCATTTTATATTTTTAGATTATCGCTTTTCAGGGTAAAGTTGCTGATGCAGTAGTCTTAAAATTCTTAAACCCCTCTGAGAATTAAGGACTAGGTGCCTGTGGCACCAGCTTCTCTTAACTACAGCCTGTAGCATGGAAGTCGCCCTGCCTATTCACTGGTGCACCCACTTCTCTTCCCTTGCGTCCGACCCAGGACTGAGAAGCCAGAGGTGGATCTGTGTCAGTGCTCATTGTGTCTTCTGCTTGAAATAACAGTTCAGCCTGAGATGACCAGCTCAGTTTCACATTCCTGTCTCTGTTGGTTATTTTAATATCCAGAGCCAGAGTCTAAATGTATGTGACAGGAAGAAGCACAGATGCTCACGGACCTCTCAGAAGAGGGGAAAGAATATATACAAGGAATAGGTGAACTGAAAGCTTTAGTCCTGATATGTGGGGTAGAGGTGAGAATGGGGGAAGAAACAGAACTGTGGCCCTAGGAGACTTAAATCCTTTGTATGTGTGTTTTGTTTTTGGTGTGTGTGTGTGTGTGTGTGTGTGTGTGTGTGTGTGTGTGTGTGTGTGTGTGTATCACTATGATCAGGATCAAGCCAACATGGCATCAAAGAAAAAAAATACCAATATTGATACCCTTTTCAGATGTCACAAAATAAATCAAGAATGAAAAAAAAAATTCTTCAAATATGCTAAAGCTCTCTCCATAATGTAGGCCAAATAACCATATTCTTATTCAACATTTCATTATGTGCTAAACTGAGTTCAGATGTGTTTAGATAGTTTTGATCAGGTAGCAGGATAACCCTTTAACTTCAGTAAAAGATTAAAGGAGACATTCACTTTAATGTGTACAAACTATAGCATATAGTTAGCTTATTGTTAAAGACTGGTATTTTTAAGTTAATCTTATTTATCTGAGTAATTTTTGAGTCATTTTGGTGAGCTGTATGATGTATATTGAGAATAAAGACAAGTTTTTGACATTAGGAAGCTTATAGTCTAGTAGGAGAGATAGTCTTCATGTGCTTGTTTGTGTGTAAATGTTAGAGGAGAGGTACAAATAGTATGCTATGGGGGCTCAAAGAAAAGAGAAATTAATTTCATCTGTAAGCATGGAATTAGGAAAGATGTCTTGGCAGAGGTGGTATTCGAGGTGGAAAGGATGGATAGGATTTTACTAGGTAAATACAGACTAGATACTGTTAGGTACCCCTCCTCTATGTTCCCATAGCAACAGCCTATGCACATTTACTGTGGTATTAAATACCGTACTGTATCAGTGTTACATCTTTTCATGTCTAATGTGGGTTATAAACTCTTCTAGGGCCACTCTTCTATGTTATTTATCTTTGTGTTCCCAGTACCTAGCACAGTGCCTGTTGAGTAGTAGATGTACATATAATATTTGGTAAATACATGATATGAAATATCTAGTCCTAGGGTGTCAATGAAAAACTGAAAGAGACAGTATTGTATGATTTAGTATATCAGTGTTTCCATTAATTCAGCTGCATCTAAAATAATGAAGTAATTTGGAAGAATCCCAAATAATAGCAAAATCCAAAATAAAAGATAGATGTTTATTTCTCCCTGTGTCAAAGGGATGTGGATGTAAGCAGTCTAAGGCTAGTATGGAGGAACTGTGAAGTTATTAGGAATCTAGGCTGTTTCTAGCTCTGCTCTGCTACTTTTAGGGTGTAGTCATTGTCATGGACCAAGTTGACTGCTGGTGTTCCAGCCAGCACATCCAGGTTCCAGGATAGCAGGCACAGGAAGGTGAAGAAGGGAACGCCTCTCCATTTTAAGAAAACCCTCTGGAAGTTGTATACATTGCTGCTTATGTTTCACTGGCCAGAATTCAGTCCTGTGGCCTTATCTAGTTGCAGGGGAGATGTTTTCTCTAGGCTGTGTCCAGCTAAAAGCTGGGGTCTGTTACTAAGGGAAAATGGGACAATAAATATGAAGGGCCAAGCAGTCTTGCATCAGTTGGCTTTGCAGTCTGTGCGTTTGAGTACTTACTAGCTGTGTCGTGTTGGATAATTCACTCAGCGTCTCTGAGTCTTGGTTTCCTTGTCTGTAACATGGGCATAATAATTGTTTCTCCTTATTGGGTTATAGTGAAAAATAAACAAAGATCGTACATGTAGAGAGGCTAGCATAGTGCCTGGAATATAATAAGCCCTCAGCAATTGGTAGCTCTTATTCTTATTACCATTATAAAGCCATCTAAGGTTCCGTTCTGAGTTCAATTCCAGACCGATTAGTCTGGCAGCAGTAGAAGTTCTGGACACCAAGTTTCTTTGGGTGAAAAGTGTTCAGCCTCCTCTCCTTCTGCTCCTTCTGCCTGCTCTATTCTGGTGGCAAGATAGTCTGGTGAAAACCTTATCTTTGAGAAGAGGCTCCTGTATGTTTCAGTGTCCTGCTGGTGCCTTATGCACTAGCTAACCAAAACACAGCTGGTAGGTCTAATTTTAGGTTCACAAGTCTTGCTGGTTGTCCTCTTTAAATTCTGTTTTACATTCTGAACTGTGGGAAGTTTTTATAGAAGCAGAGGGGAGGCAGAGGCAATACACCCTTTACTTTCTGGTTAGAAAATAGCCTCCATTTTCTCTCCAGTAGGGGAGAGGTAGTGTAGGCACCCCTCTGCTCTCCTCTCTGTTCTTTGGGTCAGCCTGAACCCTGGTGGGATATAACCTGTGTTGAGTGGTAGACTCTGACTTAACGTGCACGAAGAATGAAAATGCTAATCTTTGGCTGAGGTTATAAAACTAAGGCGGTCTAGAAACTCTTGTCTGCTGTTGAATTTTGAGGCTCTTTCTGGAGATGAGAATATAATAATAATAGTTACTGAGTGGTTTTAGGTCAGGTGCTTTTCATTCATTATTTCAGTTGATCTCGGTACAACTCCCACAATAAGTTATATTATGGTTCTCATTTTACAGATGAGAAAACTGATACTCAAAGAGCTTGAGCTTTGCAGAAGGTCATCTAGCTAATAAGTAGAAGGACTAGCATTTGAATCCAGGTCTGATACCAAAGTACATGTTCTTTCCACCACCTCCTGTTGCCTCTACTCCCACGTTTTAATTATTCCCACTTACTACATTTAAACTTGAATGTTGTACCAGCACATTCTGATGTTTACCTTCTGTATGAAAGCATTTAATACTTTCTGAGTATTCTAAAACTGTTCTTTCTCTTCTATCTAAAGTTTTCCTCTTAGATATTTTACAGAGTATTTTGATTAATAACAGATCATTTTGTCATTTTTTTTCCATTTATCACTTCTCGAGTCTGGTACTTGGTACTTAGTAGTCCCTCAGTATGTTGTTATTCAATTAATAATAACAAACAACCGTAACTAAAACTTATTGAGAACTTAGTATGTGTCAAGTTCCTTACTATAAGCTTCCCACGTTATCTTATTTAATTTTTACCACCGTTCTTTGAGGTAGAGTACTTATTGAGATGTTTTTATGTAGTGTTTAAAGTTAGTGGCATGGTGATTTTTTTCTTTGCTCTATTCGTTTAATCAGGTGTGGAGTATTTTTGGACAGCAGGGAATTTAACAGTAAGTAGTTCTAAGTCCCTGCTCTCATGGAGCTCGTATTGTATGAGCAAAACAGACATGAGGAAGTTCAACAGTAAACAGTATTTCAAATAATGATAAATACCGTGAATAAGAAACTAGGAGAAGGAGAGGAGACTGACCAGGATAGGGAATGAGAGGGAGGCTATTTAAGGAACTGAGGAGTTTTTCGAGGGTAGTGACTTGGGTAGAGTTAGAGCCAGTGATGGGAAGATCTGGGGGCATAGTGGTTCATGTGGAGGGAGTAGAATGTGAGGAGGCTCGGGACCAGAATAAGCTTGCTGGAAGATAAAAAGGATGGTTGGAGAATAAATGAGTAAGGGTAGGGGATGAAGGAACAATAGTAACAGATAAGGTCTGATTACCTTGATGAGGTAGGCCATGATGAGGATTGAGTGCCATAGACTGTTTAAGAAAGGGTGTGAGCAACATGGCCTGTGTTCTTACAGTTTCACCACCGTGTCTGTGTGGAGAACGGCCGGTAGGGTATCGAGAACGGGGGCGGTGTTACTGCTTGGCCCGAGGAGTAGTGTGGACGGTGAAGAGTAGTTGGAGGCGGCAGATGTTCTAGAGTTAGGTTTAGAAAGACTTGGTGGTGGGTTCCTTAGACCAAGAAATAATTTTGGATCTGAGCAACTGTATGAAGGTGGTCGCCCAACATAGGAGTGGACTTGGAGCTGGAAAATCAAGTCATGTTGAAGACAGTAAAGAATTTTTATGCATGGCGTGGTGATACAAAAACTCAGCTTCATTTCCTTTTGACAAGGCTTTGCTTTCTGATTTGACTCCTTAGAAGGACTTGTTGTATATTCTGTCTTTAGTCCTCTTCCACTGTTTTTCCCAAAAAAACTCTTTTTGTAAAAATAACAAATTGGGTTAATTTTTTTTTTTTTTTTTTTAAAGCATGTTACCAACACAAGGCCAGTGGGATAAGAAAAAAACCAAAACAGCCAGCCAGTGTGCTTTCTGAACTCGGTATCTTCTGATTTTTTTGTAATGCAGAAGTCAATACTTAGGAACCCGTTGAGGATGTTTAAGTGATTAACATTTGCATTTCTACTGACAGATTGTTGTTTTGGTGTCCAGCTGGTTATTGGCATTAGACTAGACTAACTCCCATAAAACTACAGAGATACTTCTTGTCAAGAGACAAAAGTCGAGATACTTCTTGCTCTGATGCCGCTTTCACCTACCGTATTCCACCTTTGTTTCTGGCCTTACACTTTTTCAAAGGACATTTACATTAGAATGAGCTACATTTTTTTTTTTATTTTGGAGGTGACTGGATGGACATGTGTTGAGGTGTTCTCAACCCCTGTGAAGAAAGACCTCCCAACTTTTGGTGTTCAAATACAAGGACCCTTAGAGGTAGAGAACTTTCCAGTGTTGCCTCCAGGGATAGCCATTTCAGATGTCAGCAGGACCAGGAAGGTAATATAAATGAGAGAAGCCAATGAGGGTGACTATGGCAAACTGGAGAGAGCTTGCCTGGTAGAAGGCAGATAGCTGCTCCTTACTCAGCCGGTTGCTGCTGTGTGAGAATGGAAGCCCAGTATAAATCAGGTCTTTTAGATTTTCCAAAGAAGCTAGGATCGTGTTTTGTCCTCGACAGAACACGATTCTAGCTTATCTCCTGATTTTTAAATGCTGGCAACTAATTTAAAATTCCCAGTATGCTATGTGGGATAACACTCTAAAAAGTAAAAAAAAAAAAAAAAAAAAAATTCTGTAGGCTGCAGGCTACAAATTTGTAGATTCTGATTTGGTCCATTTTCTTTATTCACATATTGAGAAACAGAAACCCAAAGATATAAAATGACTTTCCCAGGCTCACACTGTAGTTAGTAGCAGAAGTAGGACTAGAACCTGGGTTCTTTCTTTGTGTGCAATTGTCTTTGCACTAGGAAAGTTAAACTTTTTTGGTGCTCTGAGGAAAACTAAGCCCCTTTCCCTAGAAAAGTGCATGTACATTCCAAATTTTGCATACAATTTTAGGGATTTCTAACTCCCTGGAATCTTTACATGAACACCAGGTAAAGAAACCTCTCTAGTACCTGCTGATTCATATGTTTGCAGTATAAGGGGAACAGTGCCCTAGTATTTATTTAAGCAAACTCATGTAGAGAGGTACTTAAGCTGTAGGCCTATCCTCCCTCCGTCACTCCCGCCTTTATGGATACTAAATCTTAAATAGACAATAGGAATACGTTTAGCTAAATGTAAGACCCTTCCTACTACTCTCTGCAATACCAGCACTTGCAGTCATTTCTTTCAGGTCTTTTACATACATACATAGCGCCCATAAAAAGTAATAGTTTTGTTTGTTTTTAAATAAATGATAGGTATACTATGTTTCCTTTTGCGAGGTTTTTAAAAAAAAAAATCATTATGTCTTGCCTTGAATCCAGGTATATGGCAGAGTTCCTAGTTTCACCAAAGCCCCTCATCGCTTCATATTATCAGTTTTTAAAGTTTATTTATTTATTTTGAGAGAGAGCAAGTGCGCATGTAGAGAAGAAGCAGAGAGAAGAAAACAGACTCTCAAGCAGGCCCTGTGCCATCAGTGCAAAGCCCAATGTGGGCCTGACTCCTGAACCACGAGATCATGACCTGAGCTGAGCTCAAGAGTCTGACGCTTAACCCACTGAGCCACCCAGGCACCCCCAGAACTCTTTTTTCAATGTGATGAATAAAAAATATCTTAATTGCAAGAAGTTTGAGCATCTTTTACATCTTTTCAGATGTTTATTAGCCATTCTACATTTCTGTTATGTTCTTATCCTATGTTTGGATTTCACTGGGGCATATTTGACTTTTACTTGTTTATAGGAATCCCTTTTGTATTTTCTTATGTATTCTTGACACCAATCTCTTCTGTGATATATATATATATCTCAATCTTTTTCATTTGAATCATTCTGATCCTGGTTTTTGCTACTGACTAGCTTTGTGATTTGGGGGCATCATTTGGGTATTCATTTGACTTCCACAGAACCATTTTTTCACCATTGTAAAGTGAGAACGTAGCACCTCTTAGTTACTGTGTCACTGTGAAATGCCATTGACAAAGTGTATGAGCCGTGTGATTTTTGGGTTCCTCATTTGATTTCCACGAGCCATTTTCTTGGCTGTGAAGTGCGAGTATACTAGTTTTTAAGTTTATTGTGAAATGCCAATGAAAGAGCATATGAAAGTGCTTTGGAGAGTAAAGAACACCTTCCAGTGTAAGGCATTTTTCCTTTCTTTGGTTTTATTATGACTCACCCCTATGAGCTGACTTTTCTGAAGGATGTTACATCTCCACAGATTGATCAAACTCTTAAGAGTCGGGTGTCACAACATAGCAATTGTCTCTTTGTGTTCTACATTCTTTCAGGGAAGGAAAGAGATGTGTAAACAAGATACGCTTACATTGAACTCCTGTGTTCTTGGAAGGTATTGGGTGGGATGGAGGTGGAGGAGAGCAGTATCAGGAGACTCTCACTTTGCCACTCAAAATGCCTGCTGAAGGAGTGACACAGTAGAATCTGGCCATTTATGGAACCAGGTATCTACAGGGTTAGAATTAGCCTGCCTATTCTTACCGTTATGGTCCACTTCTCAAATAGAACACAGCTTCATAGGCAGTAGTTCTATCCCCCCACAGTAGGGAAGTATGAGGGTATAGTTTCCTATCCTGGTTACCTTTTGCAAACAGATGATTAACTAAAACATACTACCCTATGCTTTGGGGACATGCAAATTCAAATGCCACCTCAGACCTAGATAACCCTGTGTTTCTACCCTATGTAGCATGCTGTAGAGGGCCCTTTCTTTCGCCATCCCCTTCGTGACTACTCTCCCAAGTATCCAGGACTCAAGAATTATCTGATGAAGTATCTTGAATCTGCTTTCGAGGCCTGTAGAGCCTCTTTCTGAGTCTGTTCCTCCGAAGATGGATCAAGCCGTTAGATTCTACCCCTGAATGTGTGTAACTAGATCTCAGATGTGGCCAAGGGTGACTCCTTGAGAGAGATGTTCCCAGAGCTTGGGTGCACTAGTTTTCACATCTGTGCACAAGGCTTTTTCAGGTGCAGGAAGGGACTGGTGTGTGGGGAAAGAAACGAGGTGAATCTGGGGCCAGGGTCTTCCACTTGGACTTTTGCCCCAGCCTTGCAGCTGTTGGGGGCAGGTCTGCCCAGAGGAGCCTCTCCCTTCTAACCATCTGCTTATTTTATGGGGGGGGGGGGAGCCATTGGGGCATGTTTTCTTCACCACCCATTTGGAGGCTGAGTATAGCTGGCTCAATATAGACCCCAGTTAATCTCTGAGAATAATTCTCAAAAAGAGTGGGGTGGGGGTGGAATGGGTGAATTTCCTGAAAGGAGAATATCTGTGCATCTTCCTCTGTCTCTCCCCTGGGTAGGCAGTGCTGCTGATGCTTGGTGAAGAGGAGGAAGGATTCTGCTGACACACTGTATTTTTATGAGAGAAGGCTAAGGGTTCCCTTATCTCTCCACACAAGGCACGTCTGCCTGCAAAGGGGCTGTCTGCTTCTTAGGGATTCCTTCGTCGTTCCATTTCTTTTCTGAATGTTTTAAGGCACAGTTTTGGTGCATTCCTTTCTGTTGTCTAGAGCCGGGGGGGAAGTCATAATATATCAGGGCTCTTGCTTAAGAGCTTAAATTGGGCGCTGGCAGCTGGGATGTGGGGGAAGAGAGCTTTCCAGGGACAAGTGACCTGCTTGTTCAGCCAATGAGAAGCAGGTTAGAGAAATGATATCACCAGACAGGCTTTATTGTTTGATCATCTCATAAAAGCAGGATTGTGTCTGGCGACTTAACCCTTTTTTAGGTATTTCAGTCTCACCCAACTCTCTGGTATGTGACCTCTGGATTCCTTTTCCCAACTGTCTGCTGTGAGACCACAGAGATTAAGGATTTAAATTGGTGATGAAATTTGGAGAGTTGTGAACCATCGTTTTAAAACTACAAATTATTAAAATTTAGAACCACAGCTAGGATGGGAATGTCAACTACTCTGTGTTTAGAGAGCACATCTAAAGCAGATACCAGTCTAGTCGTATTACACCAGGCTTTTACTGGATAGACTTGGAAGAGAAAGAGAGTTAGAGGGGAAAAAACATTGAGCCTTTAGTCTATTTTAATCTACTTAAAGGGGTCTTACTAAGTATTTCCTGTTTTAGAGGAATTGGAATTGGTTCTGCAAATTTGGAAAATATCACTGATTCTGAGACCAATTTTGAGTAACAGATATTTGTAGTGTTTGTTTATATTGTACCTCTTTATTATCCTTTTCCCCATAAAAATGACCGTCATTTTACTTACTCATGCTTCCTTTTCTTCACTGGTAAAATGCGGGTGATGATCCTACTGTATCTCACAAAGGAGTTGAGATAAAATAAGCTAATTTATGTGATTTTAGAGTGTGCTACACATGTATTATAATTAGGTCATTCATTTTTTTCAGATTGCATATTCATTCATTTGTTCAGTAGACTTTTTCAAACCCTTCTTGATGCTGGGCATAGATGTAGAGATGGATGTAGTTCTTACCCTTAAGGAGTTTAAAACATTATGAGGCAGATAGACAACAATAATAAAAGTGTCTCATGTATCTGTCGCATTTACCATGTTCCAGGTCCTTTTCTAAGCACCTTAACGTATACTAGTTCATTTAATCTTGATATAACCCCATGAAGCAAGTATTGTTATTAGCTTCGTGTTATACAGGTAAAGAAATAGAAGCGTAGAGAGGCTAAGCTGCCTTGGGTCACACAGCCAGTGGTAGAGTTGGGACTTGAGTCCAGGCTGTGTGCCTGTAGAGTCCATTCACTGAGTCTGTGTTGACCAACACAGTACTGACTAGCTATCTATAGTTTTTGAGGACTTGAAATGTGGCTTGTCCAAATTGAATTGGGCTGCATTTGTGAAATACACACTAGATTTCAAAGACTTAGTATGAAAAATATGTATAAAATATCTCATGTTGAAATTACATGTTGCAGTGATAATATTTTGGGTATTCTGAGTTAAATATACTAGAATTAAGTTCACTTTATTTTTGTGGCTACTAGAACTCTTTTTTTTTTTAACATTTATTTATTTTTGAGAGAGAGAGAGAGACAGTATGAGCAAGGGAGGGGCAGAGAGAGAGAGAGGGAGACACAGAATCTGAAGCAGGCTCCAGGCTCCGAGCTGTCAGCTCAGAGCCTGACACGGGGCTCGAACTCATGAATCGCGAGATCATGACCTAGGCCGAAGTCTGAGCTTAACCAACTGAACCACCCAGGCACCCCTGTGGCTACTAGAACTCTTAAAATTACATATGTGGCTTGCATTTATGGCTTACATAACATTTCTCTTGGATTGTGTTACTCTAATCGTTCTAATGAAATAACAATAATAATAGACATTTATTGAGCACTTACTAAGTGCCACATACTGGGCAAATACCTTTACACTGTTCTAGTGAAGTCTCAAAATAATGCTGCTTATTATCCCCATTTATAGAAGGGGAGAAGGTTTTGAGAAAGTAATTTATCTGAGGTTAGTCAACTAGTTAATGACAGACCCCAAATTTGAAACCTTACATGTCTGACTCAAAAGCCTGTACTCAACAGCACACTGTAATACCATTTGAAATCTCGGGGCATTTTCTTTGTTTTTATTTTTACAAGAATATTTAATACTGCATACTTCTGTAATTGGCATGTAGAAGTTCAAAATAAAAACCACTAAGTCATAAAATGGACATCCCAGATCAAAATCTCTTTTCAGACCCTCAGCCCTCAGTGAGCACTGGCGCAGTTGAACCCTAAGATGAAGCAATGTGTCAGCCTGTACAAATTGCATTTAGTTTTCATTCCAGTAGTTCTCTCAGGTCAGTGGGCAATTTATGTCCCGACCCTCTTTGTCCAATAGAGGAAGAGGGACAGTGCAGCTTTCCTTAGTCGTTTAGTTCTCTTGGCTAATAAGAAGAAAAAATTGCTTTCCATTTCATTGTCCCATGAAATGCTATTTGTGTTTGAAAGAGCAACAAAACGCTGTCTAATGACCCCTGACTTTTCTTTCTTCTAGAGCAAAGACTCTGGCGGACTGAAGGCGGCTATGATCGAGTTGGTGGAAAGGTTAAAGTTCAAGAGCTCAGATCCTAAAGTAAGTATTGTTTTGGAATTGATCTGGTATTGGTACTCCAAGTATTTCGTTCTCCTTGAGCTAAGTTCTAGGGATGTTAGTGATCATCTATCTGAACGTCGCATCAAGATCTAATTAAGTCTGCCTATCAGAAGCATTGTTCTCATATGCCTAGAGATAAGTCATCTGTTTTCTCCCTTCTTTGTTTTATGACTTACAACACATAATCATTAATTGTTTTCTCTGAACTGCAGACAAGTGCATTTTTAATCTTCCTTTAACAGGCCTTTGAGACTACTGTCCTTTGTGCCCATTTAATTCAGCCAAAGGCATCCGAGGTACTGATCAGCTTAATGCTGGGGACTGGAACAGGCTCCAGACTTTTCCAGTTGGTGTTCAGCACTCGCGTCTTGTCTCTCTGCCACTTACAGGAACCAGCTGCCACCGCGAATGCTTTGTCCTCATGACCTCGAGTCTGGTCTGGGAAATGGTTTCAGCTTCCCAGCTTTCTTTGCAAGATGTTAGGAGCTGTAGGATTGATATTCTGGGAGATTCCATACCAGGGTGGGGGTGGACTGGGAACTGAACATGCCGGAGGGATTATGACTAACACAGCCTCCCTTCTCCTACCCGGAGACTTACTGTGGCACTACTTGGTATCGATGCCAGCTGGCTCTCCTGACAGTCAGAGCCTCTCACAATTAAATAGGGAAAAGAGCACAATTTTGTTTCATGTTTTGTATCCCCTACCTTTTTTTTTTTTTTTTTTAATTTAAAGTTCTTCATATGGTGAATAGACTAGCATTTTTTGAGTACCCATTGGGAGCCAGACACTGTGCTGGGAGCCTGACATTCCTTTTTTAAAAATTGTGGTACAGGGGTGCCTGGGTGGCTCAGTCGGTTAAGCGTACAACTTCGGCTCAGGTCATGATCTCACGGTCCGTGAGTTCGAGCCCCGCATCGGGCTTTGTGCTGACAGCTCAGAGCCTGGAGCCTGTTTCAGATTCTGTGTCTCCCTCTCTCTCTGACCCTCCCCCGTTCATGCTGTCTCTCCCTGTCTCAAAAATAAATAAACATTAAAAAAAAAAAAATTAAAAAAAAAAAAAGAAAAAAAAAAAGAAAAAAAATTGTGGTACAATATACGTAATGAAACTTACCCCTTTAGCCATTTTTAACTGTATGGTTCAGTCTCATTAAGTACGTTCACATTGTTGTCCAACCATCACCACCACCGCCATCCATCTCCAGAACTTCTTCATCATTCCAAACTGAAACTCTCTGCCCATTAAATGCTTCTTATTCCCCCTGACTTAAATTCTTGTGATTTTTGCAACAACCTGGTAGAGTAGCTTATTATTCCCATTTTATTGATAAAGACACTGAGGCTTAGGGAGGTTAGGGCCATTTGCCCTGAATCTAGTATAATTTAAAGCTGCGATTCATACTGACTCCAGTAGCTGTGCTCTTTCTTTTATGTCATGCTGCAGACCAAGCCCTGGGATTCACCTCCTTTCTATCCTCTAATCACATTGTGCCTCGATTTTCTAATCAGAAACACTATCAGGGCAGAGTCACAGACAATGACAGGCTTTTCAAAAGGTGGCTGTGGTCCTGAATCTGCAAAATTTCATATAGCATCGACAGCATTGGAACATTGGTAATATCTCTTATCTTCTGGCATAGTTAGGGTTCCAGAGATAGAGAGGATCTTGATAGAAAAATATTGGGGTAGCCTTCATCAATTTTCTTAGCTCAGAGTAGAAAGACCCGTGGTATGAGTAGTTTTCCTTAAGTGAAGATGAGCTAATTAATTATTAAAGATTACTGAAAGCTTTTTTTTTTTTTTTTTTTTTTTAACTGAGTTTCTCTGGTTTCTGGGGCAACGTCTATCCTGAAGGAGACAACTGTGTTTTCTGTTTCTGCCACACCCACATGCTTGTGGGCAGTGATGAAGCAAGAGGATGTGTACAGATTACATTGAGTGGCTTCTGTGCATGATGATAATACAAGTAAAGTGCTTTGGGGTCCTTTATGGATGCATATAGTGCTTCTAATGGGAAGCTTGCCAGAGGTGAAAAAATTGAGTGGTCCCATGGGAGCAACTCCTGGAAGCCTCAGGATTTTCCCATGATGCATCATAAGCTAAAGGATATTTGTTAGGACCAGACTTGATCTTGGATATGTGCATACACACTCACCTCTTTTATCTTCTCTTTATCTTGTCCCAGATTATTTCCACCAATCTATTTTATTTTCAAGCCCCATTCCAGTTTCCCGTATACATATGCTATATGGACCCAGAGCTAGCTTGAAGAAGGACCACTGTAATTGCAGAATGAATGTCAGATCACTAAGGGGGGTGTGTGGGAAATGGGACACTATATATATAATTTTTGCAACAAATAAATAGTCGTCTTCCGAGAGAAGTTTTTAGTTTGTTCTGCTTTCCCTCAGAACTCCACCATATCTTTTTTAAGTTGGCCTATTTAAGAGGGACAGAATCTCTCAGGCTTTATGACCTGTCATTTCCTGGCACAGGAGCTTTTCATAGAAGCACTGATTTGAGTCATGGAGCACTGAGTACTGTCTCTGCCTCACTTCCTCTAGAATTCCCTAAAGCATCACAAAGCTTCATTAGTCCAGACACTGAAATCTACAGGGGACTGAGTTAATTTTTACCTCTGAGTTTTGTCAGAGAGGAGTGGAAGATGACTAGATTAACCATTTTTTAAAATTATAAAATAATATATGCTTATAGATTAAAAAATACAGATATCCATAAAGGAAAAGTCAAGTGAATCTCCCCCAAGCTAACCACTACTAACAGTTTGGTGTGTAACCTTCTAGACAGTTTTTCCATGTGGAAATATACTTCTAAGATTTTTTTACAGGAAATATACCTGTGGTTTTATTACACAGAATATCTTGGGTATACTTCTGTGTCAATAATGTAGACTTAATTATTCTGAATGAGAAGCCTCATTTTGTCCAAAATATTTGTCCAATGCCCCTTTTTCTTTCAGACCACTGGTTCTTAACCTTTAATGTTTTAAAAATCACCTGGAGGACTTATAAAATACAGAGTGCTGGGCCCACCCCCCCATGGTTGCTGATTCAGTGGGTCTGTGGTGATTAGAGACTATGGTGGACCTTAGTGATTTTCCTTCCCTCTTGTTTTGATTTTTTTTCATTCCTTTCAGCAGATGGCCAGAAGAGCCCTTATAAATAAATCTAAGCGATTTCAACTTCAAAAAAAAAAATGAGATACATAAAACTTCAGACTTAGAAAACAAACAAATTGAGCTGAGGGGGCAGAGGAGAGGAGAGGGAGGTACACCGAGGCTGCCTGAGAGGACAGGATTCCTGTAAGGCACCATGTCCAGCAGAGAAACACCAAGGCCCGAAAGAGGGAGAAGAGTTCTGGTCAGGATTTAAGAGGGTGACGGAGGCTCATGCCATGGTACAGGAGTGGGCTGAGTTCTAAAACCAGAGGACATCAGGGGACACCAAATTCTAGCCACTAGGGGTGAGCCTGAGGACAGGAATCAGAGCCAGTGGCGGTTGGGAAGTAAGGCACAGAACCCGATTAAGTTGTGTGCATGCATGTTGCTATGGTGAGCCCTGTTTTAAGGGTGCATATCTCCGGCGATCTAGAACTTTGTTTACAATGGAAAGAGAATATTTTTAGTAACAAGCAATCTTTAGTTTGTTTAATTGGAAGTGGTCTTTTAAATAATAAGACATCCTGATGTGTTTGATACGAACCAGTTTGCAAACAAATTTTTTTTCAGTCCTACTTGTCAGAAACATTTATTGCACAAAGCAGGATTTTTATCTGTAGAATTCTTATATTTATGTTAGACTTCAGGGAAATTAAAACATGTAGTTAATCGTGTGTGTGTGTGTGTGTGTGTGTGTGTCCATGTCCATCCACACCTGGATTTTTTTTTTTTTAAAATTTTTTTTCAACGTTTATTTATTTTTAGGACAGAGAGAGAGCATGAACGGGCGAGGGGCAGAGAGAGAGGGAGACACAGAATCGGAAACAGGCTCCAGGCTCTGAGCCATCAGCCCAGAGCCCGACGCGGGGCTCGAACTCACGGACCGTGAGATCGTGACCTGGTTGAAGTCGGACGCTTAACCGACTGCGCCACCCAGGCGCCCCACACCTGGATTTTTAACACTTGAAAGCATTCTGAGTTCTTCACAGCTCTCCTATGAAGTGACTATGCAATAATCTTTCATAGTCTACCCAGAAGAAACTAAAACTCAGAAAACACATTGATTCCTTTCCTTTTCTTCCCCCTGTCCAGCCTCTCAGAAAGCATTGAACCAAAAGGATAACATGCTAAACTCAGTCCAACTAACCTCTTATTATGCAGTTAATAACAGCCACTCTATTAGTGGCTTTCTCTATTAGTATTGATTGCTTTTCTTTCCATCTAAGATGCGCTGTTCATTGTTTCCTATGTCTGGTGTGCTTGAAACAAGTAGTTAAAAACACAGTTGTGTCTCAAAAAAATCATACTAATCTTTAAGAAGTTATTCTCAAAAAAGTGCCTTAAACTCAAGCCAAATGGCTCACATTCTTTCAGACTGGAGTGGGATTAAACATGGGAGCTAGCCATACTAAGACTGCCTAAAGCATAACAGGGGTTTTTTTTGTTTGTTTTTTTGCATTTTCTTCCGTTTCTAAAGGTGTTCGTACTAAAGTGTGAAACCAAAGAATTGTCTGGCCACGTGGAATTAAATATATCTGAGAATTGTCCTATTTTTAGTTAGCATTTACATAGCATTTTATAATTGCAAGAGAACTTTGCAGTCCATTTTAGTAGCTGATATCATTGAATGGAACATAGCCCAGTCCTTCACTCTACTGTGCTAATCAGACTCTTGTTAAAATGGTAGGCTTGGCATGTACAAATAGAAATGGATGTAAGCAAAATCTAACTTAAATTCCCGTTGTTAGTGTCTTGTTATTCACCAGGGTCAAGCCAGGTCTCGGTGCTGGTCCTTGCCCTGCCCTAAGACAGAAGCATTCACTGGGACAGTGTTTATTCAGCCAACTGAAGCAGAGAATTGAGATGCCTCAGTTATCAAGATGATTCATTCAAAAGTGATTCTTTGGTTGGAAAGCAATTAGAATTACTGACCTATTTCTGTACTTTTCATAAAAAATAAAGGAAGTTGTAAGTAGTAAACTGAAGTGTTTTGTTGTATTTTTTATCTCTGTACCCTCAAGCCCCAGTCGGGTACCTGGCCATAGTAATAGATACACATTATCTATTACAACAACAGAATGAAAAGAAATACTATCCTTTGCCCTGTTCTATGGGTAAGCACTCTGAGACTTAGCGGGGTTAAATAGCTTGCTAGTAAGTGATGGGAGCAGGACTCCACATTGGGGTGCTTCCTGTTCTTACCCCACACACGGTTGTTGAACCCACGGATGAGTAAACGTAGATAGATGTGCTGTCGTCCTTAGCAGTATGACTCTTCGCTGACTATTTTTCCCTCGCATTCTTCTTTTACCTGCCTTTACCGGGTCCTGCAGCCTGCAGCCCCAGGGTCCGAGGACTGGAGGATGGCCTTTTCCAACAAAGAGTACGGGGAGGTGGCAAAGGAGCCATGACAGCCCGGAGCATTTAGCCCTGACTAAATGAAGAACCCAGGCTGGTGTTTCAGCATTTGCCTGTTATTGGTGTAGAACACCAAGTGGGAAAAATGCCTGTGCTTTCTCAGGTCCGATCTAGGCTCTGAGGCCTAGAATCCACTGGGAAACAAACGTGGTCCTTTTCCTCCTCTGTGGACACTTGAGCAGCAGAAAGAGGAGAAGCATGCTCTTTATCCTCCTTCACTGTCCCCCTGCCTTTATCAAAACAAAGCGAGACAGCTTCCCTTTTTCCCTGTCTGCCAGTTATCAAAATAATACATTCTCTCTGTAGAAAAATGTGGAAAACAGACAAGCGTCAAAAAGAAAGGAAAAAGCCTTATGCTATTTGCAGTGGTTTGTAAGCTTCGAGTGCCTCTTTTTTTGACTGCAGATTCTTGAGCCTCACCCAGAACGTCCAACTGGGTAGTTCTGAGACTGCTCTTGTGATACACGGCCTGCATGATTCTGGTGCACATGGTCACTTCTTCACACTTGAGGACACACGTAGGAGAAAACTGGTTAATGGTGCTTGGTCTTTCAAATAGAAAACTAGTATTATTGTCTCTCTGTGTAGCTGTTATCCTGTGTGTATCTATGTGTATGTATTAGTGTGAGTGTGTATTTGTGGGTGTGTGTATGCATATATATATACACACACACACACCATGCATACATAGTTTGTATCCTGCTTTTTTCATCTAACATCATCCCTTATAAACATTTTTATCATTTGAATCCACTTCAGTCTTTGAACTGTTACTTGGAAAACTAAAATCCTAAAGGCCAGTCTGCCATTATTGCCAAATGGAAGTTTTATCCAGTAAGGCATTTCTGTTTTCTTTCTAATAGCATAAGCAGATTCTGTTAATTTTTTTTTCAGGCAGGCCAGTCACCGTGTAAGATTATTCAGGTACAGTGGAAACTGAGTTAATGCGAAGTCAGGTACGCAGGCGTGCAGTCAGCCCCAAGCTGAGCTTTTGACAGCATCTGCCTTCCCACTGGTCAGGGTGTCTCACGTGATGTGACTAAACGAATAAACGTAGGGCTCAGTGGAAAGTTCTGAGGCCATCTCCAGTCCCCCACTTAACAGCTGAGGAAACTGAGGTGCCAGGACCCCCTGCCGGAGGTCACCCAGGCAGTGATAGCAGAGCCAGAGCTGGCTGGCAGTTTTCAGGACTACAGGGCTCTAGTTTTTCCAGTAGAGAGATGTTTTCAACTTGGCAAGGTTGTAGAAACATTGGAAATGGTACAGTCACTTTGGAAAACAGTCTGGCAGTTCCTCACAGGGGTAAACAGAGTTGCCATAGGACTTAACAAGCCCATTCTTGGATAGATACCCAAGGGGAATGGTAACAGGTGTCCACACCAACACTGCACACCAGTGGTCACAGCAGCATGATCATACCATCTGGGATGTGGAGACCACTCAGCAGATGACCGCGTAACTATAACCTGGTATGTCCATACAGTGGGATACTGCTGGGCGACACACAGAAATGAAGCACCCATTGCAAGCTGCAAAAAGGATAGCCCTCAAAAATGTGATGCTAAGTGAAAGAAGCCAATCCCCAGAGACCAGATAGTGTGTGATCCCGTTTATATGACATGTCGAGAACAGGCAGATTTATAGAGGTGGGAAATAGACCCCTTGTTCCCTGGGGCTGAGGGAGATGGAGAAATGGGGTGGGGGTGACTGGTAAGGGCTGGGGGGTTTCTTTTCGGTGTGATGAAAATGTTCAAATTGATTGTGGGATGATTGCACAACTGTGTGAATGTACTAAAGACCACTGAATTGCATCTTTAAATTGGTGAGTTGTATGATTATGTGGGTTATATCTCAATAAAGCTTCTGAGAGAGGAAGAAAGATTTCTGTCCCAGTCCCTTTTTTCAGCCCTTCACTTAAAAGCATCATCAGGGAATAGTCCGACTTTCTCCCCAGACAACGATGAGGGGCAGAAACCTGATGTCAGCCTCTGTCATGGGGAGGCAGTATTCTACAGTTAGTGGAAACTCAGGCTCTGGATGGGACCCAGGCTGGTCAGATTACCTCCAGTGTCGACCGCTTTTCCAGCCCAGGCAGATCCTGTGCTTAATCTCTTCATTGCTCAGGTCTTTGTTTTATTCAGCTGCAAAAGATGGGATAATAGTACATACTTCATAGGGTTGTTAGGAAGATTAAGTGAGATAATCCATTTAAAGTGCTTTGTACAATATCCTGTGAACGAAGGCTGCTGCTAGCTTTCTCCTAGTCCTGAGAACCACTGCTGCTTCCAGCCGAAGGCTATGGTTAGGTGGGGGCCGTGTCCCAAGCCACAGTTGAGGAGGCCTTCTGATCCCTGTGGAGAAAAGTAAGCCACCTGTTAATACCTAACTAGATTCTATACTTTGATCAATTAACGCTTCCCAGGATTAGTGACACTTTTAAGGGCCACTGCTACCTCTTTTGAGTGATAATGGCATGCAGTTAAGTTGAGTTAGATCTCCCAAGTTGGAGCCCCTTGGTATTTCTGGCTGGCTGGTTGGCTCTAGGCCTTGCGTGGCCTCCTTGCCTGGTGTTAGTTCAGTGTAGCAACGTGGCCCGTTCAAGTTGAGGCACATATCTCTGCCTTGGGAGTTTACAGCTGTGTGTCCATATATTCCCAATAGAAATAAGAAATCAGCGCATAGAAGCAGTTATGTTTATTGTTGTGGAGCAGACTCTGTAGTTAGCAAAACTGCCTGGTGCCAAATTAAAAAAAAATAAATTAAGAGTCACAGAAGAAATTAAGTGTCACATTTAAGAAACACATTAGGAGATATGTCTCGACTTTAAACACCACTGAGATTCTTTTTCTCTTCCTACTTCCGCCTTCTCCTGCAGCTTTACCCTTTGGCCATCCTCTTTCTGTTGGAGCACCAGAGCTCCTAATTGAAGTACCGTACAAATCAACTCTGGGCATTTAAAACTACGGTAGGCATGGTTTCTGAGCTGCCTGGTGGGCTAGAGCATTGTTCGAAAGCAAAGGGATTGAGCTTTAAATGGCTTAATAAAATTAATACATTGTGATGTCCTCTTCCCCCTGCTCCAGGTCCTGTCTGCACTGACGGGAGACCTGATAATATACTCTCTGCCAAAGCCTGAAGGACTTATTACGTGACCAGTGTGGAGAGGGGAGTGGGGCTGTCAGGGCTCCCCCAGAGCAGCCACACTTCATGTTGCCAGCGCAGGATTGTATTTGACATTTAATTTAGGAGGCTGGGTGCCTAGATATAAAACTTTATTGTGATAATAGCGATAAAAACCACCCAGACTTTTATGTAATGGCCTCGGCCTCCTTCTTTCTCCCTTCTTCCCCTTTTCCTGTTAGTTCCACCTCTCATTCGGCTAGGCAATAACACTCAGGTCTGCTCAAGTAAAAAAGATGTTTTCTTGATCTCTTAAGGCTAAAGTTACAGAGTGCGACTCTCAGTCTACCTCAGGTCTGTATGTAGATGCTTGTGTGTATATATAAAATGTAAAATTTGAGGGACGCCTGGGTGGCGCAGTCGGTTAAGCGTCCGACTTCAGCCAGGTCACGATCTCGCGGTCCGTGAGTTCGAGCCCCGCATCAGGCTCTGGGCTGATGGCTCGGAGCCTGGAGCCTGTTTCCGATTCTGTGTCTCCCTCTCTCTCTGCCCCTCCCCCGTTCATGCTCTGTCTCTCTCTGTCCCAAAAATAAATAAAAAACGTTGAAAAAAAAAATTTAAAAATGTAAAATTTGAGAACCACATCTCTCCCCTGACTGCACTTAGCCAAATGGCAAAACCCGTCTGTGGCTGTGTAGAGAAGGTCAGTTCAACCCAGTGATTTAGTTGATTACTAACCTTTGTTGAATGGCTT
This sequence comes from Herpailurus yagouaroundi, assembly GCF_014898765.1. Taxonomy (NCBI): domain Eukaryota; kingdom Metazoa; phylum Chordata; class Mammalia; order Carnivora; family Felidae; genus Herpailurus; species Herpailurus yagouaroundi. The sequence goes on along the minus strand of NW_024412418.1, from coordinate 16,561,610 downwards.
CTGTTTACCTCTGCGGCTGGTGAAATAAATTCTATGGTAGATCCTTAATTCCTCACTCAACCTGATTAGCTAGAAGGTATAATCCCCATTTTACAGAGGAGGAAACAAAGATTTAACAGGTTTAATGACTTGTCCAAGGTTAATGATGCCAATAAATTGCCTTTTTATGATTGCTATGTGGAAATGTTAGTAGTTGTAGGAAGTTACTAACTTTTACTTATAGAAATGGGTTGGGAAGAGTATACCAATAGAGAGTTTGTTCAGACTTCCAGGGAAAAAAAAACCTATCGAGTATGACATGCTTTCTTTACTTCTGTGGTGTAAGGGCGCAGACTTTGGAGTCAGATGACCTGAGTCCTTCTGGCACTTGTTACCTGTCCGTCTTGATTTGTCTGAGCTTTTAGCGTCACCCATAAGCTAGGACTAATCATATTACATTTTTATTACTGAGTACCCTGAAAACGGAAACTTTTGAGAAGGAGATAAGAAATAATGGAGGATGGTTAGAAGCATGGCCTTGGGGGGGGGCGGTGCCTGGGTGGCTCAGTCGGTTGGGTATCCGACTTCAGCTCAGGTCATGATCTTACAGTTTGTGGGTTCGATCCCCGTGTCGGGCTCGATTCCCGTGTCGGGCTCTATTCCCGTGTCGGGCTCTGTGCTGACAGCTCGGAGCCTGGAGTCTGCTTCGGATTCTGTGTCTCCCTCTTTCTCTCTGCCCCTCCCCTGCTCATGCTCTGTCTGTCTGTCTCTCTCTAAAATAAATAAACATGTAAAAAAAAAAAAAAAAAGAAGCATGGCCTTGGGGACCGAAAAAGTATTTTCGCAACTGTACTTAGTACCTTAGAACCCTGTGGTTCTTGGGTAAGCAGACTGTTAGCTGCTCCAGGGGTGTAATAGGGCTTCAGTCTGCAGAAGAGAGACAATATGGTAGAGGTAGGTTGTGAGATTGAGGCAGACTGTGCTTAGGAGCTGCGGGGCAGAATGTGACCTACCCTTCCCGCATGCTGTGTTTTGCCCTGGTGTCACTGAAGTAGACTGTATCTGATCTTATCAAACTAGAAGAGACAAACGTTGCTCCTTGACAGCTGGCCTGTGGCCATTTACTGAAACCAAGGCAAGGAGCCCCTGATTGACATCCTTACTTTTCCTGCCTAGGTTGTATGAGAAGGTCCTTCCTGTGTTCCTTTGGGAAATCTGAATCTGCTCTCCCAAGGGTGTACGTTCTCCTTCTGTAAGAAAACTAACTGGGGGCTCTTTGTCTGTGAGAGCTCAGTGGGTACCGTGTAAAAGGCACACAATACATGTTCATGGTTACTGTCATCTGCACCTGCAGAATAGTTCTGCTGATGTTCCTGTGTGCCCGGAGAATACGAAGTTCTTTCTGTGTATTGTGTAGACTTCACAAAAAATATCTGTGAGAAAGATATTATTACCTCCGTTCTACAGACGAAACTTTCACCTTTCTGAGCTTCAGAAACACAGTTATTAGTCAGTACTCAAACCTGTTTCTCTACCACAACAGACTCCGTGAGGTTTACCGTTTTGACATGTAGCAAAGGAGACCTGCGTCTCACTGCCCTTTCCTCGGCGTTCTTGGTTGTGTGCCGTTGTTTGGTTTTGATGGCGAACAAATAACTGTGGTTTTGCAAGGAGAATGCTCAAAAAGGGAAGTGGAATAGAGGAGGAGGGCTAAGTCTTATTTTAAAATTGCTTTAATCTTCAGCAGGTAATATAGGCCTACTTAGTATATTCAAGTCTAAAAGGGTTAAAAATAGTATTTCTGTTTAGTTATCCCTGAAACTTTCAGTGTCAGTTCCCACCTCCCACCTCCTACAGGATAATTTCTGAGGCAAAAACTGTCTTTTTAGCTTATGCACAGGTTAAGATGGAAGAAAAGCAAGAGAACAAGGTAAACTGGAAGCTCTGACTCTTACTCCTGTTACAGGTCCTGGGTGTCTCTGGGGGACTCCTTCTTTCACATTTCTGCGGGGGGGGGGGGTCACTCAGAATTATTTTTCTGCTCACTCAGGAAGAGTTGTGTTCAGAAGTTTGTGATTGCTTTCTTTATTGCCAGCCTGGGGTCAGGCAAGGAGAAAGGCCTCTAAAGAGCAAGCAGTAGACTGAGTGGACTGTCAGTGAGCCTAGCATTCCCGTTGAACTGTTCTCCGGTGCCTCCAGTTCAGCACCACTGGGTTTCAGTGACACTGGGTTTCACATCAAGTTGTCATGGCAATAGAGTCATAGCAGCTGACAGCATGAACAGGCAGCCCTGGGAGGAGAGGATGCTTGGCGGTGGTGCCACAATCATCGTGGCTAGATCTCCGTCTCTCACAGTAAGAGCTGCTCATCAGTCTGCTGTGACCATGTCTCTCTCAGATGACTGGGGGCACACAGTTGCTGTCTGCTTCACAGCTGATTGGCAGATTCACTTCAGTTGTTTGTTAGGACCTTTCCAGTACAAAGCCTTTAGGCAGCACGGTCCTGAGCCTCTAATGCTGTGAGTGTATGTGCATGCGTGCGTGTACATGTATGTTCATATTTGCATTTGGGGGAGGGAAAACCATGAAGGAGGAGATTCAGAAGAAGCATAGAACAGGTTCATAAGCATGAAGCTGTTAAAGAAGAGAGTACTTAGGCTCAGGTACCAAAATTTACAGTCACAGGAAGAAGCACTCTAGCATAAAATGAAGGAAGGCTGGAGTATTCTGACTGGAATACGGGGTTCCTACCTGAATCGAAGGTACACGCCAAACCAAGGACTACCTAAGACAAAGCAAAGTCTAAACACCAAGGAGGAGGGAAGGGAGGATCAGCCGGAATTTCTCTGGGGCTTAGGATTCTGGTTAGCAAGTTTGAGGTATGAGTGAGAGTGGGACTGAACTAAAGGGCCTGAGGGTGGTGAGTGGCAGTTGGAGCTAAAGTGAAGAGTGTGGGTCTGGAGACCGGGTATAGGTATTTGGTGGAGAGTCATGGAAGGGAATGCAAAGAAAGGGGTTTTCATAGATACAGGGCAGACTTCTTTAGCCACTGTGGTGGAGGAGAGGCAGATGTGGGATGGCTTCTCACATTTAGTCAGAATGTATTGACCACCATTTTGTGCAAGAGCCTAAGCAAAGGTGTCATCGTTTCTCCTCTAGATACTAAGTCAAAAGACCTATTATCTGGTGGAGAAAATAAAACTGAACTCCAGAGTTTAGAGCCTGGCTGATGTCCTAAACCCTGGTGTCATTAAGGGGGAAGGCGGGGAATAGGACAAGGTCTGAAGGGAAAATATGGAAGAGTAATATTGTGGTTAAAAGGCAGATGTGTGGTCAAACTATGTGGGTTCAAACTCCAGGTCTGCCACTTACTCTATGTGAGTTTCTCACCCCCTCTGGACCTCAGTTTCTTTATTTGTAAAGTTGATGGAATAATAACTGCCACCACTTGGTATCGTCATTGTGATGACTAGTTGAAGGAAAACACATGAAATGCTTCCATAGTACTTAATATCTGGCCACTCAGACCAGGCAGCAGGAAAATGTTGAGGAGGAGGAAGAGGCCTCAGTTTGAGGCTTAATGGTTTGAGTAACAGAAAAGCACCCAGGTAGCGCCACACATCAAAAGGAATTGCGACACTAGAGGCCTGAAGAGAAAATCGAGGTTTGGGAGCCATCTGTGTGGAGGCAGTAGCTGAATTGCAAAAATGGGATGAAATGACTAAGAGGAAGGTGTGGAGAGAAGGTGGTTTGACCACAGAGGGTGTTTGACGATGTCTGGAGGTGGGGCGCGGCGCTACTGTTACCTCCTGCGAAGAGGCCGGGGTGTTGCTACGTATTTCACAAGGCACAGGACATTTCCTCTACACGAAGAGTTGTCAGCTCCGAGTATCAATAATGCTGAGGTTGAAAAAACCCTGGTTAGAGGAGTTTCTCAATCATAGTCACCTAGGGTAGAACTAGGGTAGAACTAGAGGGTAGAACTGCAGGGAGGGAGCCAATATACAGAAAGCCCGAGAAGTCCAGGGTCACAGAAACCCTGGAAGGAAATTAAAGACTGAGGGACATCGGTGGTGTCTAAATGCTGCAGACAGGTGACTAGTGAGGTTAAATGGAGTTGGTGACTAGTCGACTCTTTAGTGGTGTTCATGAGTGGGTTTTAGGTGACTTTCTAAATAAGCTTGGTGGTTAAAGGTAGGAGAGAGGGTAATTGCTTGACAGGGCAACATTGTCAAGGGAAAAGTTTATTTTATTCTCTTCTTTACTTCTTGTTTTGTGTCCCCTTTAGAATTTCTATAGCAGATTCCTAGTCTCCCAAAAGCCCCTCTAGTTTTGGCAACAAATGTGATTAGAGACAAATCCAAATTGGCGAAGCACTGCTCCAGGAACGTTAAATTTATGCAGTTATATCATTTTAGAGATAAAAGGGACACCGTTTGGCTTTTCACTTTTAGTAACTCGGGAGCCTGGGGCCCTGAGAGATTCATCGGTGATTGCCCCAAGTCACCTAGTTGGTTCGCTCCAGAAGACAGGACTGACTCCCTCAGGGCCTCTGACTTCTCATCCTGAGTGCTCTCCTCTGTGCAACTACTAGAATTGCTCTCTTGTCGTCTGATACTGGTTCGCAGGGGCTCAGTTTCCTTTTCAGGGGCATGGTGCTCTGTGGGGTGGCTGTCAGGGCACTGACCTGGAACAGGGGCGACTGAGGCGAATCTTGGCTCCACAGCTTACCTGCTGCCTGACACTGGGCAGGTGACTTAATCACTGTGGGCTTCAGTTTCCCTTAACATAAAATGAAAATGTTATTACCTACCTGAAAGTTAGACTAGAAACACTTGTAACAGCACCTGGAACACTGACTACACGTGGTAGCTCTTAGTATTTTCATTGTCATTATTCATAAGGCCCTGTCTTTGTCATGGATTAAAGGATCCGAGAATGTCCAATGATGGAATTAGGCCAAAGTTAGGCATACCTTCTCTTTTCACCCAGCGTTGCTTCTAACTCCATCTCCCACTTTGTAATAAAAGCAGTATCATGAGGCTTAGTGCTCCTTGGTTATATGAGGTCCTGAAGCAGATGTCCCTCTGACGTATCGTTAGGATGTCCATTTCTCATTGATGAGCCTGATACTTCTCTAAAATATGTGGCTTCACACTTGGTTACTCATCGGATCAGTTAGTTAGATCTTTTTTAGAATTTTTCAAGACGCTGAAACCTACTCGTCTGAGGAGCCTCGGGAGGACTGAAGCTCCCATGGAAGAACCTTCAAATGACGGGAGTAGCATGTGCTAAGTGCTTGACTGTTGTGGAAGCCACTATTTTAATGGGCTTAAGTTGAAAAGGGCTTTAAAAAACCCTTTGATTTCTTATAGGAAAGGGAAGTCCGATTAGGAAGGAAGGGTCCGTTATTAACTGGGAAGGCAAAGAATGAAAATGTTGATGTGCTTGAGATGTAGAAGAACTTGAATTGGCCTGGCCCTTTGGATGCTCACTTCACCCCCCAGACCTTTTCTAGGCTCCATTTCAGTGGCTATTTAGTTTTGTTTCAGTTGTTTAACTTTTTTTTTTTTAAATAGACTTTTAAAGAGCAGTTTTAGATTCAAAATTGAGCAAAAAAAAAAAAAAAATAACCAAGTTCCCATATATCTTCTGCCTCCACACACTTAGCCTCTTCCACTCTCAATGTTTCACACCAGAGCTGTAGATAAATTTGTTACATTTGATGAATCTGTATTGACTTATCATTATCACCCCAAGTCCATAGTATACATTAGGGTTCATTTTTGGTGTTATATATTCTGGGGGGTTGAATGAATGTATAGTAATATGTTATCTCCCATTATAGTATCATACGGAGTATTTTCACTGTCCTAAACATTCTCCATGTTCTGCATATTCATCTTTCCTTCTTCCCGGAATTCTGGCATCCACTGATCTTTTTGCTGCCTCCATAGCCTTTTCCAGAATGTCATGTAGTTGGAATCATACAATGTGTAACCTTTTTACATTAAATTCTTTAATTCAGTAAGATGCATTTAAGGTTCCTCCATGTGTTTTCATGGCTTGGTAGCTCATTTCTTTTTAATGTCGAATGGTATTCCATTGTGTGAATATATCAGTTTATTCATCGGTTCACCTACTTGAAGACATCTTGATTGCTTCCAAGGTTTGGCAGTTATGAAGAAAGCTACTGTAAATACCCCTCTGCAGGTTTTTGTGTGGACACAAATTTTCAGCTCCTTTGGGTAAATACCAAGGAGCATCATTGCTGGATCATGTGGTAAAGGTATGTTCAGTTTTTAAGAAACTGCCAAACTCTCTTCTAAAAGTGGCTGTACCATTTGGCATTCTCATCAGCAACGAATGAGAGTTCCTCGTGCCCTACATCCTTGTCTGCATTTGGTGTTGTCAGTGTTCAGATTTTGGCTATTCTAGTAGGTGTGTAATGACACTTCATTGTTTTAACTTGAGTTTCCCTAATGACATGATGTTGAGCATCTTTCCTATGCTTATTTGCCATCTGTATATCTTCTTTGGTGAGGTGTCTGTTCAGGTTGTTGGCTCCTTTTTTAATTGGGTTGTTTGTTTTATTATTGTTGCATTTTAAGACTTTGTATATTTTGATAACAATGCTTTATCAGATGTGTCTTTTACAAATATTTCTTCCAGGGGGCGCCTGGGTGGCTCAGTCAGTTGGGCGTCTGACTTGGGCTCAGGTCATGATCTTACAGTCGGTGAGTTCAAGCCCCAAGTCAGGCTCTGCGCTGACAGCTCAGAGTCTGGAGCCTGCTTCAGATTCTGCCTCCATCTCTGTCTGCCCCTCTCCTGCTCTCACTGTGTCTCTCTCTCTCAAAAAAAAAAAGAAAAAAAAAAAACCCAAATACTTCTCCTAGTCTGTAGCTTATCTTCTCCTCCTTTTAACAGTGTCTTTCACAGAGAAGTTTTTAATGAAATCCAGCTTGTCACATATTTATTTCATGGATAATGCCTTTGGAATTATATTTAAAAAGTCATCACCATGCCCAAGGCCATCTAGATTTTCTCCTGTGTTATCTTTTAGGAGTTCTATAGTTTTGCATTTTACATTTAGGTCTGTGATCCATTTTGAGTTAATTTTGGCGAAAGATGAAAGGCCTGTGGCTAGTTTAATTTTTTTTTGCACATGGATGTCCAGTTGTTGTAGCACTATTTGTTGAAAAGACTCTTTGTCCATTGTATTGCCTGTGCTGCTTTGTTCAAGGGGTTTCTGTGGGTCTATTTCTAGGCTCTCTTTCGTGTTCTATTGATATATTTGTTTGTTCTTTTACCAGTTCCACACTGTCTTGATTACTGTAGCTTTATAGTAAGTCTTGAAGTTGGGTAGTATCCTCCAACTTTGTTCTTCTCCTTGGATATTATGTTGACTCTTCTGGGTCTTTTGCCTCTCCATATAAACTTTGGAATCATTTTATCAATATCTACAAAATAACTTGCTGGAATTTTTATTGGCATTGCATTGCACTTATGGATCAAGTTGGGAGAACCGACATCTGACAATATTTAGTGTTCCTATCCATGAATATGGATCTATTTAGTTCTCCTTTGATTTCTTTCATTAGAATTTTGTAGTTTTCCTCATACATATTTTATTAGGTTTATACTTAAGTATTTCATTTTGGGTTGCTATTGTAAATGGTATTGTGCTTTTATATTCAAACTTCATTTGTTCATTGCTGGTATATAAGAAAGTGATAGACTTTTGTATATTAACTCTGTATCCGGCAACCTTGTTTCAATTCCTTATTAGTTCCAGGAGTTTTTTGGTCAGTTCTTTGATATTTTCTACATAGACAGCTATGTTATTTGTGAACAAAGACAGCTTTATTTGTACCTTCCCAATCTGTAAACCTTTTATTTCCTTTTTTGTCTTACTGCATTAGCTAGGACTTCCAATATGATGTTGAAAAGGAGCTGTAAGAGGACACATCCTTGCTTTGTTCCTGATCTTAGTAGGAAAACTGTAGTTGCTCATTAAGTGTGACTTTAGCTATAGATTTTTTGTAGGTGTTTTTTATGAAGTTAAGAACGTTTCCCTCTGTTCCTAGTTTGTTGAGAGTTTTTAAAATCATAAGTGGAACTTAGATTTTATCAAATGATTTTTCTGCATTTATTAATATAATCATGTGACTTTTCTCCTCTAGCCTGTTGACATGATAGATTATACGAACTGATTTTCAAATGTTGAAACAGCCTTGCATACCTGAGATAAATCCTGCTTGGTCATGGTGTGTAAGTTTTTTATAACATTGTTGGATTCAATTTGCTAACATCTTACAGAGGATTTTTCTTTGAGCTTCATTTCTTTTTAAAAATTACTGTTCAAGAAAAGTGTCATGCATTATTATAGGAAATTTGGACTGCAAGTGAAAAAAAGAAAAATACTCTTAATCTCATTGCTCTGAGGTAACCACTCTCCAACATTTTGGTGTATTTCTTATTGTCTTTTATAATAGAAATATTAATAACAGCAACAGTAAATATCATTATTACTTCATTGAGTGGATACTTGAAGTAACTAATTGATAAGTGAGGTAGAGATCCCATGGTGCTGTATTTACACAACGGGATAATGAAAGAAAGTAAGGATATACATGACTGCTTTTGTCTAGAGTCTTTTGATGAAGATAAGAAAAATGGTTTAAGGAAGAGATTAAATATTCCCCTTAATTACCTTTTCTATACCCTCCTCAGTGCCCCATCGTAATATCCAATCAATTCAGGCTTCTAACCAGGTTGTCAGGAAAATACTTGACCTCACTCAGAATGTGAGTAATGGAATGTAGTTCATAGTTTGTGTCTGCTGTGTTTCTAGGCTGCTGGATAATTTTCCAAGCCTTAGGAATGAGCATTGGTTTTAGTCCCAGACAGTGGCTATTCTTCTCATACACAAAAGACACTGAAAAAGGACTTTATCCTCCTCATTGATGAAGCTCTTCCCTCACCTGCCCTCACTGGAGACCGATAGAGATTTGGACAGTGCTCTCATGCAACAAAATGCCAGAATAAATACTAGAGGCTATATAGAAGCCTGAACTTTGAGATTCCCAACATGAAAGTTTCCATGGACACTGGCATGCAGGGAAGGGCAGTGTGCTGGGTGGGAGTGAAGACAGATTGCAGCATCTGAAAAAATTCCATTTCGTGCTTTTTTATTTTTCTGTTTTAGAATTGTAGTCATTCAGAAAAGGAAAGGGGGAGTAAAAGTGGACTTCTTGACCTTTGGGGGAGGAATTTAGAGTCTTCTCAAACCATTTCATACAGCTCACACTTTTTTAGGTCATTTTTGGAGTAGACCCTTTAAACTTACTTGCAGGAAATTTGTCTAGTAGAACAAGTATTTCTGACTCTTCAATCAGTATAGACTCTGATGCTTTTCTTTTGTGTAGCTTTCTTGCTCCTGACCGTGTTCCATCTTTCTCAGTTCCTGTCAGCAACACTTTTCTGGAACAAATCTTTCTTAAGCTATGATGCTTTCTAGCTAGTGTGCTTTTTCCCTTTTGAAGAAATAATCTGCCTATAATAGAAAAATAAACATTGGTTTCCTACAAGCCAGCTAGCTAGGAGTTAATGGCTTATAACCCATGTCAAGCATACTGAATGGTGTTGTTTTTAAGTACAAACTCTTAATTCAAGGTTTTATGTGTTTAATTATGTATGTGTAAAGTGCCAGTCTGTATGCCTCTTGGGTCCAGCCTGGCTTGGAAATATTAACTATGAGAGCATATAGATGTACCATGGGATAAAACTTACCTCTTCAGATGTGCATCCTTTATCCCAAGATTCACTTGTGGGGAATAACATCTCAGTGGGGATAATATCAGTGCTGCATGTTAACCAAGGAAACATCTCAATTAGGAAGAAATACATTTGAAGGATCTGAAGCAGGCAGAAAGGGATCATTACAGGCGGTAATGTTGTCACACAGAATATACTGGGGTGGACCAAAGGAAGTTGATTTCTAAACTTGACTTTATTACTGCACTTCTGTGTGTGTGTGTATGTGTGTATGTATTACCTATAAAATGAAGAGGTTGGACTCCACTCTGATGAGCTCAGATCTTCACTTGTTATAACTATTCACAAATAAGCCATCAAGTTCTTCAAATTACAATGCTGTGTTTAAGTAATTTTGGTAAAATTCTATGTTTAAATAATAACATAGTTTCTCACCCTAATGCAATCATAACAAAGATATATCAACTTGTGTGTAACCCACGGCTTTTAAGTTTCAACAGCTTAGGGGCCAGTTGACCAAAGGAAGCAAAATCCTTTTAGGGTTTCATTTGTGTAGAGGACCCAGGTACCTCAGGGGAGATTTTGCTGGAGACCACTACCAGTGCCCTAGGAATTACTTTAAGGAGGAGGAGATTTTTCTTTTAAGCAGAATAGTTCTATTTGGGGTTCTGTTATATTTTAGGGTTCTACATTAAGGTTTTGTTTGGGGTAAGAGAAGTTTTGGGCTTTAAAAAAGTTTAACAATTACTAGTAGATCCTATAAAAAAAGGAATCTTTTACATTGCCAATTTCACCGTTCTGTGATACACCCACCCTTCTCTTCTCTGCATATGTGGAGTTTTCTTTTTTACTAACACTGTATGTAATACAGTTAGGAATATAAGACTATCACTCTCACCTTTGGGGAGCTATAGGATAGAGGCTGAAGAAGTTCCAAGAAACCCACTCAGAAATGATGTCAGTAGAGGTGCTGACAGGAGGAGTCTGCTGCTCTTGGAGAACTGTGAAGTTTGTAGCAGAATGGAGTTTTGATGGCAGGGAGGTGTAATAAAACTTGAAAAGGAATTTTGAAAGTTGTTTCACTCCTGCCATTGGTAGGAGTCCTTTCTCCTGACTACTCAACCTGTCACAAGCCAGGTACCCTGGGAGTCCCTTCTTTGGCCTCTGAATTTGAATGGATGCTAAGGCCCAGAAATCTGTTCTTATCATTTTGAAATAGGTTGGAGAATACCTATTTGTTAATTAGTAGGGAACGGGAGTGAAAAGGATAAAGGTTTATGGAGTAGGTTATTCTGCCTTCAATTCTTATTTGTAGATGGTCTGAATAAGATAAGCTGTACAGAATAAATGTTGGAAAACCTATGTAAAGCAATGGGAAGTCGAGAATTCGACTTTTTTTTTTTTTTTTTTTTTTTTTTTTTTTAACCCATGATTTAGTCACCTGCTGCGGTCTAGTCACACCTTTCCTGACTGATAGCTTCTGACTCAAACCACATGTATACGTGAGGGCTAGTAAAATAGGTTGTGAGTCAGTTTTTATTGTGTTCTCATTTTTAGTCACTTGTAACTGTTGAGCGATTTTTTCAGGCACTCAGAAAAGTTCATCTCTTAGCTAAAACTTTCTAGGTTTAGTCTCCAAGAGAAGGTCTTAGATCTTAGAAGATGTAATTTATTTCAAGGTTACAGATTCATTCGTAAAAGATCATCATAAAGTAGAAGAGCCTTGAAATAAACACACTAAAAATAAAAAGATATTATATAAATAAACACAAATCACAGTTCTCAAATCTCATACAGAATTTGCGGGGACATTAATAACATTTAACACTCCCCCTCCCCTTTTCTTTAGCACGGGGAGAGAGTATAATGAATTCCTGAGGGCTCATGTCACTTAGTCACTTGATGTGTGAAAGGATATGGATACCGTCACACAGGCTTTATTTTGTATTGGTGTTCTTATGGCAGTGTTACAAAAGCTGCTTAGAGTATCAGGCCTCCTTCACTTTTTAAGAGCTAGTTAAAAATGGCCCCATCTTTCCCTCTTCTTTAGACTTTCTCTTCTTCAGTCTACTTTTTAGGTTTTCCCAGTTTGACTTTTCCTTCCCAGAGACTATTATAGTGAACAGAGCACCACTGGGAACAGGAAGATTGGTGTCCCCTGCATCTTTTACGAGTCCCCTGCAGCTGCATCTGTCTCCTTGTCTGTAAAAGCAAGGTGTCACATAGGTGACAACTACTTTCTCTTTCAGCTCTAAAATTCTCTACTGGCCTTTCTTCTGTCCACTGCTCTACCTTTTCCCTATTCCCTACGTTAGCTATTCACCATGCATAGTGGTTTGAAAGTACTCCTCAGATAAACATGGTCGTTGGGAAACATCAGTAAGTGTAGTTACTGGTAAGAGACAAGAGTTTAGAAGTTCTTGTTTTGGTAGTTTCTCACTTTGTTTACCGAATGCCCTAGCCACGTATAGCCTGCAGCCATATTTTATTTGGTTGGCTCGGTGGTTGCTGCAAAATAAATCTGTAATATAATTTTACTCATCAGAGAATAAAAATTTTAAGGCTTGACATTATCTAATATTGGTGAAGGTGTAGAGAATGCTTACTTTCACACGTTGTGGGAATGAAATTGGTACATCTTTTTTTGGAGGGCAGTTTAGCTGTATCAGTCAGTATTTTTAGAGTACATATAAATTGATTCGGTGACTCCAAAAGTCTCTGAAAAAAACTCATATGCAAATACTAAGAGATCTATCCAAGGATGTTCATTACTGTGTTGTTTGTAATAGCAAAAGTTTGGAAATATCTTGTATTTCCACTAAGAAGGAAAATATTTAATGGGTATGTTTGACTTTTTATTTATATATGCAAGTATTCATATTGTATACATCCATATCATACAGACATTTAAAATAAAACAAATGAAGTTGATCTGTATGTACTGACATAATTTAAATAGAAAAGACACATAACGTATGTTCACTATGACCCATTTATATAAAAAGAACATAATTGTGTACATATATGTATATAACTGGATAGGAAATGGCTGGAAGGTTACATACCAAACTGTTAACAGTAATTACCCTCCAGAGAGAAAAATGGTATTGAGATGGAGAGAGAGGAGTAAGTTCATTTTTTACAATGTACACTTACCTGTTAAATTGTAAAAAGTAATATGTATTATTGGTATAAAAATGAACAAAAGGAAAAGCAAAATGGGAAGGATACGGAATTACTTCATAAAGATTATAAAAAAGGCAAAAAGATTAGTAAGAAATTCATTGACAATATCAGGCGAACATTGTTTAGGGGATATTCCTAAAACTTCAGGATCAGATAGGAAACGCTTTTGGCCAGGGCGGTCCAGCACTTACAGTAGCAGCTCTGCCGTTCCATTTCTCTGTGTGTCCAACTCATTATTCTTACTTGTCTGTGTTCTGCAGGTAACCCGGGACCAGATGAAGGTGTTTATACAGCAGGAATTTAAGAAAGTTCAGAAAGTGATTGCTGATGAGGAGCAGAAGGCCCTTCATCTAGTGGACATCCAGGAAGCAATGGCTACCGCTCATGTGACTGAGATACTGGCAGACATCCAGTCCCACATGGATAGGTTGATGACTCAGATGGCCCAAGCCAAGGAACAACATGATACCTCTAATGAATCAGCTGAGCCAAAGGCGGAGGTAAAGGAGAATGCCTATAATTATTCGTAGCAGAAGTTGGAGGAAACGGACTGCCGTGTTTGTTAGCTCTGGAAATTCCCCTTTGTGGTCCCTAAACATGAGTGAATTGAAAGCTCAGATAGGGTGTAAGTGTTTAGATCTGTGTATAAACCAATATGGAAGTATTGGCTGCTAGGGCCTACACTCAGCAGCTGGAGCTGGCAAAATATTTGTCTACGACGACTTAAAGGAGTATAGTCGATAGGGCAGATACTAATCACAGTTAAGGAGGGAAGTGAGAAATCAGAGTCACAGAAGAAGGCAGTTGACAGATTCCCAGTTGTGAAATGAGCCTCCAAATAAAGTCATCACAGGGATGACAACAAGGTGAATGAGAGTAAGTCAGGATGTAGGGCATAAAGCAGCCCAGAATGAAACGTTTTGGACTGATTTTGTGAGTAGTGAAAAGGAGCCTCAGCTTGGTTTTTATATGGAGCCAACTGCATAAATTGGGGGCATAACTGTTGGATTAAGAGAGGCATGTGGCACTGGATCAAAAAAGGTGTGAGTGAGGGGCACCTGGGTGGCTCAGGAGAAGTAGGTTAAGCATCCCTACTTTGGCTCAGGTCATGATCTCGCAGTTCGTGAGTTCGAGCCCCGCGTTGGGCTGTGTGCTGACAGCTCGGAGCCTGGAGCCTGCTGGGATTCTACATCTCCCTCTCTCTCTCTCTCTCTCTCTCTCTGTCCCTCCCTGGCTTGTGCTCACTTGCTCTCGCTCTCGCTCTCTCAAAAATAAATAAAAATTAAGAAAAAAAAAGGTGTGAATGAAGGACACAAGGTATATGTTGAATCACTACAGATGTTAGTCACTGTATTCATTGTTATTTTGTAACAGGCAGAAAAGGTCTTGGGCATTTTACCAAACAACATATTCTGGCATTTAGAATATAATTGTAAAATAAAATTTAAGACAGCCATTTGAAAAAATATTATGGAATTTATATTTCAGCCACTGTTGAAAATTCTGGTCAAGCTTATGCGAGAAGGGTAGGCCCTTCTAGAAGAAAACCTAGGGCAGTCCTGTGGACTTTCCAGGACTGCTACTGACTCACTGAGCTTACTGCTTAGCTAGCAGTCTTGCCTTGGCCTGGTACAGCCTAGCCACAGAATACACCAGCCAACGGAAGAGCCAAGGTATAATCCAGGAGGCAGGTATTGTCTGAGCCTACCTGACAGAAAATGTAAGAGACCATTGGACAGTTATCTGCTTCACTCACCCAAGGTTCTTGATTAATTTTCATCCGTGTGTGAAAAGGATAAAATAGGTCTTGTTCTTTTCATTTTATCCTCCCCAGAATTAAGAAAGTGTGTGCCTAAGTAAGTTTCTAGCTAGGAAGAGAGCAGTTTATATTCATCATTTCACTTAATTCTTATATCAGCATCCATTATCTTTGTTTTACAGATGGGATATTGAGCTACAGAGAACTGCAGAGATCCTGAGCCAGTATCATTTAGTTAGTAGAAAATGGAGCCAGGATTCAGATTTAAGTCCATCTTGTCCCAGTTGCCTGTGTGTTTTCCCTACTGCATGCTGTATGCCAAGTGTCCCATTTGTTTATGTGGGGAAAATGAAGAGAATTAGTGTCCTAGACGGCTTTGCACTCCTAAGATCTTTTATAGTGTCGAGGTGCTCACTTTGTATCTTAAACAAAAAATTCAACCACAGTTAACTCAAGGGATCAATGACCTAACTCTGTCCCAAATTCTCTGCAAATCGGACCCCCACATTTTTCTGTGTGTTGATTAGGTTGCTTTTTCAAAAGTAAAGATTTAATTTTTAGAGATATCTCTTTTATTTTCATTTCAAATAACGAATTTAGTCCCTCCCCTGCATTAACTGCCCTCTAAGCACGTCAGCTGCTCAGCTGAGCTGCGCTTGTTAACTCTGATGGAATTACTCCTAGGGATGCAAAACTGACAAGGCCTAAGGACCAGGCTGTGGACAGAATAAGCTGTTAAAGACAAGAAGTAGCATTCAGCTGGCTAGGGCTTTTACAAAGAGCTGTTCTCATCTAATAGCCTCTTGTTCCAGCTAATCTGGTAACTTATTGATCAGAGCAAATCCCCAGTACCTCTCTTTCACTCAACAGAGGAATTCTTTTCTTCCTTTTGCATGTTCTAGATTTTTTTTTTAATCATCTGCATTTGGATTTGGCCAAAAGATTCTTCCCTGCAACATTTTATTAGAAATTTTCGAACATATCGCAGAATTGAAAGGATTTTACAGATTACACCCTATACTTCCACCTAGATTCTACCATTAACATTTTTTAATTAACATTTTAATATACCTGAATCATGATATATACATAGCCATCTTTCCAGCCTTCCAATCTTCAATGCACCTTATTTTTTGATGCATTTAAAATCAAATTGCAGCTTCTGATTCTGAGCAAGATAAACATATTTCACTTTATTCCACTAATCACAGCAAAAATTCCCCAACAAAATATTTAAATTACCTACCAGAAGACTCTTAAAAGCATGGAGAAAAGATGGTCCTGACTTGGGATCTTGGGATCTTGGGATTTGAGGAACTACATGGCAGCGAGTTCTCTGGGATTTTTCTTGCTTCCGGATATCCTGGCCTGGGTGCCCTGCAAACTGGAAATCCTAGTGAGCACAGACAAAAAGAAAATCTCCAAGAAAAGCCCGCTCTCTTTAGTTAGAGGACTAGGAAAAAGGGCACTTCGGCTATAGAGAAAGCTTTTGACCATCTTACATATTCTGAAGACACACACCATGAATAATGCTGCACCCCTTCCCAGCCCCAGATGGCACTGCAGTAGTGGAGCCAGTGGAGTGAAAACCTATTTTTTATCCTCCCCTGCTTTTCCCTGGAGCCTCTAGGTGAAAGACTGGCTTCTGTCATCACCCCTGCCCTGCAGCATCAGGAAGGAAGTAGTATCCCTCCCCTATGGAGACTGTAGATGGAGTTCTAACTCCTCCCTCCCCACCCCTACACTAACTAGACAATATACCTCCCTAACGGGTCAGCGCGTAGAACCTCATCTTCCACTCTTACCCAGTAGTAATGAATTGGTGCCCCTGCTCCAGGTAGCACTGTGCTGACTATAGCATGGAGTTTTGTCATGTAGTGGGGCAGACCAGAATAGCACTGCAGAATCTTTTAAACTAAACTGATGTTTGAACCATAGTCCACAGACCCGATCTAGGACATGTGTTCTGATTCTTCTTTTTTTTAAAAACCATAATTTATTTTTATTTTTATTTTATTTTATTTATTTTTAAATTCAAGTATAGCTGATGTACAATGTTACATTAATGTAAGAGGACATATGTTTTGAATTTAAATAGGTTGACGTCTTGCTAGAATAGAAGATTTAAATAGGAATCAGATTCTTAAATACTCAAATGTTCAGGATACAGTCCAAAATCACTCATTATACCAAGAACCAATAAATCTCAATTCTGAGAAAAGGCCACAACCAAGATGACACAGATTTTAGAATTATCAAAGGATTTTAAAGCCACTATTTAATGAAAATGACTCAGTGAGCAATGAACACATGCTCTGGAAACAAATGAAAACTAAAAAATCTCAGCAAAGATATAAAAGATATAAAGAAGGACCAAATGAAAATTTTAGAACTGAAAAATACAGTAACTGACATAAAGCATTCACTGGATTGGCTCAGTAGCAAATTGGAGATAAGAGAGGAAAGAATTGATGAATTTGAAGATATAGATCCAATCTGAACAACCAAGAAAAAAAGAAAACCAAAACTGAGTCCCAAGGACCTGTGGGACAATAAAAAAAGACCTAATATACACGTCACCCACGTCCAGGAGGTGAGCAGAAAGAATGTGGGGCTGAAAAAAAATTGAAGAAATAATGGCTCAAAACTTTAAAAATTTGGTTGAAAGACATAAACCTAGAGATTTAAGAAGTTGAATGAACCCAGGCAAGATAAATCTAAGAAATTCATACCCAGACACATTAAAATCAAACTAATGAAGGACAAAAAAAAATCTGGAAAGCAAAGTAGCTACAGAGAAATGACACATTAGCTATGGGGAACAATAATTTGAATGTGAATGTGGTGTATATAAGATAATTTGTTCTGTATCTATCGAAGTGATTATATGGGTGTTTTAAATTATTTTATTGTAATGGCTGATTATATTGATTAATTTTATAATATTAAATCAACCTTGCATTTCTGAGATAAACTCCCTCTTGGCCATTATGTATTTATCATCTGGGTTCAATTAAAATTTTTATGTTTGTGTTCAATGAGGGATATTCATCTGTAGTTTGATATTTTTATAACATCGTTGTCAGGCTTACATATTAGGGTTAGCTGGCCTCAGAAAACAAGCTGAGAAGTATCCCCTCCTCATCTTCTGAAAGTTTGTGTGTGATTGATGTTATTTCTCCCTTAAATATTTGGTAGTGTTTACTAGCAAGATCATCTACCCTGGAACTTCTTAATGTAAAGGTTTTTGATAACCAATTTAATTTCTTTAATATAGAGCTATTTTGGTTTCATGTTTATTTAAATTTAATTTGTGTTGTATTTAAGTTGTGTCGTGTTTATTTAAATTTGTGCTGTAATTTTCACAGAATTTGTTGTTTTCATTTAAGTGGTATTTTTTTACTGTGAAGTTGTTCATAGTGTTTTCTTGTTATTTTTTTAACTACAGCATCTAGAATGATAACCTATCTTTCATTATTGATAACTTGTGATTTTTCTCTTTTTTTTATTGAGCAGTCTAATTGCTATTTTATTAATTTGGTTAGTGTTAAAGAACTTTTTGATTTGCTAATTTTATTCTTTCCTATTTTGTTTATATCTGTTTTTATTTCCTTTTTTTCTGCTTAGTTTGAGTTTACTCGTTCTTTTTTCTAGGTTTATGAATCATCGATTTTACTACCTTTTAAAGTCAGTTTTCAAACCTGTACATTTCTCTCTAAGCACTGCTTTAGTTGAATCCTAAACTTTGGCTGTGTTCTATTTTCAGTATCATTCAGTTTGAAATATTTTTCATTTACCATGTGATATCTTTTCTTTACTCACTGATTATTTACAAGTGTCTTGTTTAGTTTCCAAATACTAGGGATTTTCCTACATGTCATACTGTTATTCATTCCTAACTTTTTCCATTGTGATGATCAAAGAACATGTTCTGAATGATTTCAAGCTTTTAAGATTTATTGAGACGTATTTTGTGGCCCAGCATATGGTCTATCTTGGTAAATGCATATGTGCACCTGTTTTGTAGTTTGTGGTTGTAGTGTTCTATTAAATATCACTTAGTGCTCAAATAATTTATGTTTTTACTGATTTTTGTGTCCAGTTCTAGCAACTGCTGAGAAGGGTTAAATTTCTAAGGATCATTAAGGAATTATTTATTTCTCTTTTTAACTCTATCAATTTCTTGAGATATTTTGGAAGTCTCTTCAAGCAAATACATGCTTATGATTATTATGTCTTTCTGATGAACTGACCCTTTAATCATTATAAAAAGTCCCTCTTTTTCTCTGACAATACTCTTTGTATTCATGTGTATTTTATCTAACATTAGTAGAGCTGACCCAGTCTTCTACTTACTGTTATACATGGTATGTTTCTGTCCATTTGTTTTTGGTCTATCTTTTGTTAAAAGTGTGTTTCTCTTAGGCAGCGTATGGCTGGGTCTTACTTATTCTTTCATCTTCTGGATAATCTCTGCCTTTTAATTGAAGTATGCAGCCCATTAACATTTAATGTTATTACTAACCTGGTTGAATTTAGGTCAGCCATGATTTGTTTTCTGTTTATCCCTCTATTTCTATTCCTCTTGTCTTTTCCTGTCTTCTTTTGGATTTTTGAATTCACTGTTAATTGAATTCCATTTTAATATATTTTTTGGGCTTTTAGCTCTGTTACTTTATTCTTATTTTGTAGTGGTTTCAATGGGGATTGTAACATATATATTGTGATGTATGTAATATTTGTTATATATATGTATAGATCCTTACATTTTCTGTCTACTTATAATTAATATAGTACCACTTCTTATAAAATGTAGGTACCTTGAAACTATATAGGCCAATTCTCTTTTTATGTCCTTTATGTTATAGTTGTCATATGTAAAAAATCTACATTATAAACACTACAAGGCAGTTATAATTTTATATCAAACAGTCACATGCTTCTAAAGAAGTTAAGGAAAACAGGGGTTCCTTGGTGGCTCAATCGGTTGGGTGCCCAGCACTTGATTTCAGCTCAGGTCATGATTCCGGGGTTATGGGATCAAGCCCCACTTTGGATTCTGCTCTGAGCCTGGAGCCTGCTTGGGATTCTGTCTCACTCTCCCTTTGCCCCTCTCCCCCACTCACACGTTCTCTCTTTCCCAAAATAAATAAAATTCTTTTTTTAAGTTAAGGACAATAAAATCATAATTTTGTATCTGTATATATCTAGTTTTTAAGCAGGTTTGTGATAATAGTTGTGTAACTGTGAATTTAAAATTATTGAATATACACTTAAAACAGGTCATTTTATGGTATGATAAATTATACCTCAATGAAGCTGTTAAAAACAAAAATTGTAAATATTCTACCTGCTCAAGTGCCATTTGCCTTTGATTTATGAAGATTATTTAAAAACCCGTCCATTAACACAGTGTGCCTGTTTTAAGAAATCTTCAGTAGGATCAATTTGATTAGGCCAAGTAGAATCACAGAGCTTCTGGTTGAGGAAGTCCAGAGATGACAAGGTTTTTTAGTGACATTTCTTTTTAAAAATGCATTTCTGGGGCGCCTGGGTGGCTCAGTCGGTTAAGCGGCCGACTTCAGCTCAGGTCATGATCTCACGGTCCGTGAGTTCGAGCCCCACGTCGGGCTCTGTGCTGACAGCTCAGAGCCTGGAGCTCGTTTCAGATTCTGTGTCTCCCTCTCTCTCTGCCCCTCCCCTGCTCATGCTCTGTCTCTCTCTGTCTCAAAAATAAATAAACGTTAAAAAAAAAATTTAAAAAAAAATAAAATAAAAATGCATTTCTAATAAATCTTTTTGGGTCCTCTTATAGAATATAGGGTACGGGAGGAATTTAAGTACCACTCCCATAGGTCTAATGGGAGGTGCTCTTTCCCCTCTTCAAATAACTAACTAAATAAAGTTGTTTCCTTCTTAATCACTATAGAATATTAAAAACTTATAGACAGAGCAGAAAGTAAATGCACTAAATTGGTAGTTATCGTTGGGCATTTTTCCTTTTTTCTTCTTTTTTTGGTATATGTTTTTTTCCCCCAGCTTTATTGAGATAAATAGACATATATGTAAGTTTCAGGTGTACGAGTGTCATGATTTAATACATACATATATTGCAAAATGGTTGTTACGACAATAAAGTTGGTTAACCTATTCATCCCCTCATGCTCTTTTTTCTTAACATTATATATTAAATTTCCTCATATTATCAGAAATTCTTCATAAGCATAATGTTTGAATCTCAATGATACAAACTTTACTTAATCTTAGGTTACTTCTGACTTCTGACTACCATTTATTACATTACAGGGCATAAGTCATAAGTAATTACTGAGTCAAAAGTATGGGCATTTTTTAGGCTTTTGTACCTGTTTGTAAACTGTCCATAGAACAGTTACATCAGTGTAGATTTTCATCATCAGTTTTGACAGTCTTCCGTTTTTTGCCTGAATTTTATCAACTTCTTTTCCAAAGTCAAGTACTTTTCAAGTATTTTTATTTGCACGTCGTGAGTACTTCCATCTCTTGTCTAGTTGGGAGAGAGGAGTACTGAGCTACGTGAGATAATTTTAGAAAAAGTTCCAATGAGCAAATAATTAAAAGTGATACGTGCATACCCTAAACATTTATTTTAAATTTGAAATACATATCTGTATATTTCTTTGATTTTGAGTCAGGTTCTTTTCTTTAAGAATATGGGTTTGCCACGTGGAGTGGAGCATCATGTTCCTGGTATAAACCACATCCATACTGCACTGTTTATAAGACCCAATTCCAGGATAATATTTGAAGCAAACTGAATGTAGAACCCTAGACTTGTATATTTTATTTTTTCTAATATTTTGCATGTGTCTCACCTACACCGGAGTTGACAGCAGTTTTTAAGTAACTCCTCTTCATTCAACTTAGTTTTCATGGAAGCAGCAGTACCCTCCTTCATTCACTTTTTGCTATTTAATAAGATGTGCTGTCCTAATTACAAGTTCAGCTGACATAAACAGGCTTAGCAACAAACTTGCTTGATGCTTGGTGAACATACGTTTCCTCTGGTGGAAGGAGAAACAAGAGGTCGTAGGTACTAGAAAGTAGCTGACCAGCCACGAACATACAGGATATTTGATGGAGGGATTGGAAAGCACTGCTTAATCTAACAGGTCATTTAAAGAGAAGCTGTTGTTTTGCAGGCTTTCACTTCTAATACTCTCTGACACCAAAATTCACTCGCAATGGGGGTAGAAATTAATCTTAATTCCTACTTACATCTTGCCTTCCTTCCTTCCCATTCTTGAATAATTATTACATGCCTTGTGCTGTGTTAGGTGCAACGAATAAAGAGATTAACAACACACAGTTTCTGTTCTCAAGGAGTTAAAATCCAAAGAGGGAACTACTGTATGGTACTGTCACTGTTGGTTTTCTGCTAGAACCAGCCCAGAAGTATGAGCCATGGAAATATGGAGGACAGAGTAGGATTACCTCGCCCAATCTGTCAGTGAGGGAAAATTTCCAAGTGAGGCTTGATCTGACAGGATGGATAGGAATTAGGCTTTCATAATAGGAGGGACTAGCATGCACACTCTTACAAGGAAGATTTGCAGACTTCTGGATGTCTGCTGACCTATTCAAAATTGCCCTATGTGTGTGTGTGTGTGTGTTCATTCATTTATTCATTCCTTCAACAGTTGAAACGCTCACCCTAGTCTTTCTCCATGCTTTGTGAGAGTGATTATTGCTTCTGAAAAGCCACATATCTATAAGCCGAAATGAATGAATGTAAAAGCACTGTCTTATGCCCCATCTTCTCTGTCCTTTCCCACTCTCCCTAGAGACGTTATTAATCAATTCAGGGAAAGTACAATAATGGGCACCATTTGTCGAACACTTATAATGTACCAGACACTTACTCAGTGTTCTACATGTTTTCTCATTTATTTTAACCCGTATTGCCACCCTGTGAGGTAAGAATTAGGATCCCTATGTGTAGAGCAGGGAACTGAACCTTGGGGAGTTAAGGCAAATTGCCAAAAGCTTCACTGTTGGAATTGACGGACCCGAATTTGAGACCATGTTTCTCTAAGTCAGAAACCCCATCTCTTAACTGCTGCGCCAAGATACAGGACTGTGAGGAGGACTGACTCTAAATCATGGGAGAGTTTGGCTACTTTTTTCCAAAAGATTCTCCTAGACAATTACTTTGAACATCCAAAGATAATTGAAAAATTGTATTGAGGTTTAATTAAGTCATTGATAGTTATGTAACTCATATTCAATTTAAATTCTATGAAGTTTTTTCTTACTAGATTATAGTTCCCATAAGACCTGCTAGTCGATCAAAATGCAAAGAAAGCTTCCAACACCCCTATGCCCTCCTTCCACCGCTCGCCCCACTTCTCTCATTGGAGTGTGGATGATTAGTGCCCTGACCAAGACTGCAAGTCCTTAGCAGTCTGCTAAAAATGCCCTCCTTCTCCAACCTCCAGTGTATCATCTGATTTAAATCACCTTTCTGGCTACAGCTGTCCTTTTAGACTTGTGCCCCGGCAGTCCCCCTCGACCTCAGTCACACTCGCAGCCCTCCGGCCCCACACCACCGCCACCTCCCCTGCCTGGAACACACACAAACACGTCCCCGTTCTCTAGTTTCATTAAACTCAAAATTCCTTAAAAATACTTTTTTTTTTTTTTTTTTTTTTTTTTTTTTTTAATTGCTATGCCTTTGCTCTTACTAGTCTGGTGCCCTTCCCACTCACCTTCTGTTGTCAACTTGGGAAAATCCTGCTTATCCTTCAAGGGCCAATATAAATGTCACCTTCTCTGTGAAGCCCTCCCTTCCCCCTTCCCCAGAAGAGGCAGTGTTTGTCATTTCCCTTCTGACTCTTAAAGTAGTCTGTCTATTTCTTTGGTAGAGCCCTCGACACAGTTCATTTTCTGTGTCTTTTTGTCTGTTTCCCCTGCTCCTGATTGGGAGCTCCTAGGTTAGATCATTATTTATCTTTCACCCTCAGTGCCCACATGTAGTAGTTTCTTAATGATCATACTGAATCGTTACTGATATTGATACTAACCTTTATTAAGTGCATCCTATATCTTAGGCACTGTGCTTGATGTTTATATGTAAATATTTCCCTGTTTAATCCTCATACTCCTTGTATACTGTATTACGCCTTGTTTTACAAAGTAGGAAACTGAAGTTAAGTGAGGCAAAATAACTTGACCAGGTTGACACAAGTGGACGGAGTAAAGATTTGAGAGTGTCTGACTCCAGAGTTCATTCCTTTATACCGACAGAAACAGTCAATCTGATACGTTCCCTGGGGACTTACCAACAACTAGGAGATAGATTCTCTATTGAGACCAACCCTGAATGGCTAAAGAGAAGCATGTAAAATACCCTGTAACCAAAAGGATGAGTGAGGTCCTTGGAAAAGGCTTGAGAGTCATTTGAAAAATTTTGTTTATTCGCAAGAAGAGGCTCAAAGGACTCTGTTCTGATCACTGGTAAAGTTAGGTTCAGAAAATCCAGTACCCGGACAAATAACCGTCACACATCGTTTTTGCAGACAGGGATGAGAAAAAGAGAAAAGCCGGTGTTGGGCTGAAGGATGTTGTGGATCATCAAATGCCAGAGCTACCCTTTTACAAAGGAGAAAACCAAAGGTCTAGATTCATTAATTAACTTGCCCAAGGGCACATAGCTAATAAATAACAGAGCTGGGCCTAGAATCCCCATTTTTTGAGTCCCAGTTCAGTGCCCTTTTTACCATAGTGTGCTCTATATTAGAGTTGCTATGTTCATGTTTGGAGAAAAAATGCTGGACCAAGGCAGAAATGAGTCTTTGAAGGAAACAGCTTGATGCCTTTGGAGCTGGTCAGCTTTTGCCTAAGACCTGCTGCTATTTTTGGGCTCTCGGTTTGCTCAGAACTAAATACTGCCAGCCATACAAATAAAAAGGCAAGGCTATTATTTAGGCCTCCTAGGTCTGTGCATTCACTTATCTGCTTGCAAGGGCAAATTAGCAGTTCATCTCTGCTGGGCAGTTCGAGCATAGGATTATATTAGCCCTTGTCTTAGCCCTTGGACATCTACTGGTATATCTCTGTTAAAATAAATGCACAAGCCATGCTTCTGCGTTGCCAGAGGAGAGGGAAAAGAAGGAAAATAAATCTGTCTCTACCAATGCTGATTTCTAATGCTGTTTCTTTCTGTTTCTTTCAGGGTGACGAGGAAGGACCCAGGTAAGATCACATTATTGCTGCTTGTCTGTTCTCAGAAATGAAGTAGAGTGACATTTGTGGCCTTTTAATGCCCCATGAAATATGGACAGCCAAAGAACAGCACAGAAAAGGGCTCAACATCTTAAGCCGGGGCTTTGAAGATCTTATTTTGTAAGGCTCCCATCTCCCTCCCCATCTGTGCCATTTCCTGCCTGTAACCTTCAGATAAAGGTAGACTTTAAGGCATGTAATGACAGTAACTTCAGAATACCTTGTTAAGAAGAGTAGGCACTATATTTGAATGGTAATTAGGCTCTCAGGTGGACTGCCTAGATAAACTTTTGCATTGTTCTTTCTTGATTGGAATTGGATTGCTTTTTTTTTTTTTAATGGGCTCTGGATCCAATCAATATTCTTTATTTCTGATCTATAACATCTTTGTGTCTGACTACAGACACCTACACCATGAATCCTACGATATTATGGAACTTCGTTTAGGAAAAAAAAAATCCTTTCTGCTTCTGTATCATCACATGAGATTTGAAAGCGCGTTTCATTATTGCCTCAGCCTTGCAGTAAATCTGGAATTTGGTTTACTTACCTCTGCTGTCCTGCTGTTCAGATGGTGAGAACGGGCTCTCGGAAATGCTGCAGCTTGGCCATCAACACAATCAAGGGGCTTCTGTGCAAAGTAAAATATAACGTCCAGATGGGTCCCCTGTGTCACATAGGATCAACAAGGACTGTTAAGGCTAGAGATACTAGGAAGTTCATTTAGGCCACTGCTATTCAAGCTTTAGTTTTAGAAGAAGTGCCCTTGTTTTCAAATGAGCTTTTGAGTAGAATCCCAATGTACAAACCTAGGGTTCCTCAGAACTCAGTTTGAAAATCACTTATCTAGTTCAAATTTCTCATTGAAAGAAGCTAAATGACTTGTCCAAGGTACCTTACTGGAATCAGCGTCTGGTCCTTCCTTGGTTTCATTTATAAACAAACAAATAAAGTTTCTTCTTCTTTCTTTTTCTGCCCCCATATCCTGAGCCTCTTCCTCGGTGCCATGTTACCGCACATCTTGTCTCTCCTAATGCTTCGGAACTGTGCTTCTCAGCATAGATCTAGCTCCTTGTCTACTGTGGCTAAAGCCACAGGCGCCCTGGCTTTAAAACTGCAGAGCCTCAGGAAATTTCTTCAAACTCCTCTTCCCAGTTGTTCTCAGGAACAGACTTCTGTGTTGTGGTTCACTTATTTCCTCCCTCCCTCCCTGCTTCCCTCTTTCCCTCCCTCTCTTTAAAAAAAAAAAATATTTTTTTTTAATGTTTATTCACTTTTTGAGAGATGGAGTAGGAGCAGGGCAGGGGCAGAGAGAGAGAGAGAGGGAGACACAGAATCCTAAGCAGGCTCCAGGCTCTGTGCTGACAGCTGAGAGCCCAACGCAGGGCTTAAACTCATAAACCATGAGATTGTGACCTGAGCCGAAGTCAGATACTTAACCAACTGAGCCACCCAGGTGCCTCCCCCCCTCCACCTTTCTTTTCTTATGACCTACTATGTGTCAGGCACCGTGCTACATACTGGGTATACAGTAATAACTAAGACAGACATGGTTCTTATCTTTGTGGGAGAAACAAGCGTATAATCGGGCCCCTACACTGTGGGTGAAGTGCTATGATTAAGGGAAGTTTAGGCTGCTTTAGGAAAGCTCCTAAGTCAGTGTTGGAGGATAAGGGAAGGCTTTCCAGAAAAGGTTATATATGAACAGAGCTCTAAAAGATGAGAAGGCAGGCAAAGGAGGAGGAGGGGGTAGGGTTGTTCTAGGGAGAGAGAACAACTTGTGGGAAAGCTCTAGATAAGAGAAGTGTGGAGCAAAGAAAGCCGAATCCAGATCATTTAGGGCCTTAGAGGCCACCTATGGTATATGAGCACTAGCTTGCCGGCAGTGAGAAAGCATTAAAGAATTGTAAATGGGAATTGACCCCGATAGATTTGCATTTTGGAAGTCCCCCCTGCATGCCTGAACTGGAAGTGGATTAACACCAGAGCCTGGGAGCCTAAATCCACATCTTCTCTAGTTATTGACCGGGTTTTTACCATTTTGCATAGACCTTCAGTTTCAACAGACTCTAAATTGTCTCCTTGGCACTCCATCTCTCCTACTGTCAAGACTAGCTCTAGCTCCTGAAAATCTGGGCCGAGTACAGCCCTGAACCTTCTTCGTCCCCAGAAAGAACATTCAGACAAGACCAAATAATGAAAACACCTTAGCAGAGGTAATGTGGCTTGGAGGAGCCTGATTAGGATGAACACACTCGTCTTGTCTTCATGGGTACATGTCAGAGGCATGTTGAGTAGAAGAATACAAGGGACCTTATGAAGAGAATACCTTACTTCCAAGATACTATTTAGTGTAAGATCCTGGTTGTAGAGTTTAATTGCAGATACCCTCGTGTCACTTTGACAAGACAGTCGTGAAGCATAGTTTCTTTACGAGCAGCCACGAAGTCAAGCTGTCTCCCTAAGCGAGGCTGTCATGGATGTTAGCAGGGACTCTTTTGGACCGGGACTCAACAGAACCCTCTTGTGGTACGATGAGCACTTGAAGAACATGTTCTGATTTGGCAGAAAGAGAAAAGAGGAGTCAAATTTTCTTCTTAAACTTTAAATTTATGCTCGTTGGTTCCATTCAGTTTGTGTTGAACTACCATTTGGCTCAGTTAATTCCAATTAACACTTCAGGGCGGATTGCCTTTGATCTGAAATTTCTCTCATTTATGATATACACTTCACCATCCCAATAAACCAAATTGAGTTTTGTTCCAAAGGCTCCTGTGTTGCTGACAGTATTAAATGAGAGTTTGATGTGTGAGGGAGACAGAAAGGAAGTGCGGGTCTGCCTGCACAGGGGACGGAAGAGGAATGAATCGGGAGTCTCTGCATCCAGGTCTCTTGGATGGTTATACCTGTGTCTCCTTTGCTGGCATTCTTTCCGTACAGCCGCTTCCCCACTGTCTGCACGGAAGTCCAGCCTCTCTCCACAGTGGCGGGAACAAAGGAGATTTCCTGTCCTGTTGAAACGTCTTCTGTTTGTAACAGAGGTCTCTCGGCTGGGGTCTCCCTGCCCTCTTGCTCCTTTCCCTTCTGACTCCCCAAGCCATTTGACATGACATGTCTCAGTATTGTACTTTTGGTCCTGTCTGTTCCTTGCCCTGAATTGTATTGTGTAGTTGTCCTACTAATCAATAACAGTAATAATCATAGCTGTCACTTACTGAAGGTTTACTAGGTACGGTGTTTTTATATATATATCCTCATTTAATCCTCATGTAAAGCCTATGATGTGGTTATTATCTCACTTGTAAAATGAGGAAATTAATGCTCAGAAGGATGAACTTGCCCTAGATCACAGAGCTAGTAAGTTGCAGAGCTAGGATTTGAATCCAGTCTGGCTTCAGGGTTCATGCCCTCCACCACCATTTGGACTATCTGCCCTCATCGGCCAGCGCACTGCTTTTCCTCCCCGAAAGCTGTGAGAGCCGGGAGGCTTCACGCCTACTCCTCGGGGGATCACCTTGCTCTTGTTCCTCTGACCTGGGAGGTCTTGACTTGCTTTGACACTGAATTGCTGGGGCCTCTGTTTTCTGCAAGCTGCCTCTCCCCTCCTTAGCCTCTGTCATCCTAAAAGGATATTTCTTCGCTTACCCGCACACAGTGCCCTTTCATGGTCAGCAGCAAACGGGGCCCTTTCAGACTCCCCGGGGAGCAGGCGGCCAGGCCTTCCTTTGACCCGCTCCCCCCACCCCGCCCCCGCAGAATCGGCCGCATGTTGCCCCTGCATCTGGTGGTCTACTCCTCAAATCCACGTGATGGCTACATAGATGGTGAGGGTCCTTGGAGGGCGTGGAGGAACAAAAGTCCTCATGTGTACAACATGGATATTACCCATCGTGGAGTCATCTTTTAAGAGGGTGTCTTTGAAGCCCAGAGTGATTTCTTTTTTCCAAGCAAAAAAAGCAATTTACACTTTTGGCAGCAATTTTCTGTCTTCTCTGTGCTATTACGGGAGATCTTGTGTTCACTCCCTCACAGATCGGCTCCTCAGCGCCTGCTGGAGCCCGCTGAGAAGTGATATATATTCCAGGAGAGGGGGTGGCAATAGATGCTGCTGCCTTAAAGCTGTTTTGTAGTGGGAGGAAGTCAGAGAGGGAAGGACCCCGAAACTCTTGTGCTCGGAGGAAAAAGGAGCAAGATCAATATGAAATCTTGATTTGTTATTGAGATGTTCTGTGATTTTTTTCTTTTTTCTTTTTTTTTTTAACATAGAGGAAAATGGCTTTTTAATAGTAACAACCATATTTGGGACTTCTGTAGAATATTTCATCTTCAGAGCTGGCTTTTATTCAGGCAAAAAGCTCCCGCTGAGATCAGTGTGAATCTGACCCGTGCCGATTCTGTGATCAAACAGGCAGCAAGTTCTGAAGGAGTAGGAGCTCAAGGAGAGTCAGCAGACCTGCCTTCTATTCTTGGTCTGCCTGAGACTGACTGTGTGACCTTGGGCTAGTCATTCAACCTCGTTGCCTCTGTGTAATCTGTTTTTATTTCTCTGTAAACACTAGCCTTTCTTCCCCCTGCTCTCCACCCAGTTTTTTGGGGATGTGGTTGTGTGAAGAAATACAGTCTTATATCACATATGGAGTGGAAAGAATCTGCTTCTTAGAGATTCTGTAATTTAGTAGATTCTTTAAAAAATCTTCTGAATTTTGTTTCTTTAAAAATCTTCTTGGGGCTGTATACAAGGTACTCTTCCCCACCCCCAAAATAATAACCGTATGTTCTTAGACATGACATCTCTCCTCCTGACAACTCAGTTTGTAGAGATAAAAGAGAACTAAATCAGTGATACACTTAGGTTTCTTTTGTCCTCTGATTGCAAATTCATGACTTGGTTTTTGCACTCTCTTCATTTCAGAAGACCTAGCTCGAAGCCAAAGAAAATGGCTCAGATACTTGTGACATGGGATGGAGTGAACAGGGCTGCTTATTATACAGAAGTGGGGTCCCAGCATCTAAGCTGGCCTCCTGTACAGAGAATCTCTTAACTGTCGCATTTCCCTGTCACAGAACCTGGGTTGACTTTGCTTTCCCCTGCTGATGTGGATCGTTTATCCCCTACTCTCCCAGGTGAGGGATGGAGTTGTGCTGTGCATTATGCTGCCTCTCAGAAGCTAACGTAATTGATTTTCAGATATTTACCCATGACAGTCACTTTATCTTATTTTATGCATATTGGTATACAACCAGAGGATGCAGGCACAGCTGGAAAATTCAGCCAGGGTGCCTCTGGTTTACCTCCATCGGCCTCACACTAGAAATGGCGGCCAGGAGCAGCTGCCTGCCTTTTTGGGCTGTGCATATCGCTAGCAACAGCAAGAGCCCCAGTAGGAAGGGGCCCGGGTGTCCCTTTGCATACTGTGGTTTTACTGGGAACATTTACGTGTGTTACCTCATTTATTTCTCATATCAGTCCTCATAGGTGGCTAATCCATTATCCAGAGCTGCAGAGAGGTGATACCTACGTGAGGTGACACAGCTGAAAAACGGTAGAACTGGTGTTCAGACTCCAGTAGTCTGACTCGGACATGTGACTCTTAACCACTGCACGGTCACAGTGCTCGGTCAGAAGTATGTTGGATGTAGAGTAGGGTACAGCCAACACAGAGCAGAGAGTCAGAAAAGATAACATTTGTGCTGGACTTCGAAGAATGGGTATGGGTAGGCTTTTCCAGGTGGAGAGGGTAGAAAGGCCATCCAAGCAGAGGGACCAGCATATCTCAAGGCTCGGAGGAAAAACGCATGTGCTGTGTGAGGAATGGTGAGCCACTGCATGACCGGACTGTGGCAGGAGGTGGGCCTAACAGATGGGTGGGTTCGCCCTGCAGAGGGTCTTGTGCGCTATGCTGGGATGCCAGAAGGTTGTACTGTTGCTTTGTCCTTACTATAGAAGAAGTGGACAGACTTCTAAATCTTGCGGGTCTCTTCCTGTAGTTGTATCTCGTGATTTGTTATGGGTAAATTGTTTGCTCTCTTGTGCCTCAGTTTCCCCATCAAAATAACACATCCTGTTATACTTAAAGACAAGTATGCTGTGAAGCATTGAAAGTGTGTTCTTTCGGGTTTCTTTTTTTAGATGGAAAAACAACCAGCTGAGCTAAAGTAGCTGAAGAGGGAAATTGTTTGATTTGTGTCTTATAACCCTATTTTGACAGCTCCTGCCTTCCTCAAACTTAAAATCGGGTTTGGAAAGTAGTTATCTAGTTCCAAATTAATAGAGAAAAGGAGTACTAAAGCCCCGACATTTTCCAAATAGATTTAGGACTAAAGATATTTTTTAAAACCTTGTCAAAGAATTAAATCGATGTCACATTTGTCCCTGAGTTAGATCCGGTGCTGAAGAGTCTGGCTGGAGCCTACTTCTCTTCTTCCTTGTTTGTCTTCATAGCCATTTTGGACCAGCAATTAAACATAATTCGTTTGAGGAAGTCACAAAACTCCAGTCTGTGTTTTAAGAATAACTAGATTGGATGTCATTGCCTGTGCCCCCCTCCTGGGGCAGCCATTGTAAAATTGTCGTTAGTGGTGTCTTTTTCATTTTAGGAGAAACCAGCCAAGCTCTAGCATCTTCTCACTTGCTCCCAGTGAGAGGCACGTAAGAGGTCAATAATTCCATTTTCCCAACAAGCTTCCAAGGATCTTTCCTTTTTTTGTAGCTCCGTGTGCCTGAACTGCATTCACCTCTTTACCCAGAAACCCGCAGCATCCATGACAGATGCTGGGAGCAGAAGCTGGTGTGTTTTTGTGATTTGGTTTGTTTTGTTTTCTTTTCTCCTTCAAAGATGATGTGAAGTTAAGAGTTAATAAGCGTAGGTCTCTTTAAACCCAGGGAGGTAGCTTCAGGACAGTAAGAGGTGGCCGAAGGCCAAGATGAAACTTGGGTACCCTAAATGGTGAGGTCTTTGCCAAGGACCAGTGTTCATGTATGTGCCTGTTTGGACCTAGGACCTAACTATGAGCGTGTGTATGTTCATAAAAGAAATACCTTCTTAGCCACAAGCAGGGGTTTCAGGGAAGAAAAGCACCTTCTTATATAAATGTCTCATTCCCCCCACTGCTTCGCACCGCTGCCGATTGTTCCCCGTAGGTTGTGGTGTGGTTGTAAAGTGGAAAAGCATTTGTTTCCTTGGTGAGTACACGTCTCCTTCCCCTCTGGCTTCATCAGTTCTATTTAAAGGAAAGTGAGGTGGAGCATGAGGGACACAGCCCAGAGCAGGAGGGGATGTGAGAACTACGGCGAAGGTGGGAGAGAAGCATCTCTCAGCTGCCCCCCGGCTGCTAGACGCGTCTCGGTGGAGATGCAGCGGGGTGCTGTGTGGTCCCCCACACCTGAACAGGTGCTTCCACCTGAGGACCGCCCAGGTGAGAACCACCCAGGCGGCCGGCTTTGCCTTCCACGCTTGTCCAGGACTCACAGTTCTTTGGCACAGGGGCGCTGCCTGCTTATGTGCCGAACGTTAAACAGGAGCCGGATCTGCATAGCGTACTCAGGCATTGAACACAGCTCTGTGAGGTAGAGTTATTCCATCCTTTTTGCAGAGGAGGAAACTGATATTCTAAGAAGTTACATGATTAAGCCATGGTCACACCGTCAGAAAGTGAGTCCATCGGGACTGGAACCCAGATCTGTCAGGCTTAAAATTCTGTGCTTTCAACCACTGCGCCATACTGCCTTTCTAAGGTGATGCAGGATTCGTATCTTCCAACGTCTTGGCTGGGAATCAGTGACAAGGCAGCAGGGATTTGGCATTTTTATCAGAAAAACTTTTCATTTTCTTTGTTGAATGGCAACAAGCAGTTTGCCTGAGATGGAAGTGGAAGCGGAACTTGCCAGGAAACTGCCTGAGGGGGAACGAACCAGAACTTCTCTCCCCAGACAGGTAAACATGAGTTTACTCCCTGGCTGTTGTGGAGCCAGCAACTGCCATCGCCTTTTCTGAAAGAGCCACTGTTCACCCAGTGGCAGGTGCAGGCCAACTGTTGTCATGGCAACGGCAGGAGAGGCGAGCAAGTTTAATTCCAGAACTGATAATTAACTCGGGGGTGGGGAGGGGGGTAAGGAGAGGAATGGGGGGATAATTGTTTCAGGAGGGAAAACTTAGCAATTACCAGCAAGCTGCATAGATGAAAAGGCCAGACACAGATGCCCCTGGAATTCAGTGCCTATCCCCTCTGGTTAGGAAGTTTTGATAACTCGTCCCCAGCCAACCAAGACACTTTAAGGAACCAGATGAGGAAAGAGGAATGTTACATAGGCTGGGAAGAGAAATTCAGGGGGTCAGGTGAATGACTACCCTAAATGACGGCAGCCGTCTAGAAGCAGTCCAGAAATGCCATCTGAACTCTGCGGGAAGAATTCGTGCTTGGGGAGAAAGCAGGGCCCATAAAGCACACCTGTTTTGAGTTTGTACTTCTATGTATGGAATGAGGGACAGCGGCTTCATAGAGAGTAAAAGGAAGACTTGTAGAGACAAGGCACTTGTTGAGGCGCTTGATCATTGTGGCTGTTAGTCTGTAAACCCTCAGAGATTGTAACATTGAAAGTAAGCTAAGCATTCCACATGGATTATCCATCTCATTTAATCCTTACAGCCGCCTAGCGTGAAGGTGTTTGTTATTCTCCTAAAAGAATTTGAATATTCAGTACCTTGCCCAAGGTCACAGAGCTAGTAAGTCACTGTGCTGAATTCTATTGTCCTATTGATTTGTATTTATAAAATAAAACCTATATTACTCTATAGGGAAGAATCAGACTTAAGTAGATATGAACACTTTACGGTAAAAAGGAAGATAATACTTTTTTTTTAGTGGAGGTAAGGTGAGCTACAAAATAAAAATTACTGAGTGAGAAATATTGGAGAATGTCCCGTCATGCTTCTGAGATCTGTCACACTCCTAGCTCACAGATTAACCCTGTGTCTCCAGTTCTGATCGGGGAATAAGTGTGAGTCATGGTTCCTTCCTAACTTGTTATATATTTTTTAAGATTATTTTTTTTGCAGATGTGGAGCTCGAACTCATGACCCCAAGATCAAGAGTCACATGCTCTTCTTCAGGGGTGCCCGGGTGGCTCAGTTGGTTAAGTGTCCGACTTCGGCTCAGGTCACGATCTCACAGTTTGTGGGTTCGAGCCCTGCAGCGGGCTCTGTGCTGACAGCTCAGAGCCTGGAGCCTGCTTCGGATTCTGTGTCTCCCTCTCTCTCTGCCTCTCTCCTGCTCATACTCTGTCTCTCTCTCTCAAAAATAAACGAACATAGGGGCGCCTGGGTGGCGCAGTCGGTTAAGCGTCCGACTTCAGCCAGGTCACGATCTCGCGGTCCGTGAGTTCGAGCCCCGCGTCGGGCTCTGGGCTGATGGCTCAGAGCCTGGAGCCTGTTTCCGATTCTGTGCCTCCCTCTCTCTCTGCCCCTCCCCCGTTCATGCTCTGTCTCTCTCTGTCCCAAAAATAAATAAACGTTGAAAAAAAAATTTAATAAAAAAAAAATAAACAAACATAAAAAATTTTTTTTAAAAAGTCGCATGCTCTTCTGACTGAGCCAGCCAGGCACCCCACTGATGTATTTTTTTTGAGAGAGAGAGTGAGAAAGACTGGGCACACACAGGTGGGGGAGGGGCAGAGGCAGAGGGAGAGATTGAGAATCTGAAGCAGGTTCCACACCCAGTGCAGAGCTGACGCAGGGCTTGATCTCATAACTGTGAGATCATGACCTGAGCTGAAATCAAGTCGGATGCTTAACCAACTGAGCCACCCAGATAGATGCCCACCTAACGATGTATTTTAGTCAAACTTCCTTGGTTTATGTATTTTTCATTGGGAAAAAATGTCATACTGTATAGCAAGACTTTCCTGTATTCTGTGAGTGTGTGTGTGTGTGGGGGAGAGAGAGAGAGAGAGAGAGAGAGAGAGAGAGAGAGAGAGAGAGAGGGGTGTGTGTGTGTGTGTGTGTGTGTGTGTGTGTGTGTGTGACAGAGAGAGAGAGAGAGAGATGGGGGTGGGTGGAGAGGGAGAAAGGACCAGGGAGAGAAAAATTTTGCTTTAAAATGATGAGTCTCAGGGGCACCTGGCTGGCTTAGTCGGTAGAGCATGAAACTCTTATCTCAGGGTCATGAGTTTGAGCCCCACATTGGGTGTAGAGATTACTTATGAGACAACAACTAAAGTGATGAGTCTCAGTGGAAAGAGAAACCTAGCATTTATCCAGCAGTATCTTCAGAGCACCTGCTTGCTTCCAGGTGTTGTCTTTGGTGCTAGGAGTGTAGTTGCCAACAAAACATTCAAGGTTCATGTCCTCAATGAGGTTATATCCTAGACTCTCAAGTAAGGATTGTGAAATGAAAGTGGTATATAATTTAAAAACACATTTTAAAGAAATCCGTTAGCCTCTCTCCTAAAACCAATTATAGGAAGTCAAACTTGTCCAGTCCTTCTGACTGGGAGGAAAATATGCAGAAAATAGAATAAAAGTGAAGTATATGTTGATAATCACCACTTAAAACTATGAGCTTCCCCTCGATTTTCCAGAAGTTTGACAAACTCTCCTAAGTTGATGTTGCCTTTGTAAGTGAAACAATTAATATCAAAATTTGGGAGTTCGACTGACACAATAATTATGCTGGAAAATGTAATTTTGCCTGCATAATAGAGGTGGGATTATTTCAAGGAGATCTCATTAATGTGCTGCTCATCAACAAAGAGCAGTGTAACCTTTCTCTTATTAGATTAGTACAGGGTCATGATGCAAAAGGCTGTGGGAACAATTCTCAGTCTTTTGTTCTAAGAAAATAAATTAAGCACTGTCCAGAAGTCTAGATATGGAAATTGAAATCATTGAAGACAGAAAAACAGTGTGGCCACTCATACTGAAATCAACATAACCTTCTTTCCTTTCTGCGAGTTTTATTCCTTTACCCATTTGTTGAGCAGATTTTGCCAAGTGTCTGCTATGACCTAGGCAGTGCTAGATGTTGGAGCTGTCGTAGAAGTCAAAATCAAAACCAGCCCGTGTTTACGTACAGTGGTCGGTCTCTCCTCCGCATTTCAGGGGCGTACATCTGCTCTGTCTGCTCATCTCTCTGTAAGCGTAAAGAATCAGCAGCCTACTAAAAAACTGCATGTCATGTGCAATTGTAAATGGAAGTCCCCCAGTGCAAGGCTTCCCAGATACAGTGGACTGAACACTAATTTGAATTGTTGACTTACTCTTCTAAGGTAGAGTTCCACGTCCAGTCAGTGTGGAACATGCTACCCGTTTATCTTGGAGCTCCACAAGTACCGTGCATGGTATGATGAAGTTCGAGCAGCCTTGTGATAATGAGACCTGCCTCCTTGTTTAACCCAACGTTCCCAAACTAATTGATTATAAGGCTCTTTTAACTCCTATCACATAAATATCCCCCAGAACAGTGTTCCTCACCTGGAGGAATGCAGCGCAGTCTCCACTAGAGGATGAGACCGGATGCTGACAATTGGCCACTCAAAGAGGGCAGGAGACCTAAGGCAATATATTAGGAGTGTACATCTCTCAGGCTGAAATCTCCCCCTCATTGTACTTCATGTCAGATAACTGGGATTTCTGAACTGCTTTCACTGATGTGATTTATTTCCGGTACAATTGGAAATGTACTTATCAGGGGTACAAGTAATTGAAGCTGATACACATTCTTGGGAAAAAGAAACCTAGAAAGGGCCACTGGGATTTTTTTTTTAGTTGACATAAAAAAAGATAAAACCTGGATTTCCATAATTCCGTTAAAAATAAGACATCATAACTAATTTTTTTTTTGTTCTTTTCATCTTAATGTATTTCCTTTCACTTTTTAACAACAAAAAAGTTGTGATACCGGTGCATACCAAGCACCCAGCACCTTGCCTAGAACAGAGTAGACCCTTAAATATTGGTTGAGTGAAGGAATGAATGAATGAGACAATGATTAGGGACGTTACTAAGCACAGAATAATCCAGAACAAGGTCATTTTTGTTTGTTTGTTTGTTTGTTTGTTTGTTTGTTTGCTTTAAGTCAGTGTATAAAGTGGGCCTGCCCTTTTATCACATGATGGTGCCTTTTATATCCAGTAGCAGTCATGTGCTTATCATAGTTTGGGAGCAACTAAGAAAATAACATATATAAGAGTGTTTTGCAAACTGTTAAGTGCTTCACCCAGGGAATAGTTGTATTTTGTATTTTACCAATGATTATGAAAGGGCTCAGCATTCGGTCTCAGAAATTTCCTGGATATAACCAAGCACTGATGCCAGATGGATTATACATCAGGATCACAGCATTTTGACTTAAAGGCCCAAGAGACGTTGGCAACGGGACTAAGATGTCAGGCCTTCGGGAGAACCTCTGCCCATCCACTTTCTCCTCGGCCTTCTAAGGGCACCCTCTCTGTCTGTATTGAGAATCAAGTGAGCATATATGTGAATGATAGTATGTGAGATGCAGATAAGAAATGAGAATGATGCTCTGTGCCCTTCAGAAGTATAAAGCGTGAAGCAAGCACAGTAGGATTGGATGGTAGAAGATGAAGTCTTTGTATAACAGTATCTGCTAAGACATAATTGTGTTTACAACTTGAGGTTCGTATGTGAGTCATTTAAATAAACACCAGGATAAATAAATAAACATTTACCAGAAGTAATGAAGGAAACAAGAAGATTGGCCTTGATTCACCACCTTTACAACTTACGGAGTATGCACAGACATCTCATTTCCTTGTACTGACAAGCCTGAGAGGTGGTTTTGCTGTCCTCACATTACAGATTGAGGGGACTGAGTGAGAGTAAGTGACTTGTCCAGGGTCTCCCAGCTAGAGCTGGTAGTGGAGAGGGTCCGCGCCATTGGAAGTAAGGCCTTCTTGTTCTGTATTCTGTATCTTTGCTCTCACAGCTACTTGGGTTCAAAGGATAATTCTTGTTTTCTCCTCCCTCTCCAACGTGCTTCTGCCCTTGACTTCACCTTCTCAGCTAATGGCATCATCATGTCTCAAGGCAGTAACTTAATAATATTCAATATCTCTCTCTTCTTCACACTCCATATCCAATTAGTCAGCAAATCCTGTCAGGTTTGCCCTCAAGTATACATCAGATCCAAGGACTTCTCACTACCAGCCCACCTCCTGTTCCAACCAGATCCTTTCTCTCCAAGAGTCCCCCTGCCTTCCCCTTGTCACCATCCTTATCTGTCCTTCCCCTCTACCTCCAACTGCATCCTTCACACAGAGCCGAGAATGATCTTCTGGGATGTGAAGATCAGGCGGTTTTGTCCACTCAGAGTCCTCCAGTGTGAGTTCTGTCGTGTCTGCAATTTGCTCCAGAGTAACTGGGGGAAAGGGAGCTTGTAGAGTCCCACAAGACGTGGCTCCCACCTGCCTCTCTGTCCCTGCACACCTGCCGCTCACCCCAGGCTCGCTTTAACTACACTGCATTCTTACTCTTCTTCAAACAGGTGTGACGTGTGGCATTCCTTCTGGCTTCAGGGCCTCTGTGTGGTGTTCCCTTCTGCCTGAATGTTCATTCCCAGATCTTCATACATAGCTCACTCTCTCACCTTATGTAGCCCTCTTGAGACCTCCATTCCTTACCCAGCTTTGGGTTTCTGCACATACTTATCACTACGTGAAAATACGTTATGTATGTAACTTGTTACTTTCTTTCTTCCTCACTGTACAATAAGGGTCATAAGGGGAAAAGCCTTGCCTTTCTCACCACTGCATTCTCAGTGCCTAGAACACTCTAGGCACACAGTTAAGTTTTTGAATGAATAAATAGCTGTGCAAAATACACGTTCTGAGTTGTGGTGGGAACCCTGGTTTGGAATAGGAAACCCTTAGATTCACTGGAAGGCATTTTCAGTCTATCACCTTGGCAGGCCATTCACCATCAGCTCTTACTGGTGAGTCTGCTTTTGTTATCCACAAAACTTCACAGAATGAGCATAACAAGGTCATAGAATCTGGAGTGGGAGGAGTAGGTGGAGATGAAACGAGCAAATGTGTATGCATCCTCTGAAAAGACATGGAAGAGAAAGCCCTTCTGTGACTTTCAGAGCTCTTGAGCTCTGTACCCATAAGGCTTGGCAGAGACTATTCTGGCAATGCTAAAATCGTAAGCCTAGGCCCTCTCATTCATCCTCAAACCCTGCCTAAAGAACACCAAGCCATAGGGTTCCCAAATGACGATGCAAAATAATGCTTATGCATCATAATTTTTGCTTACAACCCACTGATAACTAAAGTATCTAGGGGCAGTTTTCCTTACACGGGGCTACCTTAACAATGGAAAAATCTTCTCTTGATTATATTCAGTCTTGTTTTGTTTCTCTGAACATGCCTGTGTTTAAATAGATGAGTAACACTGTCACTTCTCGGACCAGATCTAACCTTTATGCGGTTTGGAACGGGAAGGCCTCATCCTCTGCAGCTACCAAATTGATTTAAAGGAACTGACCCTCCTGTCGTAACACTGTGTGTCAACACCACAGGGGGCTAGGACTCCTTTCAGAGACCCATACCCTGCTGTTTTTCTGCCCCTGGACACTCAGCCTTAATGTGGTGTCTGGTTCCAGCCTCCTTCTCCTCGTACCTCCGCTAAGGGGCCGTCTCGCTCACCCTCCGACCGATATAGGCACTTGTCATCCTGAACCATTTCTTTCTCACTAGAAGCTGACTGGTAATGCAGTGAAATTTCTAGTTACTGTAAGTTGTGCTGACACTTTTAGCATGAGTCTTGCGGCAACGAAGGGCCTTACCAAATAAATAAAATCTAGTTCACATAAAAGGACAGGGGGATGGTTTGTGGGTGAAGAGGAAGGACCGGACTGTTCTCAGAGCCTAAGCTGCTGCTTCTAGCACCCCAGATTGAGGGGAAGAAGTATAGATGGGGGGGGAACCGTTACCTGCTTCTGCAGCAGGCCCTGGAGGCAGCCTGATGGCTGGGGACACATTGTAGTCCCAGGAGGAGTTTCAGGAGAGGAAGCTGCCTCTCGAAAATGCGGAGCTGAGAATCCTGCCTTCCTCCTCGCGCTTTGGGTTCTTTTGTTCTTCCTGACCTGAATCAGATTACAAATGTTGGATCTAGGTCAACGTAATAGTAACAGTGTAATAGAATCCACTCACTGAATACTTAGTAAGTGCCTAGTAAGCACTAAGCGCTCTGCCTGTGTGTAAACATTGCCCTGAGCCTTCAGGCTTGGTGTTAGTGGTCATCTTTCAGGTGCATAAAAGAGAGCTAAGTAGTTAGTTAAGAAGTTCTCGTAAAGATGCGCCGGTAAGTAAAGAGCACGGCCAACAGTCAGCCTCCTTACAGGCCTCGTGGAAACACCATTCTGGATCTCGTGCCACCCTCGTGGCCAGTGTCCGGGCCACCTCTTCAGCAGCAGCTTCTCTTGCCATCCCTCCAGGGCTCGGCTGTTACGGAGACTCCGCCATCTGTCTGCTTTTCACCCTGTACCGCGTCTACCCTTCCTTCAGGGCCCAAATCAGTTCCTTCTTTTGAATCCTCCTGTGGTCCTCCAGCTTTTATGGCTCATTTCTGGACTTACCACTTTCTCCTCTGTTTTGTAGTCACGTGTGTGCTGTGTCACACCAACAGCCTGTGAGCTTTGGAATGGCAACGTCTGTACTTATTTTTCTTTCTCTCAGGAAGTCGTAGCAGGTGTGTTACACTTTTCGCTAATCCTATACCTGAGCAGGATTTTAGCACGTTCCAGACTGGGAAAGTGACTGACCAGGACTGGTGAGCCCTTGGCCATCCCTTGGATGATGATGATCATGGCCATAATAGCTGACACTGATGGAGGGCTTACTGGGCGCCAGGCACTGTTCTGAGGGTGTTATGTGTCATGATTTCGTTTAATTCTTACAACAGCCCCTTAGGGGTAGAGGCTGCTACCGTCCCCATTTTCCAGACGAGGAAAATTAAACATGGAAAGATGGAATAATTTGTCCAAGGTCACGCAGCCAGTAAATGGGAGAGAACTAAGGTTTGAACCAGAGCCATCTGGACACCCACCTGTCTCGATTGCCTTCTCAAATCACCACTGTAGGCTTGCGCTGAAATAAATAAACAAAAATTTTCAATATTTAGCAAATAAATATTAAGTAAATGAAATTTCTCCCATGCACATCTACTCGAATGAGGGGTTTTAACCTAATTATTCAAGGCTAGTTCCTTTGCTGTTTTCACCTAAAGCTGCACACTTGCTCTGTCTGCTATGTTTCAGCTTCTGGGAAGGGCAGCGAGGCAGCAGGGAGAGCTTTGGGGGGAGTAAACTGTGTTCCCAGGACTGTGGCAGAAGAGCCCCTGGAGAGGTTTGGGCAGTGCTCTTTTCCTGTCCTTGGCAAGTAACAGGCGACAGAGGTGCTAGCATACCGTAGCCGCCCATTCGGCTTCAGACCCGTGTGCCTTGTGCATGATGAGATTGGAGAACAGCAGCCTATCTGAGCCAGCCCCCGTGCAAGCTGCTGTCTGCAAAAGCAGGGGCGATCTCAGATGTATCATCGCAAGATAGTTCCTAAAATAAACAGACTTTTTGTTCTGACTCCTGCTTTTCCAGCTGAGGCCTGGCTGTTTCCTCTTTCTTTTTTTAAAACAATCTTTCTAGAAGGCTTTTCTCTTCCTTCCTGCCTTTGGGTAATAGGGCTGACATCTGGAAAGAAGGAAGTGGTCGACTCCTTCAAAGGTTATATCTCCACCAGACCCGAAAGTTGTTTAAAATTAAGTTGTGGCCTCTGGGGCTCTGAGTCAAGGTGAGCAGTGCTTGGGCCAGACTTCTGACTCCCACGGGGCCAGAAGCGAGAAAGTGAGCTCTTGCCCTGCATCAGCCATCGTCAGTCAAGGAAACAGGTCTTTACTGAGTCTTAACCAGGTGCTTAGGCTTGTGGTAGCATGCGGGTTGCTTACAACCAAGAGGAAATGGGGAGGATAGTCAAGATTGGAATATACGAAGTAATTAGACAACAACAGGGAGATAATACAGACTAAAAACCAAACGTGTGTTTTAGACTCTCACAGTTTTAAGAGTTCTTAGAATCAGCAAGATATACTCGTTAAACAATTACGACCTTGGGATCAGAGGTTCTGGGTCTGAATTCCTAGCCTTATGCACCTAGTGCCTGTATAGCCTAGTCCTCTCATTTAAACTCCCTAGGCTTGGTTTTCTCATCTGCAAGATGGAGATGCTAATAGTGTCTAAAATATGGTTGCTGCGAGGATTAACGACATGATGTATTTACTCAGTTAACAAAAAAGGGCTGTTGAGTGCCTTCTTTGTGCAAGGCGGCGTCTAAGTGTATGGAGTTTGCACATGTCCCTGAAATCCCAGTGGCTGCAACACAGGTGTTTATTTCTCTCTCGTAGTCTGTGTCCATGGGGGATCAGCTTTAACTCTGCTCCCTTCTTCATTCTAAGGCCAAAACTAAGGAGCAGCTCCCATGTGGAACATGCCTGAAAAGGGAAAAGAGCAATGCCCAAACCTTGCACCCCACCCCTGTAGAGCAGGGGGTCACCGTGGGGACAGTGCACAGAGTGATTGCAGACGGAGAGAAGAGTCCCGATGGCCCAAACATCGTTGCAGGGATCTAGGTAAAAGATCTCGAAGTTCTAGGCCTGGAGAAGAACAGGAGCGGTGGGGAGGAAAGGATAGGTGGGGCAGCATGGGCTGGGGAGGTGGAGAGGACGTAGCAAACGACCGTATCTGAGGAGTAAAGGAGGAAGAGGGAGCTAAATCGGGAGCCCTGGCTTCCACGCCTAGCCCTGCCACGACTTCCTCACATAAAGTCAGACAAGTCGTTGAGCTTTGCTGG
Organism: Herpailurus yagouaroundi; assembly: GCF_014898765.1. NCBI lineage: Eukaryota > Metazoa > Chordata > Mammalia > Carnivora > Felidae > Herpailurus > Herpailurus yagouaroundi. Next base: position 16,518,787 of record NW_024412418.1, on the reverse strand, counting down.
CTTGCGGTGCTGGAGTGTGAACTTTAATAAAAGGGGAGACCTGAGTCTGATGTGACCCCTGAGGTTCCTTCCAGCTCTGTCCCTCTGTGGCTCTAAGACTACAAGGTCTTTGTCTCAGGAGGCCACAGACTGTGGGGACCCAGGCTGTTGGCAGGGAAAGTTGGTTTGGAAAGGAAGACGTCGTGAGAACTCCAGTTTGCATGTGTCTCAGCCCCCTGGCTGCTCTGCCTTCCACTGTGCCTCTCTGCTCATCATCTTCACTTTCTCCTGGGCTTTGTTGTGAATCCAAAACAGGAGATAGGATTTCTTTTTTCATCTCCAAAGTGGGATCTGTGGACACACACGGCCTGAGGTCGTGGGACTTATGTAGCTGTGTGTACAGTGTTTCTCCAGTATCTTTGGTATCCTGGCATCTTTATACGCTTCTTCCAGCATATTTCATCTTATGAGACCATCTTCACGATGTCAGCCTGGGGGTCTGTTTGGGGAGAAAACATACTGCCTCCTCCCCCATAAATCCTCACGGCGAGAAACTTCTGCCAACACTTCCTCTCGAGGGCATGCTTCTGCCTCCCTTAGCTTCTACTGGCCCCTGCCCTTGGGAAGAGGGGTAACTTGTCTGACTGGCAAGAGTCTGGCGGTCATTTGGCTTTTCTTCTGTGTTGTGCAGGGCGACTATGTTAACAGGCACTGCACTGAAAAGACAACATGGCCATGTCTTTCTCTCTTCTCTTTTGCTTTCTCGGTTCACCTGGTTCAGGCAGGATGGGGATCCCTCGCTCTTCTGCTCTCCTTTGTGGTAAGCAGATTAGGAAGGAATTGCCTCTCAAGGACACAGATAGGTCTTTGTTCCAGCTTCCCTATCTGTGGTGACTAGATGAGTGAGTCACTCCTGCCCTGCAATTCAGGTAACTTTGAGATAGTGGCCTGGTGGCAGGAGGCACTTTGTGTAGCTTCAGACACGGGTCCGTCTCAGGCAGCACGGAACTTTATTAATTGGGTCTCCATTAACAAAAGTAGCACCTTGATGGCAACTTAGCTCCTTAAGTCCCTGCTGTCCTTGTTTGAAATGAGAATACAGTGAAGAAGCGGCACAGTGACCTTCCACAGAACACTTTCTGGCATCATATCGCGGTTGGTAAGGGCTTTCAGACCCCCTTCCTCAGCTTTTCCAGTGGGCAAGTGCAGCTGTTAGAGAGGGGACTGCTCGTCACCGTGCATCACAGCAAGTAGTGTGTTTATGAAGCTGAGTGGCCATCAGCCAATGTCTGCTTGACCCGGAAGCTGTGTTTCTAGGAAGCTTAGTCCAGCTCTGTATCTGGCATTTTAACCACTTCAGCCAAAATGCTGAGTTTGCTACTTTTTTCATGTGGTCATTTCAGTTAAATGACTACTTTGATTTTTCAGTATTGACTTTATTGTGCAGTCTAAGTTCATCAAGGATGACAGTTTGTACCTAACAACTTTGAGGTTTTTAGCCTCTTTCCTATCCCTAGCACCAGGCAGTGTTTTGAAATATGCGTTTTAACTGGCAGATATTTAAGTCCTGACATGATGTTGGCTATCTCATGATTTAAGCCCTTGGTAAGCATTGTGCTTTATTCCGTGAGAAGAGAGTTTTGCCAACATTCATCCTTCTGATTCTAAAAAGAGCATGGACATAATAGAAATAAACTTGGCATATTTCGAAGCTATTTTGGGGGCCTTTTCACCTTGGAACTTTCATTCATTCATCCACTCATTCATTCATTCATTCATCCGTTCACACATTCTCTCCCTCTCTGTGCAATGTAAAAGAAGGAGATTAGTTTCCTTTTAACGGTCTCCTCCTCTTTCAGCAGTTCTGTGTTGTAAGCACAGCTTCCTAAGTGAGACTGTTGGTAATGAACAGAACCACCCAAACTAGTTCAGACAGCACAGCCGGCTTCGGCAAGGACATGGGGCATTTCACAGAACCCGATTGAAGGAAGTCTTCCTGTGCCTGGTGGAGACAGGAGTGTCAGCTGGTCGAGACTCTCCGTCTCTGTTCTTCGTCCCTGTCTTCTTCCTGCCTCACTTCCACCTGACAGAGCAGCCTCCTGTGCTTGCTTCTGTCCCTCCTCTTCCCTTGTAATTTCAGCTCGCCCTGGTGCCACTGTGGGCCCAGCTGTATGGCAGTTTTCTGATGCAGGATTCAGTATTGCCTCATCACGGGTCTCAAGAGAAGACCCAGCTAGTTCATGTCTATTAATTATCTGCCCTTGAGTTAGGTGGTCGTACCTCACCCAGACAGCTTCAGTAACAAAGGGGGTGGGGGGAGGGGGAGGGGAGGATGTGTGGTTTGTAGGGCTTCTCCACGGGAGGGGGCAGGGCAGCAAAGTGAGTTGGGGAAGGGAGGCACAATTGAATGAAATTCTGCTATGCTCCCCTAGAGAGACAAACTAGTGCATAATGTAGGATGACAATTTAGCTTTTCCTAACACGGTTTTTGATAGACAACGGAGTGCCCATCGCAGACAAGTTCCATTTCTTATTCACCTGTTTCACAGAATGAAACACTCGACCAACATACGGTTCCTAATGGCACCCCTGTCTCTCATTTGCTGTGACTTCTTACAAGCCAGGGTATATGAGAAAAACTATGAATCTGAAGTCACAGGAGTTACTGCCATCTCTTGCTAGTTTGGTGACTGTGAACTAGCTCCAACTTCTTAGATTCTGTTCCCTTATTCACAGAATGGGGTTGACTTGCTCCTCACCAGCCTCTCTGGGTGCTCTGTGAGGAGCTCATGGTAAACGTGTGTTGGATAATTTTGTGAATAGTAAAACACTATACAGATGAGTTCAGGTATTAATAAATTATGTTAGAGATGGGAACAAAGATATAGTTTTTTGTTTGGCATTTAACATGAGGTGCTATGGAATAGACCGTCTGTCATTTGCTTACCCAAGGAAGGTCGTGGCTTTAGGCAAGATCCCTAAACATCAAGTTTCTGGCTCTCCACCTTTAAGTCTCAGGGCTGTCGTGAACCACTTGGAGTTCGTTGGATGAAAGGTGTAATGAGAGGTAATAGGTGTATGCTTCTTCATCGGTGTGCATATCATCATGGTTCCTGGTCATGATAGAGGGCCTTCTGTTCATTTCGGAGGTGGAATTGTTTTAATCATTATAATGGTATTACATGGACTGTTATCTGGGGTGCTTTTATTATCTGGGTTGCTTTTAATTAGATGGTGATGGTGAGGAAAAAAACGTGGGTCACAAATTATTTCCATTTTGCAAACAAGTAAAAGAAACAATGAGTCGTAGGTCACTCAAGTAGTAAGTTGAAGAGCTAGGATTCAGTCCAGTTCCATCTGATTCAAATTCCCACATCTTTCTATGTGTCACTGGCACCAGATCTTAGAGCCCACTTTAATCCAGTGATTTCTAATGGGGGTTCTCAGATCCAAGAGGATCTATGAAGATAGAAATAAAATTGTAATGGGAAATCTTAACATTTAACTATAACAGGATTTTGAGTTATGTTAGCTATTTCCCCTCCTTCTGACCTAATTTGTCAGTTATTGATTATTTAATTAATACAAGAAAACTAATTAAATTTTCAAAAATGCTGTTTGTTAGACAAAGAGTTTCAGATTCTGAAGCTCCTGAAAGGTATATAGGGGTCATTGGTGGTTAAAAAGATTGTGAAATATAGTCTAATCCAAAGACTGCAAACTGATGGGTCATCAGCCAAATCTACCCTGAGGAAGTGTTTTGTTTGGCTCCTAAAGTATTTTTTATGAATACTTTTATGAATTACTGATGAGCATTTAAAACTTGGACAATTTTACCTCAAAAACCCACAATTTTTTAAAAAAATTTTTTAACATTTTATTTTTGAGAGATAGAGCGTGAGTGGGGGAGGGGCAGAGAGAGAGGGAGACAACGAATCCGAAGCAGGCTCCAGGCTCTGAGCTGTCAGCACAGAGCCTGATGTGGGGCTCAAACCCCACTGAGATCATGACCTGAGATGATGCCAGACGCTTATTAACCAACAGAGCGACCCAGGAGCCCCAAAAGAAAACAGATTTTTAAAGCTTCTTTTGGAAATTCAAAAGTTCTGACAATACTAGATCCATATTTTTCCATGATGTTGACCAGCTGGCTTCTTAGATAGGCAGGTGCTTTCCAATTTACCAGTATTCACCTGGCCCAATTTATTCATTTGTTTTGTGCCTTGGTCTTTTTTTTTTTTTTTTTTATAAGTTTATTAGGGAGAGAGAGAGAAAGAGCATGAGCCAGGGAAGGGACAGAGAGAGAGAGAGAGGGAGAGAAAGGATCCTAGGAAGGCTCCGCACTGTCAGCACAGAGCCCGACTTGGGGCACGAACTCATGAACCGTGAGATCACGACCTGAGCTGAAATCAAGAGTTGGACACTTCTCAACTGAGCCACCCAGGTGCCCCATGTGCCTTGGCCTTCTTATGCTGCTATTTTAAGGTCTTTCATGCCCACTTGTCTATTTGGCTCTACTATGTCTTTGACAACAGGAACCACATTGTCATTTCAGTTCAGCAAACACCATTGGCATCGTTTGGGGGGTTGGGAATGAAAAGAACAGTAAAATGGAGGTCCTACCCTGAGGAATATCACAGCTCAGCATCGTCTCTTTTTAATTCATTAAAGTACCTATCACCTTGGTATGTACAAAGTGCGGGTTCAAGACCTACTTGCTAGAATATGACCTCAGAAAGACTGAGGTCAGAGCACTGACCTGCCATTTATTGCCCACTGAAGCTATTTAAGTAAACTCTTCAGCTGCAGTTTTCTGGTCTCTTAAATGGAGATAATCTTGGTGCCTGTGGGGTGAAATGCAGATTGAATGACCTGATGGTCATCAGGGGTTAGGCATGGTGCCTTACATTTAATAACTGCCAGTGTATGGTGACTCTGATTACTAGGGTTAGACATGCAGTTGGCACTCAATTAATGCTTGTTGAATTAACAAGCGAGTGGGCGGAATAAAGTGTAAAGAATTAAATGTGTTTACACAGGCAAATAGCTGTCAAGGATGATGTCACCAAAAGTGTCCCTGGCAGGCCTGGAAACCACAGATTTTTGATGGCTTTGAATGTTCTGGTTTTAATGAGCCTAGAGAAAGTGCATGTTGTGGCAGAATCAGCACCCAAACTGCTGTAAAACACATTTATAAGCTTACCTCTGTGGAATAATATCAATCCCAGGTTAATACAAGGTGATACAAAGTTGAGAAGAGAGGAATAAATCTCCAGTAATCTTGCAAGGTAGACTTGTGCTTAGTGTTTTGAGAATGTATCCAGGACTTCAGAGTTGGCCTGTAGGCTAAGACTCCCCGAAACAGCAGGTTGACATTATCTCTGTGAACAAGCATCGTGGTTGCTAAGGGGACGGCCCGAATGGGAAGACGCATTAGGCCACTTTCCCAGGGCTCCTGGACTGCTTGCTTCTCTTTTTCACAGCCTTAAGGGACAAGCAGAGGGGAATGGACTTATTTACTCTGTGTTATTACTGTCTCCTATAACTGTTACACTGATCCTGTGAAACAGTTTATTGTACAGATGACAAAACTGAAGCTCAGAGAGATTAAGAGACACGTTCCAATTCTCATACATCTTGTAAGCGGCAGGACAGGACTCTGGCTCTTTCCATAACCACACAGAGCCTCTCAGAGCCAACCTCACCATCTCTAAGGGTTCACTCTGGCCACCCAACCCATTCTCATCCCTGCTCCCAAAAGGAAGCTCAAGTAAAGGCCAGCAAAGTAGATTTACTAAGTGAATACACACTGCTCACTTTCTTCTTACTCATTTTCAACGCATGATTATTTAGCACCTACATTATGCCAGGAATAGCTGCTGTTGCAGAGGATACAGGGTGAACAAGCCAGATAAGAGGAGGTCCCTTCCTTAACTCTAGTGGGAAGAGGCAGACAAAAAACCAAAAACACTAGTAAACCACTAAATATAAAATAACTTCAGATGTCAGTATTAGGAAAGGAAAGAAGGGATTTGATTGAAAAGGACTGGGGAGAAGACACTACTGTAGATAAGGTGTTCAAAGAAAAGCTGAGGAGGTCACTTCTGAGCCGAAAGCTGGCTGCACAAAGGAGCCAGTCAAGCACAAATGGGCGTGGGGAGCATTGCAGGCAAAGGGAACAGGAAGTTCAGATTAGAGGCTGGCCTCAGGGGACTGTCACAGGAAGACCACTTCACCTTTTAGACTTTTTTTCTTTTAATGTAATGTGCTTAACAGTGGAGCAATGTTTCTGATTTATAATTTGAATGACAATATTATATTATTTGATATTATTATTTTTCTAGATATTTCGGCAGTGCGGCTAGTAAACTTACTTTAAAAAGCCTGTGAGCTATACAAGTCAGGAACACAAGCTGGTTTGTAGGAAGAAGACACCTCTGTTTCCTGGCAGAGACCCACATACCTTAGGCTCTGCCTGGGCACTGGCACACTGCATTCAGGGATGGTAAGGACCCAGATATGGCAGGATCAGGGGGAGGCCTCCAGGAGCCCCGATCACACAGACGGCACTGGGACATCTAGGAAGGGAGCCGCCCGATGATGAGAACACTTATTTTGGTACCAGACGAGGTCATTCCTGGGATGTTTTTGGTTATCCCAACGGGTAAATTCTAAAACAACAAGGAAATTAAAACAAAAAAACAAAAAAAACTTTTTTTTTTTTTTAGGAAAGTGTGGACTAAATACAGAGCATAAAATAATTTAGGAAGTAGAAGGAATGCCATGAACTCAAAAAGGTTCAAGTGGAATAACTCCCGAAACATTAAGAATCACTGCCTCGACCAGTGCGTTCCCAGCCTCTACACCCTGAACGTAGTAATAGGAATTAGAAAGCTATTTGCAGCGTTTTAGGAATATGAATGGCTAATAAGGTTAGACAGGCTATCATTCACTCCGCGCCCTTTTCGGTCACTCTTACATTGGTTCCTTCCGTATTGCAGCAAATCCTTAATGAGTTATCCACTGTGTGCCAGGTAGTATGCGAAGTGCTAGGAAATTTTTTAAATGACTAAAATAAGAATCCTTGCTGTGGAGACATTTTAAGCGTCTGGAGAGCAAAGGGACAAGTAAATGGATCATTACAAAGCACTATAACATGTACTGATAGAGGTGTTTATGGAGTGCTTTGAGAAGTCCACACAGTGGGGCAAATGCTAGCCATAGGGTCTTGGAAAGCTTCCTAGAGGAGGGATCACTAAATCTAAGTTTAAAGGACATATATAAATTAGCCAGATGGGTCGAAGGGAATGAAATTCTTGGCAGTGGAAGGATCATATACTTAGATGCAAGGCTTTTAATTCTCTAGAGTGCTTATGCATTGTATCAGAATTGAGTTGGGCTTTGAGTAAAACTCTGGTATCAGTAGCTTAAGCAAACAGAGGTTTATTTGTCGCACATATTATGTTTGGAGGGAAGTGACTGCTGGCTTCGGTTCAGTAGCTAATGATATCAGTCTGCCACATGTCTCTGAGGCTCCCTGGACTTGTTGCCATACGATCAAAACGGGGCTATGGCTTTGGGTATCATATCTGTGTTCAAGCATGAAAAAGGGGTCAGAAAAACGGCCATGTCTGTCTTAATCAGAAAAGTGAACATCCCCCACCCAAAGCAGAAGACTTATTCTTCTGTGTCATGGGCTTAGACCAGGCTACATTTCCCCCACCTCGCCCTGCAGTGTATGCACATACTTAACCCTTCCACCCTCCAGAGTGGAAACCATCAAGGGAAGCAAGTTGGCCATGACTAGATCAACCAAACAGTGGTCTGCCAAACACATTTCAATTTAGTTTTCCTCATGATAAGCTCAAGAGTAGGAGAAGCAGGTGTTCTTGGCTCCACTTTACAGAAGAAGAAACTGAGATCGTGAAATCACAGAGCCGTACCTTTATTTAGCAATAACAACAGCAACAGATGAGGGCTGATGTGGATTGTGTGCTTATTACACACCAGATTATGCGAAGCACTTTACATTGTTCTCTCATTTCGTCCTCGCAGCCCCAAGAGGCAGGCTCTCCTTACTTGATAGATGAGCAGTCTGAGGTGTAAGATGTTGACATAACCTGCACAGGGTCACAGAGCTAGCCTGGAGCAGAGCCAGGATTCCAGCCTCAGTCCTCCTAATGCTCTTCTACCTGGAACCTCTCCGAACTTTCTCCCCGTGGATCCAGTAAATGTGTCATCTCACTGACATTGCCCAGAGCCCTTGAAGCCATCCCATGCCCCTGTTACTCTTGTTAATTTATTTGAGCCACTCCTGTTTCTTCATTATTGCCTTTATGGACAGAGAATCCAGCAACACATTATTTCAAATGTTCTGCCATTATGAATGCATTTCCTTTCATTGTAATAGCACCGACCATAATGAGTACATTTTGTATTCGTGCAGATGTCACTGGTGTTTTCGATGCTCCATTCTAATTTATGCTGGAAAATGAATACTTAAAGTATTGCCCAGGCTCCCATTACTCCAGAGGAAATGAGGGACACCCGGTGTGTATGCATATGTTTTTGCATTCATGCAGCAGATAGAATGTTTTGGTCAGAATGAATTGTGTGCCTGAAATGAGTCTGGCCCTTTCCTGGAAGGACACACTGGAGGTAATTTGCTGTGCCTATCGGCGAACCTGCGCAAGCAGGTTTCTCTATGAATGAGTGTCTGGGCCTACTGAAGGGACACAAATTATAGTCAGATTTTGTTAGAAAGGGAAGAGGGAAAGCTTAGCTGATTGAGGGATCCAGGTCCTGGGGTATCCCGAGAGCTTGCCTTCACGTGCACAGCCGGCAAGGTTGCAGATGTGTTCAGTGCCAACAAATCACCCCATCAGCCAGCCACACACTGTTATAGCCTTTTTGACATTGAGGGTGAGTAATGAGACAGGCCCACTGGGGAGCAGAAGGTGCTTGGTTTGGGGCTAGTTGTGTGAACCGATCCTTACCTTGAGAGACTATCTGTGAGGTGGGGGGATGATGATAGGGATAGAGTTTGAAATGCCAAATTGTGGGAGAGTGTGGCTTCTTTGTGGAGAGAGGCTGAAGTATTCAGCTGTCCAAGAAATGGTTTCCCTACGTTTGAAACAATATGTGGGCCATAAGTCTCTAGACATTGGACCTATCTGTTGGGGATACTTAGGGTGGTATCTTTTCAGATACATTGTGCCAAACATATCCTTTCCAAGGCTTGGTATTGAGGTGGTTACAGGGCACCCTGGAAGATAGCATGTGAGCCCCATTATTAGGAATCTTCATTCAGGGCTTCTAAAATTCAAAAGAAGCTGACTTGGTGGTTTACAGAAGAGTAGCCTAAATTTCTGTCAAATCCCACATTTTTATATCACACCTATTCCAGTTGCCCTTTAGTAAAAGTTGTGTGCTCAGTTTAGGACTCCTGATGTCACATACACATGTATATACAGTATGCACATAGATTGGGGGGTCTGGAAATGTTTTTCTTTTAGCAAAAAAGGGAAAGACCCTTTCTAAAATTTGGTGTGGGGGAGAGCAACATTTTTATATCTAAGCGATCTTAAATCTCACTAGCTTCTTATTGCTAAAAAAGAAAATCTATCAGAATCTAGACTGTAGCATTTCAATGTTTGTCCTTTTCCGTTTCATAGGCAGTGCTTTCCCCTCCAAGTTTCTGCAGCCTTAATTTTTGCATAGTTCATCACCTGACTCTTCTGTCAATACTTAGAACACAGACTCGAAAGAACTAGTTTTTCCAAATCTTTCTAGAAATATGAACCCAGAGAAGACCAGTGCGGTAATCTTAAAGAAGTTATTGTTCTTTACTTCTTTGATGACAAAAATCTACTAACACTGTCCTCTATGGAAAATTCCATTCTACAGGGAATTCTGTTGGACCAAATACATTATTCAAACACGAATGTACCTTGGGGCGCCCAGGTGGCTCAGTTGGTTGAGCGTCCGACTTTGGCTCAGGTCATGATCTCATAGTTCATGGGTTTGAGCCCCATGTCGGGCTCTGTGCTGACAGCTCAGAGCCTGAAGCCTGCTTCGGATTCTGTCTCCCTCTCTCTCCACCCTTCCCCTGCTCACACTCTACCTCTCTCTCTCTCAAGAATAAATAAACACTTAAAAAAGAAAAAAAGAAAACACCATGAACGTACCAGCTCTAAGTTGAATCTCCGAGTCCCACATTCTCTATTATTACAAACTCAAATGCCCATACTGCTCGCTGCATCCTCTCCAAGAACACAGCAGGAGGCAAACACTTCAGAGCCACAAGGCTGGGCAGTCTGCCCCATTGCTCACCATTTCCTCCGGGATGGTGACTTGTTTTTTTGTTTTGTTTTTTGTTTTTAGTTTTTATTTATTTTTTGAGAGAGAGAGAGAGAGAGAGAGAGAGAGAGAGAGAGAGAGACAGAGAGAGAACAGGGGAGGGGCAGGGAGAGAAGGAGAGAGACAATCCCAAGCAGGCTCCACGCTGTCAGCGCAGAGCCCGACATGGGGCTCGAACTCACAAACCGGGAGATTGTGACCTGAGCCAAAATCAGGAATCAGAGGCTTCACTGACTGAGTCACCCAGGTGAGGGGCAGTGATTTCACTTCTGCCCTGGGGCGGGGTTGGTCTGAAGGGAGTGCAGGAATGAGGGTGCAGATAGAAGCTGTCTCCTAGAGCAATGGCTTCACGTCTCCTCCTCGGACAGACGGCAGAAGAAGTCGCAGTTTACCACCAGAGCGCTTTGGAATCTGAAGTGTAGGAGACCGAAGCCCAAGAACCTCTGGGTCAGAGGTGTGCGCCGCTGTGGGGCCAGAGTGAGGAGCAGGGGTGAGGACACAGTATCAGCCTGGTTCTCTTTCAGTTCACTGCTACCTGCTCGGTTAAGCTAGCGGGCAAGCCCGGGAAGCAGCCTGAACTGCTCTCTGGGGGAGCTGCTGATCTTAAGAGAGTTCCTCTAGCAAATGTGCCTTCAGGGGACCATATAACCAGATGCAGAGCCATTTGCGTTAATTCATCCTACACATGTCTTTTGCCTCCTGAAATGTTCAAGGTTCCTGCCATATGCAGACACAAGCGTCTGGTCTCTAAATAGCTGTGCGCGTAGTCCACTCTAAGATGATTGGACAGCAGGGGGACCGGCCCCACAGAGACTGTGGCTCCCTCTTCCCTGGACTTAAGTTGTCTGTACTTCCACTGCCATCCTTTGGTTACAGTTGTCCTTAGCCGTGAAACAAATTCAGGGTCTTTACATTTTTCCTCAACAACAAGTGGCACCTACTGAATGAGAACAGGTTGACACCAAATCTTTGTATTTTCTAAAACTGTTCACAGAAATAAAGCAATTTATAATAATAGCCATCATTTATATGGACCTTGTGCCAGATACAATGTTGAGGGCTTTAATAAGGTATTTTGTTTAGTGCTCACAACTACTCTACGATGTAGGGGTTCTTGGACCCATTTTACAGGAGGGTATTAAAACGCAGAGGGGAAAGTGACTTTCCCAAGATTTTGTATCTACTTACTTCAGAACCCAGTCCTTCCCTTTCAGATGGTTATTGCCAACTAGAAGAGTGAAGAAAGATGTCATCAAAGAGATTCTGTTAGCCCACTTAAGATAGATAGGTTTCCTCTTACTTTAATCAGGTGGATAGGAAAGGCCATGGTGGTCTATAGACCCAGAGCTAATTAACCCAGGGGTGACAGGTACCAACAGGTAGGTCAGCACGATGCACACCTGGCAAGGGTCACTGCCCCGCCCCACATTCTTTTTGGTGGGAAGAACATTGGTTTTGCAGTTGGGCAAATCCGGGCCCCAGATGTGATCAAGTCACTGGCCTCTCTGAGTCTCAGTTTTCCACATCTGTGAAACAGGGCATCATAATGCCTTCTTCCCAGAGATGTGGTCCAAATGGGATGGGAGAGTGTATGTAGCTGCCAATTGTAATGCATGCTCCTTGGATAATTTTTTTAAAGTTTATTTATTTATTTTGAGAGAGAGGGAGCTCAAGCATGGGTGGGGGGGTGGTGGGGAGGCGGTAAGAGAGAGAGTCCCAACAGGCTCCACGCTCCTCGTGGAGCCCAACGTGGGGCTGTCTCATGACCGCAAGATCATGACCTGAGCTGATATCAAGAGTCAGACGCTTAGCCAACTGAGCCGCCTAGGTGCCCCTCATTAGAAAAAAATTTTTTTAAATCCATGGTTGCTTAAAATGTCATTTTACTGTGTGTTAACAGACTGTTTCCCAGGCACCCTGAAGTGTTTTGGCCCCGGGAGGAGAATGGTTGCGATCCAGTGCTCTGCAGTTTCCCCAGAGGCGGGTTCATTCTTCAGAACCAGTTCTAATTTTTATGGCCTGTTTTTCCCTCCAAGGTGGGAGGTCGGCTGAAGCCTTCCCTCCTGCCCTTTCTATCCTATACCCTCCCTGAAGAATTCTCCCACCTCCCTTTTGTGATTTCCTTAAGTGCTTTTAATGGCTGCTTGACACTAGAAAGATATTCCCAGCAGGCACTCCATCTGTAATGGCTGCTGGCTGCCTGATGTGAACTTGCGGCTGACCTCTGGGAGAGCAGTGGGGGGTGAGCAGGGAGTCAGGCTCTGCTCCAGCAAAGCAGGGTGGTGGGTCCCTGAGCAGCCGGCAGGCAGTTGGAGGAATGGCCGCAGACATTTGCTTCACACCTTTGCCACCTCTCTCCTGCACGTCCGGAAGTGTCCTCGGCAGAGGATTATGGTATGGGTAGACTCCCACATTCTTGACACCAGCCACAAACAAAGCAAAAACAAGAACAGTGCACAGAGGGCTGCTGGAAGTACATTTCCGCGGTGGCTCTGGGTCGGCGCTGTGAGGAGCGGTGTGGTGTCCTCAGGGTCATCTGCAGTTGCCAGCGCCAGCCAGCCATTATTCCACTGCCTGCCACCTGGGGGCCCACACTGCCTCCCACTCTTTTTTAGCCTTCTAAATATGACTGTCTTCGTCAAGGGGAAGGTGATGAGGTGCAAGAAATGGAGGAAAAATGCAAATCCCTTGTGTCTTCATTTCGCAAATAGACACACAGCTGCTAAGCAGGGTTGTAAGCGTTTAGTCATAATACGTGCCCTCGAGCAACAGCTCACTGTCTAGAGGAGAAAAAGCCAAGTATCCTACGGGGTTAATACCACCCCAAGAGACACGTGTGGTGGCCAGCGACCAGTGCCGGGGAAACAGATTTCACATTAAGTCGTGTGTGACTCTCTTGTACCTGCTTGGCCGTGCCCTAAGCCACACAGCCAGGACTTTATAAAAGAGGCTTCTGTGCCCACCACTGTTCACAGCCTCCTTCCTGACCTCTCAGCCCTGCTCACCTTGTCCACTCCCGAGCCTTCCTGGACCTTCTGAAGTTTGGACCTTGTAATGGATTGTCCTGTTCATGGACCTGGCTCACGGCTCACGGCTGTCCCTCTGCCCCTCTTGCCAGCTCCAACCCTTGCCCTGCGTCCGTGGCAGTTGTTCATGCATATTTCCCCACGCAGGCTGCGCCTAGGTCTGCTGGTCTCACCAGCCCCTGGGATTCTACCTTTGTACCACCCCCCACCCCCCTACCGTGAGCAGGGTCACTGCCAAGTCCCAGGCTCTGTGAGCCCGAGAGCTGAATGCTGAATGGTCTGTGCAGGCCAGAAGGGTCGGGACACCCTGCATGGAAGACGTAGCCTGGAAGGCTGGTTCTGATTTGGGCAGGGAAAGGGAGAGGATATTGCTATTCCAGGCTGGAGCAAGAGAGGCCCTTGTTATGACTTGTTAACAGCTGTTAAAGCCGTCAGTGTGAAGGAGGAGTTTAGAACTGGAGCTGCCACAGAGATTTAAGGATTATCTGTGGATTTCAATGCCATTACTGTTCTTTACTGGAGGGCAAGGGAGGGGGGAGGTTGAAACGAAGGAGAAAATAAAGCCTCTAGTGCAGAGTTATGTCAGATTCATGGAGTTTTACACTCCTCCCCCAGACAGTTTTTGCATTCCTATGGTGGGCCTGATTTGAGAGTCTGGTCTTAACCCTTGGCAGGAGTGCCCTTTATAAAGCCTTGATATGACCGTTCATTCCAGTTAAGATGAGTAAGAGCTAAGTGGGTGATCATCTTTTCTTTTACATGGACCGCAGTTCCCGCCGTGGTTGCTAGGCCCCTACAGATAATCTCACCCCATTTCCAAAGCCTGGTCTGCCATCTCCACTGGGCAGGAAGAGGCATGTGATTAGCCACCAGAGTCCTCCGGCCCAGCAGGGCTCCAAGGCCTGTCGGACATCAGATGACATCATAAGAGCAACAACAAGAGGCAAAGGATGGGTTAACCTCATTGTGACAGACATTTTACAACATCTACGCGTGCCCGATAATGACAGCGTATACCTTCAACTTGCACGGTGTTACGTGTCGATTATATCTTGATAAAGCTGGGGGGGGGGGGGGGGGTGGAACCAGACTCCAGAGAGCTTGGGGAAGCAGTTTGGGAAAGCACTGTCTTCCAGCTGAGCATAAAGCAAGTGGTTCCATAGGCTCTGCTGAAACTCTATCTACAGAATTGTCATTTTTTTAACCTTTTTTTTTTTCTTTCTCGTGTATATTTCAGTCAAGGGCCCTAAAAATAGTTTTTAGAGAGGAGTGGCTTTATTGTCTCACAGCAAATGTTTTTTAATTTAAAAACAGGCCCTGAAAGAATTCTCTCATCTTTTCCCCAAAGTGGTTAGCTGGCATATTTATTTCATTGTCATTCCCTCCCTCCACCCCTCAGTGCCGGGCGGAGTGAAGATTGCAGTGGAATGTTTTCAACAGTGAGTGGGTGAGTGGGCGGGGAAAGCACAAGCTCTCTACACTTCCTGGTAATGTCTCATGCTGGTGTAGAAGAGCCATCAGACATGTGTACTATCCTATACAAAACAGAATTCTGATTGGGACGCAGAAGTGAGAGCCTGAGCTGTCATCTGATCCAGGAAGGAGGAAGGGAACGGAGCAACGTGGAGTGAAAGTCTGCTATGTCAGGCACTATCTTGCACACCGTTTCCTGAGAAGAGCACATTAAGTATGGGCATTTACCATGTGCCATATGCTTTTACGTTCATAAAGAACCTGGAATCATCGGCCCTATTTTACAAACGAGGAAACTGAGGCCCAGTGGAGTAAGTTTTGCCCAGGGGACCCAGTTAGTAAGTGGAAGGACTGAATTCAAACCTTGATTTCTCTGTCCTTCCTGCTCCTCTCAGTGTGAAAGCCAGGGTGGAAAAAGTCTGACAACAGGGAGCCATCTAGATTGCGGACAGATGCCCCTCAACTCTGCAGCTTTGGAGGGTGGCTGGGCCTTCCTTGATCCTAAGGGGAACATTCCCCTGATGCTTTGGGGCGTTTGGATTATCTTGTTCCGGCTGGCCCCAGCGGAGAACAGTTGCTTTTCAGGTATCATGAATAAATGTTCCGACATCTGATTTATGTTGGGCCATAATCAAGATGTTCTGCAGATGGATAGAACAGGTCTGAAGAGGTGGGACTGTGTCATTTGAGCGTTACAGCAGAGCTGGCTTCAGAAAGAAAACAGGAGGAAGGCAGAAGATGCCTTTAATAATCTTTATCTGCATCCTTCAGCACCCTGCGCTTACACCCTAGTCCTGGCCCTGTAAAGATGATAATTTCTCTTTCTCTCACAAAACTCAGCCATCTACCTTGTCCCGTCAGCTTCTAAGATGTCAGCTGGCTCACCCAGAAACTCATCTGTGCTCAAGTGGCATACGTGGTCCCGTGACCTACCCTTGTCTTACAATAGCTACTAAGTTTTTCACTCTAGGGACTCAGCCAAAAGTGTCGTACCTCAGACTAAAGGAACAACGTCGATAAGGTCTTCAGGTTTAGTGGCTTATGGGGAGATCTTTTGAACATGACAGGGGCCGTAGCTGCCTTTTCCATGATGTCATGTTGGGTACCTGTGACTTTCCCCGGTCCCTAGGGCAGCCCTTTGACTCAGAGCAGTGGGCTTTGTTCAGCCTTGAGAGTGGGTGATGGCAAAGAGCGGAGACCTGCAGCCCTCGTTCCTCTTTTCTCTCTTTGGTCTGGCTCTCCGGTGTGCTGTGTCCGTGCGCTTTGGGTCATCTTCCTCTCTCCTGGCCAGACTGGTGCCCTCTCTCATCTGATGGCACTGACGTGGAACCTGGGGAGAGCCTCTTGCAGGATTCGCCGAACGTAAATTGGATGGGATGTTCTCCTTGGCTCTCTGTCTGCATCAGTGGAGCAGATTCCTACGGTCCAGATCTTGGCTGTACCGTGAGCTTTTGGAACATTGGGGTAGGGATAGCTCTCTTACCTTCTCCACTTCCTGGGGGGCGGGGGGACTCCTAGCAAGAGTGTTTACTGCAAGGGCAAGGATAGGACAGGGTAATAAAGAGGCAGGGAGCCAGGCCTCCGTCTGAAGGGTTCCTTTTTCTAAACCTCTTCTTAGTTATGCTCATTTCAGAGAATATAAGCTGGCCGGAGATGCCTGAGTTGTTAATTAGGCATAAGACACCGCCTTGTAGTTTACTGTTTCCCTATTTCAGAGCCCTCTCACTGTCCCTGGCATAGGCCTTCGACTCCTGGACAAGTGAGTCTGGCTTTGGCAAAGAGGGAGTTGTGGGCTCTGCTTGGGAGCAAGCGTCTGTTCACTCCAGACCCCCAGCATCATACATTGGCAACTGTAGTGTCCACCCAAGGGGAGTCTTGGACTTGCTCTAATGGTGCATAATCACATGTGAGCAGCTTGATGCCTGCCTGGCCCCCGTGCAGGCTTTATTATGAGTTACTGCTGGGTGTTTTTTTTTTCCCCTAAAATTCTGCTTGCGCTGCCTTGGAGAATGTCACACGAACCCAGGCTGAATATTCTAAACATAGCCCCGGTTCACGTTGTGGAGTGTTGGCCGTGTGGCAGACGCCATGTGGAGCCCTGACCCCCTTCTCGTCTCCTGCTTTTCCCCACCCACATCCCTCCCATCTTCTTGAGAGACGCTTTGAACATGACCCATGAAGATAAGTGTTAGGAGCTGCTGCTGAGATGCTCTTTCCCTCATGCACCCTCTCACACGTTATCTCCAGCCGCTGGGAACCTCCCACAGCTCCCTGGACATGCCGCGCTGCTCCACGTCTTCAGGAGTTTGTTCAGGCTGTTCCCTCCACCTGGCGTGCCCTCCTTCTGGCCCCGTAGGCTTCCTGGAAACTACCAGTCCATCTGTCAGCACTGAGTGGCGGTCTTTTGGGTCTCTGTGAGCAGAATTTACCATCTCTTCCTTGTCTCATAGCACATAGGCTGCATTCTTTGCCAGTCCATGAGCTCCAGCCGAACGCCCTGTTTTTCCATCACCGGCAGGCAGTAAGGGCTCAGCCGCCGTGAGATGAAATAGAAGCAGTTGGCTTTGGGATAGGAGTACTATGAAAACTGTTGAAGGCGGTTGAGTGCTCGTTACTTGTCAGTAAGTACATTAAACGCCCTACCTATGACCTCATTTACCACTCCTGGCAACTCTAGGAGGGAGGTCCTGGTATTTCCCCTTCTTGAGCTGCGCTCCGGCACCCACGCGCCCGTCATTCTCTGCCCCAGCGTCCTGCTTACCTTCGTCACAATACTTTCCTCTATCTGAAACGATCTGTTTCCTTGTTTCTCAGTTGTCTCCTTCACCAGACAGGAAGTTCCATGAGAATGGGGACCTTGTCGTCGTGCTCACTGCTGCAATGCCAGCACTAGTACAGTGCCTAATACACCGTGGGCACTCGGGGAGCGTTTGTTCGCTGGAAGAGCAAAGGAGTGAATGAAGACGCCCCGTGTCACAGATAAGCAGATTGAGGCTTAGAGAGGTTATCAGATAGCTTTGCCAAAGTCACCCAGCTTAGAAGGGCTTGGTTGGGAATCCTGGTTTTATTCCAAAGTGGACGATCCTCACAGATGATACCACCCTCGTTAGGCGTTTTCCAAGGAGACAGATCTTCGTGTTCCTAGGAGAAAGTCTGCTTTTCTGTTGGATACAGTTACTGCCTTGAAGGCCATTCTTCCCCATCTTCCACTTTACCTGCTAAATTCTTTCTCCTAGGCCAGTGCAGGTTGTGTGAGGTGCCGTGTGCCAGCCGTCAGATGCCTCCTAAGTGCCAGGCATGTTGCTAAACACCGGGGATAAAATGGCGAATGAGAAACAGATTCAGCCTCCCAGGAGCCCAAGTGGCAAAGACACATTTATAATACAACCGCATGAGGGCTGTGCTGAATCCCTGAACCCCTTGAGGCTGTGGGGGAGAAGCAGGGATCTGTCAGACCACCTTCATCACTGGCTCCCTGCAGGCAGATAAGAGGGTGTCAGCCCAACTTAACTCAGATGTTCTCCTCTAGGGGGTAGAGCGGAAATCGGCTGAAACCTTGAAAGGAGCATCCTAATTAAAAGGGTGAGAGGTGGATGCCTCTCACCTCAGGACAGACAGGATTGAAACTGAAACCAGTGTCTGACCCAGAGACATCCTGCCCTAAGTCCCCGGGACGGTGTCTTGGTGGCGGGCCCTTTGGCACGACTGTTGGCTGGAGCCCACAAGAACCAAGGTGAGCATCTGAGGAAAATAGTGAACTTGCAGCCAGGGTCCTACAGGGAGGTCACAGGCGGAGAGACTGTCGGGATGCCTTACAGCAGGGAGGAAGGTTTCTGGTCTTTGATGTCCAAACTGGAGTGTCAGTGTCCAAGACCTTGGACAGATCTTCAGCGGTCAGCACAGCTCACCGCCCGCGCCACTGGGAGCGAGGAACGCAGCCAGGCTGACTTCACGTGCACCCTCCTGTGCCTCTGTCACCCATCACCGAGTCCCCTGCCCAGCCTTGGTCGCAGTTCCAACTCCGCCTACCTGTGGGACTTGGGGATGTCACTTCGTTTCTCTGTTCCTCGTGTTTCTTCATCTGTAAAATGGACTGCTGGTGCTGTTAGGGCTCTTGCTACAAACACTGAACGTGAACATGTTGGAGAGGGATTAGTTCAGTGCCCAGCAGATAATAACGATGGCCTCCACTTAGTGAGTCCTTACATGTGTCACTATCTTCATTTCACAGATGTGGAGACGTCGGTTTAAAGAGGCCTCCCACCCACGGTCTCATGCTGATGTGTGTGGACCGGGGCCTTGAAGCCCTGTCTCCGGCTCTTAGCTGTGTGCTTTTCCCACCGTCCCTACCATCACAGTGGCTAACCCTGCTCTCCCACTTCTGGACCCGTGCCTCAGCTGGTGTTTCTACAGAGGGAGGGAGGAGAACCACGAATAAGGCCCCCTTTACTTCCACCTTGGCCTGCTTGACTCTCTCCCTCTGCACACCATTAGGGGAAGGGAGGATAGCTAAAGTTGAGAACCCAGACCTGCCTTGAGCACAGCTCACAGCTGGATTGTGGAGGGCTGGAAGTTGCCAAACATGCAGCTGTTTTATAAGGAGGCCAGATGAGAACATTTCCTCACATGGAGGGATTGGCTCTTCAGATTTCCTTGCTTGGGGAGGACTGGACTTGAGCTTGCTTCTGCTTTGCCCTCAGTGACACAGCATTCCTTGGACACACCCATCCTTTACCAGTAAGGCTTAGTCATTTGTAAGAGTAACCATGTCTGATACAGCATTCTCAGCCACACCTGGTGCCTCCCCCCACCCCCTTGTGGTTCTCTGTGCCCGGTGATTGCAGTGACAGAAAAGAGATAGAGCTTGGGCTCACCTGTAGAAATCAGCTGTCCATGAGATTCCTGGGAAGTATCTCTGAGACTGGCAAGCTGCCCGCAGTTAACCTGGGAAGGCTTGGAAGGTTTCTAGAACAATAATACCTCAAGGAGTTATTTTGATAATTCACTGGGTCATTCATTCAAAAAATATTTGGTGAGGTTTCCCTGGTGTCAGGCACATTATCCGGTACTGGTGATACAGCAGGGAACAAAATACTTAAGGAGGCTTAGCATCTCAGAGTAGCTTTAGGTAGTGACAGGTGCTGTGGAGACAATACAACAGTCTGACGTAATTGTGCAGGACTGGGGTGGCTGCTCTAGACTGCTTGGTCAGGGGAAGCCTCTGAGAAGGTGACATTGAAGCTAAGACCTGAATGTTAAGGAGCCAGTCACTCCAAGCCATGAGGGGAAGAACTTAGGGAATCAAAGAGCAATGCCAAAGCCTTCATGCAGGAACGGCAAAGCCAGTGTGGCCAGCAGGTAGCTTGAAACGGGTTAGAGAGGGAGGCAGAGGCCAAATCGTGCAGGGATTTGGGAACGATGGGCTTTCTTCTAAGGCTATGGGAGGCCATTAAAGGAGTTTTAAGTGCGGCGGCGCCATAATCTGTTGCACATTGAGAAGTATTACTCTGAATGCAGCTTGAAAACTAAGCAGTAGTGAAGTAAGGGTAGAAGTAGGAGGACCAGTCAGAAGGCAAGGGCAGTAGGTCAAGCAAGAGATGGTGGTGGCCGTGGAGAAGAAGAGGGAACCAGCATGGGATGGATTCTGCAGTGTGAGTCAGCAGAACTTGCTGGTGGACTCGATGGGATAAGGAGAGGGTGCTTCTAATGTTCTGAGCACAACGGTCAGCACATATGATACACTTAATAGGCTCTAGCTGTTTGCTGCCATCATTGACAAATGGCCAGTTACCAGACACCAAGGGAACAGGCCCGGGAAGGAATCTTGAACTCATTCAAATGATGGCATGACGCCTACAGCACATGTGTGATGTCCATGTTGGCTCTTCTCTTTGTTAATAAATGGCATTTTTAGAGAAAACGGGGCCTGCAAGTTTGACAGTGTATTCAGGAACCAGAAATGTTGATTTCCAGTTCATCTCACTGCCATCAACTCACTGTATGAGCGTCAGCCTCTCTTAGGCTTGATTTCTTCATCTAGAACTATGAAACGTTTTGAGCACTTTCTGTGGGCCAGGTACCATGCCACGCCAAGCACTCTGTATATGCTCATCTCCACTTAATCTTCCCTGCAACTCTTCCAGGAGGGCACTAAATTGTTCTCCATTTCCAGGTAGGAACACTGAGCTCACGATCCCACAGCTAGTAAATGGCAAAGCTGTGACTCAAATCTAGGTGCTTCTTCCCTTAAATCCACATTTATAACCCTCTGTGATATAAGAAGCCACAGTGGGTCTTGAGAATTGGTTTGCTTCCAGTTTTCAACTTCTGGACCTCAATTCAGGGTCACCGTGGGACTCAAAACTACTGAGAACTAATCTGGAATACTTAAAAAAAAAAAAAAAGCCCACAATTCATATAGAGATTAGAGATTAGTGTCAAGTATGTATTTATTTATTGATCCTTTCTCCCTCTCCCTTTGGTAACTTGTAAGATACAGCAGCTGAGGCAACAGGAAATTTGAAGTCCAGCGTTTTATGAAATCTTATGTTTAAGATTTCTGTGAAAGGAAGCTGCTTGAGTGAGATTTGGTTTCCATTATTCACTTGCAAGAAAAGATGAGAAAATGGGGTCAGGGGGATTTCCTGAAGGTGCAGGGAGCAGGGAAGGTAAGCCCTTGGGCTATTTTCTGCTTCCAGCCACCCCACCCTCTAGAGTTGCCTGGCTCCTAGGGGCGCCTGGGTGGCGCAGTCGGTTAAGCGTCCGACTTCAGCCAGGTCACGATCTCGCGGTCCGTGAGTTTGAGCCCCGCGTCAGGCTCTGGGCTGATGGCTCGGAGCCTGGAGCCTGTTTCCGATTCTGTGTCTCCCTCTCTCTCTGCCCCTCCCCCGTTCGTGCTCTGTCTCTCTCTGTCCCAAAAATAAATAAAACGTTGAAAAAAAAAAAATTTTAGAGTTGCCTGGCTCCTAATAGGGGTTTAGGAAAGGTTCCCTTCCAGTCCCCACCACTGGAGGTCATCAGTTATGTGACATCCAGTTGTGCTGGGGGAAGAAAGGGAGGCTGGGGGAGGCCCACAGAAAGACAGAGAAATGCCCCCATGGCATTTTCCTCTTGAAGTTCAATGGGAAACTGAATAATAACATGGAAGCCATTTCAGAGAGGAGATACACACACACACTCATGTACGCTGTGTGCACACACACCCCCATTCTCAGACACTTTGCAACTGCCCAGGGTTGGCAAGAGTGTAGGGAAAGGGGCACTCTCATACCTATTTGAGTAATGATTGTAACTCAGCCTCTGATGATTTCTGAAGGACAGTGTAACAGTCGTATATCAAATGCCTTTAAAAGTACATCTCCTTTGCTTGTTGGAGAAATACCTGATTCTAGGACTGGGGAAGGAAATACACATCATGAGCCTGGAGCATTTTGTAGTGCCAGAAAGTAAGGAAGTGCTCAAAACAAATCCCCAGCAAACCCCTCACTGATGAGGCATGTCAGGGGCCATAGGAGCTGATGAAAAGAGCTCCCAAAGGCCAGAGCTGAACAATTTGACCAATAATAAACAGAATAGTATTTATTGGTTTATAATCTAAAGTGTAAAACTAAATATCCATGAGTCCATACTGATAGAAACTATTGAATAAATAAATAAAGAAGAGACAAATCTCATGTTCAGAAGAATTTACAGTATGTGTGCAGACACTCTGCCCTGATTGAGGGAGAAAACAACTCCTTACTCCGTAGGTGTGGTTTGCTTACAGTGACTTCCTTCCAGAATGTACAGTATGGGAAGTAGGGAAAGAGTAGCTTTCCGGTGAAAAACCTTAACAAGCACAGCCTGGGCCAAGCAATCAAGGTCAGCATCAGCAGTGCTAAGTCCTGTTGCTGGCGACCTGGATATGTGATGAGAATAACAGGGCGTCTCTATAGTTCTCAAAGGCCCATAACCATGACTTAATCATGACAAAAACATCAGACAAATCCCAGCCAAGGGACAGTCTACAAAATACCT
Source organism: Herpailurus yagouaroundi (assembly GCF_014898765.1). Classification (NCBI taxonomy): domain Eukaryota; kingdom Metazoa; phylum Chordata; class Mammalia; order Carnivora; family Felidae; genus Herpailurus; species Herpailurus yagouaroundi. The sequence continues at coordinate 16,495,934 of NW_024412418.1, read as the reverse complement.
GGCCAGTACTCCTCGAAACTGCCAGTGTTGTCAAAGATAAGAAAGTTGAGACACTGTCACATCCAAGAGGAGACTAAGGAGACATGATGACCAAATGAAATGTGGTACTTGGGTAAAATCTGGAACAGCACGAGAACATCAGAGAAAAACCAAGGAAATCTGAATAAAGTACAGACTTCATTTAGTGCTAGCGTGCCAATATTGGTTCATTGTAAAAAAAACACACTTTACTGATGTAAGATGTTAATAATAGAAAAAACTACATGTTGGAACCCTTGGGACTATCTTTGTAATTTTTCTGTAAATCTAAGGCTGCTATAAAAAATAAAGTTTATTTTAGAAACATGCCCTGTGACCCAGTGTTTCCCTTCCTTCTCCTTTTGGAAATAATTAAGGATGAACCTGCAGATTCATCCACATAGATATGTGTCACAGAGGTGTGGGATAACAAGTGAGGATTAGAAATAATTTAAATGTCCAGGTACAGTAAATCCATACAATTCGGTCTTGGATCACAATCTTATAGACATGTATTTCCTTTCTTTTTTAAGTTTATTTACTTATTTAGAGAGAGAGAGAGAGAGAGAGAATCCCATGCAGGCTTTGTGCTGACAGGGCAGCGCCCACACAGGGCTTGACCTTAAGAATGGTGAGATCATGACCTGAGCCGAAACCAAGAGCCAGCCACTTAACTAACTGAGCCACTCAGGCGCCCCTAGACATATATTTTCTTGATAAGAAAAGGTATTTATGATTGCTAGTTGAGTGGAAAAAGCAGATTCTGAAAGAGCCTGTGAAGCATGTATTTTTATGTATGCATGAAGGGGTAAAGATAAATATCTTTCAGTGTGTTAAAGGTAATTATCACTGATGCATAATGCTATGGATTTTTCTTTCTTTTCATGGAAACAGTATTTGTTACAGAAAGTAGAGATCAGCAAAAAGTAAAATGTTACTTTCTCAATTTAAAAAAAAAAAAAAGAAGGCTGGAAATGATTCCTTTATAAATCCAGCCGCAGCAACAGGAGACTCCATCCTAAGAAGGGAGTTCTGAGGGGCGCCTGGGTGGCTCAGTCAGTTAAGCGGCCGACTTCATTTCAGGTCGTGATATCATGGTTCGTGAGTTCCAGCCCCGCGTCGGGCTCCGTGCTGACAGCTCAGAGCCTGGAGTCTGTTTCAGATTCTGTGTCTCCCTCTCTCTGACCCTCCCCTGTTCATGTTCTGTCTCTCCCTGTCTCAAAAATAAATAAAACGTTAAAACAAAAAAAAAAGGGGGAGTTCTGAGAGTAGATGGGGCATTGGCAGGCTAGTGAGTGTCTCCCTACAGACATGCACCACCTGAACAGACCTGCTGGAACCGCCCCCGGCTCCCATAGAAACAGGCCACCACCCACTTAGCCCCTGTGGAGTGCAAGAAGGGTAGCCACCTATAAAAACAGCAAACAGGTTGCAGGGTGCAGGGAGATCAAAGCTGGCACTGTGGTCAGAGGGTGGACCCGAGGCCAGGCTGGAGACCCAAGCCTCTCTCAGAGGCGCCCACACTGGTCTGTAAAGGCAGAGGCAGCTGGAGGGCTGAGATGCAAACCCAGTGTCTGTTGCCTTCTCCTCCTGTAGTAATCCTACCCTTACCTGGCACTGTCTCATCCTAAAAAGAATTTGCGTGTACCTTCCATCGTATTACAACAACCCTTGGAAGTAGGTATCATCCCATTTTTCAGGGGAAAAAAATTAAGCCTCAGAAGACTTCATGGCTATCACTTACTGACTGCATAACAGGGTGTTAAAAGATACAGGCCTGTGTCACACCTCTTACCCAAGCCCAGTTGCATATCTCAGGGTTCTGGAGTCTGCATAATCTAGATCCACCATTTACCAACTGGGTTTACCCTGAGGAAGTTACGTACCTTTGCTTGGCCTCCATTTTCTCATCTGTAGAGTGAAGATCATAATACCCATCCAAAAGCTACTATTAGGGTTTAGTGAGATTGTGTGTATAAATTGCTTAGCACAGCGCATGGACCATTAAGTCGGCCGTCTGTGAATAATGGTTATTATTGAAGAGAAGGTTCGTGGGATAAAGTAGAATGCGATCTGGGGAGAAGGATCCTTTTCCCCGTCTTTCCTGTGATTTGAGAAGGAAGATGCAGCAAGGCTGGAGCCACCTGAGACTTTTTTAAGAGCCATGATGAACTGACGAGTCAGAGGGCTTTTGCTCCCACCAGGCTTTAGTTCTTGGCTCTCTGTAGTGGGTCCTAATCAAGCAGTGCTATTCAACAACCTGCGTTTGGACCCCGCCAGAGAAAGAGGTGAAGGAACCTGGAACATTTAGGCCAGCCTTCAGATTGAGCTGGAGAGGGACAGGGAGAGGGATGTACACAGGAAGCAAGAGAGAAAACAGTATAAATGAGAGCCAGTTAATTAGCTCAGCGAGCCTGGGTGTCAGAAAGGAGCTTGGCTTTTGTCCGGTTTGGACTTTTCCTAAATTTCACTTAGAACGCGATGCATCCTGATTGCCCAGAGTCCCCCAGCAAAGCCAGGACTAAAACTTTGAAGTCCTCTCGTGTTTTTCTCAGTTAACCTGGGATAAACTGAGGACATTTCACTTCCTGTTATATTCATACCTCACTTAGTTCCATAGGCAGCGGCTAAAAATCGAAGTTCTAATTCTTTACAGCACGGTGACCCCTGCTCACTGGCAGGCTAGGGCAGGTGACAAGGGGCACAGATGTGGCTGTCCTGCTCTGTCTGGTGGAGGAGTGTTCCTGGATCTGGGCGTGCGGTCCACCCCCGAAGCCAGACCGGCCACACGCTTACTGGAACTGGGCAGCCACAGCCTCAGGTGGCTAATGGAGGCTGCCGGTGAGCTCCGTGACGATGCCTGTGTGGCTTCACTCTCGGAGACTACTAAATCTATCTTCTCAAATCTAACCTTCCTCCCTTGTTGATACCTCTTAATTTCTCTATCCTCTCGAGTTGAATAATCCTTTTACGGCAATAATGAATTAATAAATAGCCAAGGACTCAGCAGATAGGAGTGATGCCAAATCAAATTAAGTTGTATTATATTCTCAGGAAAAGAAGCTATTAAACTCGCGAGGTCAGAGTGCCGCACACCTCATTTATTAACGTCCTCTCATAAGCTGCCATCTCCGGAGACACGAGTGGAGAGGCTGAGCTCCTATTCGCGTGGACTGCCTGAAGAATCGCCGCTCTTGTCAGCAGGTGTTCAGGGGCTGCGTGTGCCGGGGGCTGTGTTGTACCCCTGGCAGATCCCTCGATTTCACGCAATCCCTCCTCCACAGTGTGCCTGGCTGACCGAGGGGGCACGGCCTTCTGCTGGCTGGGGCTCCCTAGTCCCATCCCAGCCCCAACCCGCCGTGACCCTGGCTCCCCGGCCAGGGGTGTGTCAGATGGCATGCCACTCTCCCAGTCCGGATTTAGGGGCTCTCGGTTCCTTAGCGAAACTTTGTCTCCTACCTGCTAAAATTATTTAGAAAAAATTAGGTGCCAGGGCGCCTGGTTGGCTCAGTCGGTGAAGCGTCCGACCCTTGATTTTGGCTCAGGTCATGCCCCCAGGGTGGTGAGCTCAAGCCCGGTGTTGGGCTCTGAGCTGAGTGTGGAGTCTGCTGAGGATTCACTCGCTCTCTCTGCCCCTCCCCCACTCATTCTTTTTCTCTTTCTCTCTCTGCCCCCTCCCCCACTCGTGCTGTCTCCCTCTCTCTTTCTCTCTCTCTCTCAAAAAAGAAAACTTACATGCCTCCTTGTCCAGTTTAAAGTTAACTCCTGAAATTACATATCAAGTATAGATAGTTCAAAGGGTGTGATATCTGACATGTGACATGGGATGAGCCTTGCCCATGTTTTTGGCAAAGCTCTGGCACTGCCTATGAAGTTGATGGGCAAGATTCACTACAGAATCTAACTGGCAGAGGTCTTTGTGGTCAAACCGTCCAGCCAGATCAGTCTTGCTTTCTGTCAGATCCAAGTCGGATTACCTTTTTTCAATTCAAATAGCAGTACATACATCGTGACAAGCATCTGACTTCTGAATGTGAACCCTTAGGTCTGTGGACAGACAGACAGGAGCACACAACCTGGCCAAGAGTTTGTCGCCTGGGCAAAATGAAGGATTGTGTCCTTGATTGTGTCTTGCCTTGCTCTCCTAGGACTCTCTTAGAGGCAAGGAATTTGAAAATTGTCCCCTGGTAAGAGTCAGGAGGGTGAGAGGCATGCATTTATTTTCTGAAGGGCAGGACAGTGATTGTGCAGGCGGGAGTGGCCTACAGTGGGGACTTAAGAGATCACGGGCACGTTCTTCGACAAGTGAGGTTTGTTGGGTTTAAAAAAAATTTTTTTAATGTTTTTATTTATTTTTGAGTTAGAGAGAGACAGAGCATGAGCAGGGGAGGGGCAGAGAGAGAGGGAGACACAGAATCCGAAGCAGGCTCCGGGCTCTGAGCTGTCAGCACAGAGCCCGACGCGGGGCTCAAACCCACGAACCGCGAGATCGTGACCTGAGCTGAAGTCGGACGCTCAACCGACTGTTGAGCCCCAGGCGCCCCGACAAGTGAGTTTTAAGAAAGAGTACACATGGAAGATAAGGATCTAGACCTGTAGTTCCTTAAAAATCACACATGCCCTCATACCCCCTGGAGAATCATTATGTACCACAAGGATATGTGTGCCCCAGTTTAAAACCCCTGCTTTTAGCTACAACAGCATTCTCCAACTACGTCAGTCTGTGACTGCAGCCAGTGAACTAAGCTTCACTGGGTATTTGTCTTCACTCCTGTTTGGCAGAGACCTGTCAGCTGGAAGGGTCAGAACCACAGAACTCAGCCTTTCTTTCTATTCAGTACTTGTATTTCGTCAGGTCTGAAGCTGTCATTAAAATAAAAACAAAACTCCTCAAACAAGCAAAGAAAGGCACTGTTGCTCTCCAGAAACGTAAGGGCATTTGCGGATAGGGACACATTTGCTCCGGAGTGTAGTGTTCCAGATGCCAGGACTAGGAACATTAAAGGAGTTAGGAGGAGGCGGGAGGTATTGATTCAGGGACAGAAGGAAGGTAGGTTGAAGAAAGGAGCCCACGTTTTTAATCATTTATATTACATGAAATACATAGAACTTTCACAATAAACCTGTAAGATTAGATAGAAATACCACGAGGAAAACAGACTCGGAGAGGTTGAGTAACTCACCCAAGCCCACAGCTCATTAGTGCCAGAGCAGAGATTTGAACCTAGTTCAGTCTTGGTGACTTCAAAGTCCTATAATGCTGCCTCTCTCATTGGTCAATACCTACGATAGAGTGGGCTGTCTTTCCTTTTTTTTTTTTTTTTAAATTAAGTATTTTATTTATTTTATTTAACTGTTCTGGAGTAGTTCACGTGAACAGGCTTTCTAACACCCTTAGTTCATTCTCAAAACAACAACAATGACATCAATAACAACGCGGACAGTGGGAGGAATTTCCATTAACATCCGAGTACCAATCCAATTATAAATCTAAATCTAAATGTGATCAGCAGATGTTTCAAGAGGAAGATGTTAAGTGGCTGAGGTAGAAGGCTGTGTTACTTCCCTAGGAGAGAGTAAAGACTTTCATAGACTGTTTGAGATAAAGTCTTATGAACACATACCAGCTTATATACAAAGTGAAGAAGCGTTCCGGAGATGCTATCTCATACTAATTGGATTGTGTAACTTTCCAGAAGAGACCACACACAAAGTGAGCAAAGTTCTGTGTTACCGATTCACTTCAGATCCTTTTTCTTCTTCATTATTGTGAAAAAGAGCTTGTTTGTTAATTGTGAAAATAAATATACTGTATTTGAAGATACAAAATTTCTCTCTCTCTCTCCCTTCCCCACATTTCTCTCCTTCCCCTCTCCCTCCTCTCCCCCCGCCCCTCATCTGCAAGGCTGTAAAGTCTACGAGGACAGCTACTGTGTCCATCATTCATTGTTGTGCCTAGCATCATGCCTAACACATAGTAGACAGTCAATAAGTATTTAGCAAATGAAAGAATCAGTGATATGCCAGAATCTAAGATCTCATGCTTCTAAACTCGGAGATGAACTATATCTTTCAGACTCCAGAATAGATCTCTTTTAGGGTCATGAGAAAAGATTCTCATGGGCTTCTGATCCTTTCCCCAAGCCAACCCTGCAAGTCTTAGAATAAAGAACCTAGCAACTAGAAAAGCACTCAATTTATTTTTAATTTTATTATACTCAGTTTGGGAGGAAGGGTTGTTGACCTTTTTGTGAATATGATGAAAATTATGGCCTTTCTGAAACAAAGGAACACACAGACAAAATTTGATGTACAATTTAAGTAGGTTCATGAACCCTTTAAACTATGCATCTCAAGTTAAGAATGCTAAAGAGTGAAATGCAGCTTAAGGAAAGGGCACAGTCAGCCTGCTAGACCTCTCATATTTGAAGGAAAGTTGACAAGAGAACAATAAGAGCTTGCTTTGGATATAGTACCAAAGGGGAGACTATGGCGCCAGTTCCAGCCGTGCCTCGATTCTGGTGAGACGCTTTCGTAAAAGACCCTTTGTTCCCTTTGGGACAGATGCCACCAAACACTACTCCTGAATGACAGTCCACTGTCCAGCCCTTCCTAGCGTGCACCCTTCATCCTATGATTGGACCACAGGCAGGAAAAGGGGAGAAATAAGGCAGAGTTTTGGATAGTGCAGGTTGCTGAGTTTTTGGCTCCTAGAGTACACTTACATTAATTTCGGGCTCTGTGTCTCGAAATGTTTTTGCTCTTAGCAGAAGCACTACAAGTCTGTTGCCTGGGATATTTTCCTTTCTCCCAAATGGATGCAAGAAAGCACAGATTTTATATGGACGTAGATAATCTGTCACGAGATAAAACATTTCTAGGTCATAGCTGGGAGTGGATGCACCCCAGACCTTCCCTTTTCTCCAGCTCCTATCTCTACTGGAGGAAGACTTTTTTCTGCCCTTGTAAGCCCCCTCCCACCCCCCACTTCACTACTTCAGATTTCATCCAGCCCATACTAATCATTAAGTTTTAAGGACACAGACCTCACTGGTGACTGAGGATTTTCTACCTCTCCGCTTCACTTTCTTCACCTGCAAAGTGGGGATAACGCCACCCGTCCCTATGTTCTGGGATCATCGTGAGCAGCGCTTAGCTCAGGGTCCCTGGCACACAGTAGGCACGTGATCAAGTTGACTCGTCTGATTTTAAGGACAGTGGCCTCTAGAAGCAGAGGAGGAGAAACCAGGCAAGTTTGCTCCTTGTGCCCTTTGTAGTGGGCTCACTTCTGCCCCTGCCCTTTTCTTACCCAGTCCCTATATCCACAGTGTTCCCTTCTGGGACCGAGCCAGGGAGGCTCGAACCTCAGGCGCCCGAGGTCCTAGCCATGCCTCTGGGACTCACAGCTCACTTTTTTGGCGCCTGAAATATCACTGACATTTAGGACAACCTGGTCAGGGCAGTAATAAGTATTCCTTTCAGCTCCCTCCTTTCCTCCCTTCCTGTTGTTTTTACTTCTCACTCCCTTTTTGACAACAACTATTTCTTGAGCACTTCCCTGTGCCTAGCACAATACCAACGCTAGATACTGCTAATAAAATATTAGATAGTGCTAATAAAATAAACAGTGTTGCTACTCTTGTAGGCTCCAGTCAGAGGTAGAGTGGAGAGTAAATAGCAGACAATTCATAGGATGTGATAAGGGCAATTAAAGAAATAAAATGGGGAGATGACCAGGGGATCCTACTTAGATAGAGTGAGTACCTTCCCTGAAGAGGTGACATTTGAGCCCTGTGACTGTCCTGGGGTGGGACTTGACACGTTGGCTTGATTCCAAATGAGAAGCGCCGTTGGCCAGTGCAGAGACAGAGCTTCTCTTTGTTTTTCTCTCCTAACAATAGAGGATTTAAGGCTTAGGGGAAGTCAAACTGCTGATTTTTACTAGCTTTTTGTCAAGTAAGCTTAAAAAATATTTTGACCTTCACCTGCGCCTTTATAGCTATTCACTTACTGTGTACCAGGCATCGTGTACTTTACATATATTATCTTATTTATTTAATTCTCCAATAACCCAGTAAAGCAGGGTTTATCATCAAAGTTATCCCTGTAGTCAAAGAAATCAGAACTTAGAGAAGCTAACTAACTTGCCCATGGCCAACGGCCCAACGGTGGTAGCTGAGGACTGGGGTCCAGGTGGGTCTGAGAACAGGGCCTGTGCCCTCAGCCAGTAGACTAGGCTACCCCCCTTCTTGTGAGGCCGTAACTCACCTGGTTCTCCTTTCCTCTGCAGCGGTGCCAGTGAAGACGAGGACACATGAAGGCTTGCTGTCCCCAGTGGAAACTCCTCCCTCCCCCTGTGTGTATGTGACGGCGTGTATGTAACGGCTTCTGATTTCTGTGAAAGCTGCCCAGCAACAAACGTCCTTCCACCGGATCCATCCCCAGGTCCACAGCAGGCACACATCTGTCCAAGGGATGACCAACTTTATTGTCACTGACTGTGCTTGTCATTCTCTTGTCATGGTAGGTCAAGGAAAAGTGCCCCTGTGATCAACCAGGAGCAGTTAATTAAGAAGCGTCCTTCAGGTAGTCCCTCAATGGCTGCTTTGAACTTACTCAGGAAAGCCAGCCCTTGGAATATCGTATACCCAGGCAGCATCGCTTCATCTGGAAGGATCTGGAATAATCTTGAAGGGCAGTCAGAACTTTTTCCCTACCTGCGAATAAAACCCCACTTTATTTATACTGAAGCATGAAATAATGGGGGAGGGGCAAAGTAGGGCTCTGTAGATAGTTTCTGAAAGTCCCATTATACAGTTGTGAAAATGTGGTTCCATGAAGTAAGATGGGTGGCCTGAAGATGGGGTTGGAGAAAGAGTTAAAAGTTTGAAATACAGAGATATTTTTAGTATATGAGGTTATCCAGCACTTCAGATCCATAATTCAGTGCTGTGGAAATGAAAAAAATGATTGAAGAGGTGGAAAGGAAATGACTTTAAAAAAAAAAAAAAAAAAAGGACCAAAGAGATCTGATTAAAAGTTGAAATCAGTATTTCTGAACTCAAATTGCCTGAGTTTCCAAAATAGTCACTAAAGGATCTGATGGAGCCTGAGTTATTTGGGTGAATTCTGCCAGTTTTCTGGGTCTTGTCACAACATGAAGTCTGCAGTGTATATTGCAAAGTGGGAATTTTTCAGTGTAGGTTTTTGGTGCCCTCGCCCCAACCCCCTTGGCCTCATTTGGCTTAAATGCAGTGTAGGGAGAGTTCTTATCGCTCTGGTGTGCTGAGTCAAGCCCCGTCTCCCAGCAGGTGCACCCACCTTTCACTCCAGCTGGAACCCCTCTTCCCATGGCACCCCGCCCACCGGCCTTCGGACCCTCTCCTGCAGCCAGGCTCTCCCCTCTCGAGTACCATGAGCAGAGGCACACCCTGGTTTTACTTCCAGCCCTTCCCCACTCCCGAGTCACATTTCCTTACCATCAGGTTTTCTATTCCCAAGTAAGCCATGATTTCTAGGGAGTGCAAACCCGCAAGCTAAAGAACCTGCATTTTCTCAGACATCGGTTTATGGTTTGGAGTTAGGGGATGCCCTTACTTTTAGATAAAACAGTTAATTATGAAATAGAATGTTCGTACATGCAGTTAAGATAAAATGGGACACTTCCCAGGGAATTCTTATTTGCGAGTGGGGTGTATGCGTTCCCTGTCCTCTGCCTTTAGTGGTATTTTTGTGTTCACTCCCGAGAAGTACAATCGGGACTGTATCCACGCAGCTGACTCAGGGCCTCGACTTCTAGTTGCCTCCGCAGCAGAGCTGAAGGCATCTGCCCTGGAGAAATCCCTCTCCTCCTGCCTGCCTGTGACCTGTGTACCTATCACAGAGCTTTAGGGCCAGCTGGTTTCGGGGGGGGGGGGCGGTTTTGAGGCCGAAGCAATACTTACTGTAGGAAGCCTATTTATGTCATCGTCCACTCCTGTGTTTGCTATGAAACTATTTCTTTGAGGCCAGGAAGCTACTGGGCATATCTGCTTCTGGGTTAGGATTACCCTGACTCACTACATATGTTAGGATGTTGGGACCAAGAGTCCTTTGGGCAGTTAAAAAAAAATAACATATATATATATATTTCTCTCAAACTGGTGGTCAACAAATGGCTAAGACAGTTTTGGTGCTTTCCCTATCTGCCTGCAAAGACTGGAGAATTTGGCATACCACTAATGACAACCCCCAGCCTCACCCAACAGAACTCCCCAAAAAGGACCAGGGGCCACTCTTACAAGAGTTTAAAAACCAACAGATTAAGAACACTTGAGGATTTGGATGCTTGTGTTTGTCTTTCCCCAATAATTATTGTTGAATCTCCCAAGTAGTAGCTTTATCTTAGCAATGGACAGACCATTGGCTCCTCCATACCTGATTATATGTTATTACTTAAAGTCAGTTTCTGGGAAACTCGAGCATGTATGCGGTAGATACGAACAGAAGTATAAAAATACATGCCAGCCTATCTCCGTATGCTATCATATCTCTGTAATCCTCAAGGAAAGCACTTTTGCTTTTACTTAGGATTTCAGATTTGCTCGATGGGCTCCTGCTGTCTTCAGCACCTGATAAAACTTTAACCAGGGAAGCATTAAACATGGTGCAACAGCTTCTGCCCAGGCTCCTGAGTTCCTGCCAGCAGCATTTATCAATGTAAGAACGAGGATGCTTCCTGCAGTGGCACCAGCCCCCCCCTGGAGCCAGAGCGTGCTGCTCAGACTCAAGCCCCAGCAGGATGAGGCCTTACTGCCAGGTCAGTAACAGTTAGAGTGCTCGAAAGTGTGTGCTGACCGACTGCAGGCTGTGGGGGGAGGGGTGGGTGTTGCAGAAATCCCCGGGGAGAAGTCACCGAGGGAGGCAGGTCACGAGTGTGTCCAGAACGAATTGGGTCCCCACAGCGATCCCTGGCTGCTTTCCAAAGTTTGGTTCTCTGGAGGCTGAGAGTGGGTTTGTCCTTTGATTTGATATCATTGAATCCAGGGCGATTCTAAGAAGTCCTTAGAGTCTCAGCTGTGGGGGGAGAAATGACCTATATTGAGGACCAGCTGTGAGCCAGGCCCTGCCCTCGGCCCCAGTTTCTCAGCTGATAAAACGGATGTGGAGTGGAAGACCCCGTTGCCCTGAGTTACACAGCTAGAAGTATTGGCGCCAGATTTTGAGCCCAGCTCTCCCTCACTTTGTGGTGGTCGGTGGCACATCGACGACACAGAGGGAGGAGGAGGCCTCAGACCCCCCCCCCCCCACTGCAATCCGACCATCCCACTTTATGGATTCTTTTCCAAAATTACATTTCATGGCTATCCTTTGGGCTCAGAAATGGCATCGAGGTAGCCTCATTCTGCCACTGTAGCAGATACGTGAAGTCCACATTGCTAACTTGAGCCTGCCCCCAGGAGCTGGGGGAGCCTTTCCTTTTTGGCGCCATCCCCCAGAAATGAGAGTTTTTCTAGGCCTTCAAGAGTATAGAAGTTCTTAGAAATGGTCCAAGTGAAGAGGGTTCTGCTAAGTTTATTTGAAAATGTCTGCTGCTGCACTGCCACAGAGAAGGCAGTCTTCCTATTTTAGCCCAACCTGTCCTGTGCTCTTTGACGATGTGTTAACTCAAAGTTCGGTGAATCTAGACTTTCCTGCTGATACCTGCTATGGACATGTGTACACACACACACACACACACACACACACACACTGAGTACATATGTATATGTAAATGACAAGGGTACATGCATAGACCCTCACACACACATAGTGGAGGAACTCAGGGGAGACCGGAGCGGCCCCCTCCTGATCTTGTGTACCACAGCACCACCGCGGAGGCTTCTGCCAGCCCCGATCACAAGTGTCACCACATAGTCGGAGCTCAGGAGCTTGCTTACAAGGTGCTCACGAGAAGAACAGCTCCTTGGCAGAGGTTGTCGGCTCCTAAAGCACGGGGCCAAGGTGGGCTCCAGCCCTGCTCCGAGATGTCTAATGATATGGGAAACGATAGCCCAGCCATTTTGAGGACCCAGGAGTCTGCCCACTCCAGTCAGGACTGAGGGCACAGCTACAGAGTTTGTGACTTGTGCTGGTGGCAGGGTATAGGAAGTCCTCCCCTCCCCCCACCTAGAAAGTGTTCTCTTGCCAACACCTGAAGTTTCATACGCACATAATGGCTGTTTAGTACATGCTTCGTAATCAGAAAATCGGTTGCATGTTTGCTGTGTGCCTAGCCCATCTGGACTTCCGTTGAAAACACAAATCTCTTTAGGGATGACACAGCCCAGACTTAAGAGAGAGAGAAGAGACTCGAGATCTCATTAATATGGCCTACACCCAGCAGTGCTCTGAAGCCCCCACCCAGCCCATTCCCAGACTCAGGCCCAGGGGGCCTGCCTGGTGGAAGAGTAGCATTTGGAACTGAACACACACCAGAAGCAGCACAAGGAGTGCCGGGGCAGGAAAATGAAAACAAATTGAGACACTTGTGGGTATAAAGGTGCAAAACATGCCACAGAGCCCATGCTGGGGTTGATGGGACCTTGAGGGGACAGTGGACTTATATTAACAGGAATCAAACCTGACCAGTCTTTGTACAGTGACAGGCCATACTGCATGGGTGGGGACAAGCAACGAATCCGTTGTCCTCTGCCTGTTTTCCTGTGCACAGTCACATTCCCTCCTTACCTTCTCCTTCCACCCTTCACGTTAAACAAGGGAACACTCGCTCTTCCAAGGGAATTACACATTTGAGTTAATGTTTCAGTATATCATTTTCATACTGTAAATTATTTTGTAAGAGAGATTTACCGCTATCCCAGGATGTTTGGACTCAGCGCCCCTGTGCATTTGGAAATCAATAAACTATTACTGGAAATACCATTCGTCTCTGAGAGTTGTGCACAAAGGAGCCTGCTAGGTGTAAATATTCATGATGATCTCCATCCTTAACTGTGGGGATGTTGGAGACGGTGATGTGTGGTTATTAGATACGGACGCTCATTTACTCCTGACTTCTCCAGAGTGGTTTTGGAGATCTCTGGGAAGGGGCAAGCGGATACACTTAAAGTCGTCGTTATTTACAGATATGTTTTCTCCTCAAAGTAAAACAATCCATGCCTAGGTTAAATTTTCTGAGCAAAGTTAGATTATAACCCAAAGAATACTTGATCCTGAATGATGTTTTCAAGTAATATTAAAGCTTTACAATTTGGATTAACCAGGGGGCACATCAGATTTTAATTTTTATATTTTCTAGAAATAAAAAATCTTTGGTAGAGAAAATTACAGGTAGGCCAGCAAAAACATCTTTGTGGAACCTTGGAGCTATACATGTGAGATATATATATATATGTGTGTATATATATATATATATATATATATA